>NC_054384.1:71920054-72520054 GCF_017654675.1 Xenopus laevis
GTGATTCTAGCTTAAATCTGTGGTAAACAAAGTCATTTAAGCTTGAAAGAAGAATTTCCTATTTACTTTGTGCCAAAAATAGAAAACAAACAAACAGGAGACCAGTCATGTTTTGTGGCTACGGAAAACATTCTTACAGAAAATTACTTGGCTGGGCCCTCTATGGCTGTTCCCTGCAGAGTTAATCAGTAGAAAACTTTTGTGAGAGCTGCAGTGGGTATTGCTCTGATGTGCTTTTTACTCCGTAAACTAAGAACTGCCAGTAGTAACTGATGCCCATTGGTTACACAGGGCAATGCTCATCTTAGCTTTTGGCACATTCAAGACTAACAAGACAATAGCTTTGAGGCTGGAACTCGAATGCTGATACCTCTGTCATGCCTTTGTTGCACAGACACCTTCATTAATCCAAGCTTGGATAACAAAACACTAATGGTAAATCCAGTTCTTTGATATATATTGTGAACAATATTCAGGCTTTTGGTTTACACCCATGGCACATGTATGGACCTTAATAGTGGAATGATACACCTGTGTCAATATGAGCCTATTAAATATGATGGTATAAAGGCCCACTGGGAAGCATATAGAATTGCCACTTTAATAATGGTCCCATACTAAGCAGCATCTTGGGCAAAAAGACTGATCCTAAAGGTCAAGGACATAAATGCATTAGGTAATGCCCTCTTGGACAAGATTTTATTATTTTATAAAAATTTTTAATTCAGCAAACTGGTGGCGTATGTGAATAAAAAAAGAGGTCCTTTGCACTCAACCCATTATTAATATATTAAGGACATTGAAACATTTTGTGCCTTAAGCTACTAAAAATGCCTTACCCTTTAAACAAAACAGGGATTGTTTGTCCATATATTGCAATATATTTAAGCTGGCCAACTACATCAAAGTCATTCCCGGTGTGGCCAGTTCCTACACTCAATTTTCAAGAATAATATTGCTTCATTATACATTTTACAAAGGGACTAAGTTTTACCAGCAACTTACTTGCTGCTTTCAAAGTAAAACTCCCAAACTTGGTTGCCCTTTTATTGGCACCAGTGGCCAATAAGTAAGTTGTTGGTAAAACTTTGGGGTAAATTTACTAAGCAGCGAAAATTTGCCAGCAACGGCTTCGCACCCAACTTCGTCAGATGAGAATTCGCTGGGACAACGCTAATTTACTAAAATGGGAAGTTTCGTCCATGTTACATGCTACATCTAATACATTACATTTACACTGATAACTACACATGCCAAGGGAACCCTAATGAAGTCAACTGAGTTGTTATAATGCCCTACACAAAAGCCCAGTGTAAAATAATGTTCCATATGTTGTAAAATGTATGGGGGAAACTGGTTAAACAAAACACTTTTGCAGCCTATCACCCTGAAAAAAGAAAAAGACACAGCATTTTTTGGAAGTTTTTCCAATCAAAATATTTGGTGTAAGTAACTGAAGATTAAAATTCTATGCACTCCATTCCACTTGCCTGGTCTGAGCAGGCGAAGGCAAGTCTGGTGAAAGAGGTAACGTTCAGTAAAATCAGCATTTTAGTGAATTTGGAGAGTAACGTCCATTCGCCAGAGCGAAAAGTCTTCTTCACTAGCGAAGTGACGCCTGCTAGTAAATCGGCGAAGTCCCTGACAGCAGTAAAGCTGCGAATTGTCGCCAGCGTTTGACACTTCGCCCTTTAGTAAATCTGCCCCTTAGTGCCTTTGTAAAATATATAATGGCAGATAATGGGTTAAGTGCAGAGGACTCTTGTATTTGTCTATGTGGTCACAACCTAATTGCACCCCCGCTTAATGTTTTTAAAAATTAGTGAGCACAACTTTCCCTTGTTTCTGAATAAAAGTACTTTTAACTTTTTTTAATACTAATTAAATCAATGGGCTTGTCAAGCTGAAGTGCATTGTGTGCTGCATGTGGGCTGCAGGCCACCTGCTGAACAAGTTTGCTTTAAAGCGACACTCCATCTAGAAACATTGCACATGATTCACTGGAGTAAGTTTGGCAGTGGAATGGATAATTTGGGGTCTACAAATAAAACATCTGGGATTGCAAATCTCTCACTTTTGACTGAGCTAACCATGTCATTTAATGATCAGTAGCATCAAAATCACAGCATGGAAAAAGTCTGACATACTATACAGTGTCTCTGCCAGACAACTTAGAAAATGGGAAAATGTGTCACAGTACACACTAATGACCCTCTACCAATGAGGCCCAGAGAGGGTCAGAAGTATAGATGTAGGGGCCTTATAAAACAGACTGGGGCCCAACTAAAGTCACATAAATCCAACTAGTTACACAATAGATTCTATCCTCTAAATTGTTAATTACATTTTACCCCAAGGAGCCCCACTGTTGCTAGAACAAATGTCCTACCTGCCCTACTGTAAAAGCAGCCCTACCTCCAAAAGCAGGAGTGCTAAAAACAAATACCCCTTCTTCTGAAAAGTCAAATACCGTATATACTCGAGTATAAGCCGACCCGAGTATAAGCCGAGGTACCTACTTTTACCTACGAAAACTGGGAAAATGTATTGACTCGAGTATAAGCCTAGACACAACTACAGCCCTGTCTCCCAGCAGCGCACATTCCGCCAAAGCGACCCCCCCAGCGATTAACCGGACTTCTTTGCAAAGTTGATGGTGACAGAGAATTGCCAAACGGATTACTGTGTGCATTGTCCCACTGTCCCACTACCATGTGCAGAGGGTGCTGTGTCATATTGTCATCACTGTTAATCATTCATATAACCAACAGAGGGCGCTGTGTGATATTGCAGTCTCTCCCCAAGCGAACTGTTGGTATAGGAATGATTAAAAGTGACTGCAATCTCAGCTACTGCCCGCTAACTCGAGTACAAGCCGAGGTAGACTTTTTCAGCACATTTTGGATGCTGAAAAACTCGGCTTATACTCGAGTATATACAGTATGTTGTACAATCTCTTTTATTAAAAATACAAATACAGTCTCTTCAATTTAACTTCCATTAACAGATTTAAGGACAAATACAAAGTAACTATATATTGATCCATTACTAACAGGTTATTCCTTTTTCCAACAGGTCCATCTGAATACCTAAAGGACATAGAGCTAGACAGTTAATATTCTTACTGTGACGTAGGTTAATAGATAAATCCAAACTGCAAAACAACAATGTTTTGGAAAAAAAACACTACCTTAAAGCTCACAGTTTTCCCATATTGAGCTAATCTTTGAACATTTAGGTAAAACCAAAAATACGTGGACTACTGACCTTATCAAGAGCATCAGCAATAGGTGAAAATGGTGCATTAATGTTGAGTCTGGCAAGAGCAGAATGCATTGATTTTAATAACACACATACTTTTTTCAGGAAGCAATTTAAAGAATAAATAATAGATAAGTCGATATTCCGTACATGCAGTCTCTGCTATATCTCACTCATGGCCAGTAGTTTCTTATTAACATTGAAAGGAGACATTAATGCCCCTCAGCCTTAGGGCTCAAGGTAATTCCAAAGTACTATTGCTTACCCATGTGGAGGGGTCAAACTCTGTTTTGTAAGAAGTGATCACCTCTCTCCAACTGCTAACTTAATGCGGTGTCAGTGCTTCATTCCATAGACATCTGCCAGTAAAAGTTTCTCCTTACTCTCTAAGGCAGTGGAGGTCCAACCTTTGGTCTGGGTTCCCCTTAGCACACGATCAGGTTATAGATATAGAAAAACATTGGTGTTTTGTTTTGTAAGGATATGTTTTCACCTTATATCTGAGGTGTATCTAGGCCAGTATCTAGGACAACAATAGTTATTGTTATCTCACCTCCCACCACTGCTCCAAACCTAACATTTTGGGCTTCTCTAAGGGAAACCTGAATAATAGGGGATTTGTGCATTATAGACTGTGCAGCTATAGGCAGTGGCAGTCAGTGACTACTAAAGGGAATAGAATGCTGTCTTTCATTAAAAGGAGATCTGACTTGTCAGATGACAACATCATTTTGTCTCTTCTTAGATCCCTGGTATAGCATCACCTTGGATATGCAGTGCAGCTTTAGGCCCTGGAATTTAATGAGCTGAAAAGAGTGCGGAAATGTGCAACTAGACTGGTAAAAGGAATGGAACAGTTAAACCATGAAGAATGATTATTAAGGTCAAGGGTTTTTTCTCTTGAGAAAAGTGCTGGTGAGGGGACATAATTACTTTTTGCAAGTCTTCCTCAGGGACAAAACAAATTCTTAATAAATCAGATGAAAGTTGAGCGTAGGAATGGCCATACCAGGGATGACTTTAATGTAGTTGGCCAGCTTAAATATATTGCAATATATGGACAGGCAATCCTTGTTTTGTTTAAAGGGTAAGGCATTTTTCAGTAGTGTGTGTGTGTGTGTATATCTATGTATTTAAATATGTAAATGTGTTTCAATATGTCTGTATTGGTATGTGTGTATATATATATATATATTTATAGATATGCCAGTATATCCATAGGTCTATGTATATAATTTGGAAGGGCTGAATTTATTAGATTCTTTTTTCAACTCAAATTAACTTTGCAACTGTACTCTTTCTGCTCTCAAGGCACCTGGTGGCCATTATTATAGCAGTAAACATTTCTCATAACAATTTACATCCAGCGCAACTGCAAAGAATTACATACATCTGGTAAAAATCGAACTAGATTAAAATCTATTATATACAACACAGTGTAGTATTTTTTGGTTCTACATAAGCACCTTTGCCAGTACTAATGCCTTGGAAGCCCTTAATGAAGACCATTTATGTTTTTGTTCCCAAATAAACTGTGATTGGACAACAAAGAGTCACATGGCAGACGTTAGTGCTTCTCTAGCAGTGAACGGGTGCTGAAAGTTAAATGGATTTGATTTCCTCTGAAAGACAAAATTGCAGATTTAAGCTTGAAGATTCAATGTGTAATTAGCAGCATATCACAGACGGGTTCATGAGAATAATGGCAGCATTACATTGATGAAATTTCATTTTTAAGTAAATCTTTCATGGGAGAATTAATTGCAGCACTATGTGAAGTGGCTGCTGGATGAATCAGCTGCAGGGAAGACAGGCATTAAAGCATACAAGATTCACTGGAGCTCAGGCTCGGGTGCTAGTGAGGAGATTACATTTAGCCTTTCGGTACAGAATTCTCCTACAAAAAGCTGGAGATACATCTGCGTGTTGAATGGCAAGATAAATGAATTCGGAGTAATGATATGAGGGCATCTGAAATGGGTTGAGGCACACAGTATTCTAGTGATGACAAGCCTCACAGCCCTGCCGCATGGCTGTAGACTGCACTGGTTTTCTAAGTGGCAATCCTATATAAAGATAAACAAATTACTGAGCACTCATTACACTTCAGTATCTTTTTACTACTGGGCTACAGGGAAATTACATATTTTTTTGCCGGTATACTTTATAACTGCCACTGGCACTGAACTTTTTTTTGAGCCACTTTGACTGGCTCCATTGCTCCCTGCCCTTTTGTACCTGTGGATGCCCAACTCTGGCCCCTCTCCAGGTTGTTAGGCTGCACTGTATGTACATCCTTTGTGCTTGGTGTGAGTTGAGTAAAGATCCAACAAGCTCAAACACATGACACGTTTACCAACTCTGGGCAAACGTACATTAGTGCAGTAACCCAAGGCAACCACTCAAAGAATTGGCTTAATTGTTATTCCTGAAGTAACCACTGGTTGGTTTGCTAGAGGTTAGTGCACAGGTACTTTTTAACCTTTAACATATTATTCCCCCACCCGGGGAAGAGGGAATGGGGGTGGGGTATCTTTACCCAAACTGCCAAGATAGGTTCCTGTTCCATTCTCCTAACCCTAAACCGGGCTGCATACCATACTATGAGGACCCAGGCCTACCAGGCTACTTCCACTCACTATGAAATACCCCCTTTTAACTTCCCCTGGGGGTCCTTGCAAAGGTACCCTTTGCAACTGCAACTAACATACATATTACAGGGAGGGAGGGTGGGATGCTGCGACCTTCTTCCTCCACGTCCCGGCGCCAAATGGTAAGTATTACCGCTGTTCCTTCCTCTGCTCCTTCTCCCGGGACCCAGCGAACCAGTAATAGAAGAAGGGGGAGGGGCGGTGGTACACCGTGGTAGGTAGGAACTAAAAATCTGCCTAAGGGCTCATACTGACAGGCATTTTCACTTTGCTTTCCCCTGTGGACAGTTTTCCACCACAGTAGACCACAGAGTGAAACGCAGCCTGTATATCCCTATAGCATTGTACTCACTCCGGCGCATCCAAGTGCTGAACACAGGAGGAACGCATCAAATCACTTGTTGGCAATGGCCACTTTGAAGCTGAGCTCCATATGTATTAATCACAACCTACCACTTGGGGGAGACGAAGAGCCACATATTAATGTTCATATGTTTATAGCTTTTTTAACTATTATATAATAGCTCTGCCAAAAAGGTTTAATTAACATAGACATATATTAGGACAAGATCACAATTTCTCCCTTTAAGGATCGGAAAGTATTTTGGTAAGGGGTCTCTGCTTGTTTTGCTTCTGACCCAGCTTTTTTGATATAGTACTATGTCAAGTATATTAATTGATAGTAATCAATTAATTGATTCACATTGCATAATCAACACCGGATTTAATTCACATTGGGACAAATACACTAAAGGGTGAAAATTAGACAGAAATACCATCCGCAGGGACATCTCCAGTATACTAACAGGCGTAGAGAACAATTTGCTAGTGAAAGTGTACATCCCTAAAGGCGCTATGTGCTCTTTTGCCAGGCGAATTTTAGGTCAGGCAAATGGTCATTACTCTGCAAATTTGAAGGGGAAAACTTCTAAAGGGCAAATTTATGCCTGCGAAGGCTTTGTCACACTTCACGCCACTACGCAAGGCGCAAATTGGCTACCACTACGCCAATTTTCTGTAAAAAAAAAATTCTGTAAAATTCGCACTTTAGCGAATCTGCGGAGCAACGATTGTTCACCTGAGTGAAAATTTGCATGGCGATAGGGTGCAAAACTGTGCTAGCAACTGTCTCTTTCCCTAGAGAATTTTTCTCTACTCCTGTTAGTAACTTGTCCCTGCAGATGGGATTGCTGGTGGAATTTTCGCCCTAGTCACTTCGCCCTAGTAAATCTGCCTCGAAGTGTGAAATTTCCATTACGTTACTCCTTTCCCCAGAGTTTTCTTCACCATCTTAGACGTGGTAAGATGAAGCTACATCCTCCTCAATCTTATGTCAGTGACATCATTTCCTGTATGAAGAAAAAAAAGCTGGCTTTTTTCATATTTTAAAGCGGGATTGTCTTTTAAAGTTCTACCTGTTAAAAATTTTTGTGTTAACTTTTTTTTTTTCACATTTTGAGGGGCATGCCACATTTGTTTTAGGATGGGCTCATGTCTAGGGCATTAGAAGGTTTCTTCAGTCTTTATTTTGCTTCCTTGGACATTTTTAATAATAAGTGGCCACTTCAATCATTTGCACCACCTACATCACAAATAAAGACATATATATTACCGATATGTACCCACCCTAGCCAAACTTCACCAGCGTTCAGCTGCCAAGACGCAAATTTGCATTTTAATGAATTAGTGTAGTGGTAGTGAATTTGTGCGTGATCTTATCTTATCTTAGAACATGTTCTCATATAAAACTGCACATTGGGATGTATTGACTAGTTTGATATAGGCCTATGGTTTGTGAAATCAGAATCATCTACAGACAGATTTGAGTTGGAGGTGGATTCCTTCTATTACTATTCCCAGCTGTATCATGAAGCTGAAGACAATGGCTGAGTGACGGTACAACTCTATACTATGCATGGTTCACACATGCAGAAATTTAAAAGAGACTAGAACATGTTTAAATAAACAAAGGTCCGAGGCCAGATGGTATTCATCCCAGGGTACTTAGCGAGCTTAGCTCTGCGATTGCCATACCTCTTAATTTTTTAGGATTCATTGAGGTCTGGCATAGTGCCGAGAGACTGGCGAATTGCTAATGTGGTGCCTCTATTCAAAAAAGGATCCCATTCTCAGCTATTTTCTATACTTCCACATTCTAAAATTGGAAATTGGGATGTATTAGTAATGCTGATCCACCCTGGACATGCCCTGTTATACCTAGAGAAGTCCCTGATCCACTCAAAACGATAAGAACTATGGGGGCATTTATAACTGCCCCTGCAAAACACTCGTATTTATCTAGGCTGAACATTAGGTGTGGGCAGTGTTTCGCACTGCATGTATTACTGCCTCTTTCTGCTAACCTTCTTGAATACATAAGCTAAGTGGTTGAAGGATCTTGTAGTTAAATATGAGAAGAACACTGCTCCCAATACACAATTTTCATTCTTTGCTCACTATTATGAGATATTATGGCAGCAGGGCACCAACTCCAAAGTTCTTATTATTCACTGCATCAAGTAGTGCCACTCCCATGTAATATCAGGAGGTAAGAAACCCATTTAAAGATGTGTTTGCAAATACTTTAATAAAAACTTAACATTTTTTGAACTCAATGGACTTTTAAACCTATACTGCTATGTTTCATTTGAAAGAATACATTTCACAAGCAGTCATATGGATGTTATCCAACAACTGGTACCTATCATATCACTTGAGGTTGCATCACCTTCACAAGGCTTGTTTCAAACATACTTTATAGACAGATTTTTTTTCGGATGCAGAAAGTCTAATATGCGGAAATAAGAAAATTTACAAAACTTGTTGATCCATATGATTGCAGACACTGGGGTGTATACAGAACTTTTGATTGGTGAAGGTACTGTTCTTTCTTAGGTTTGTGCTGTGACTTGTAAAATATTCCAAACCTTGCCCAGTTCTCTCATTTTACTGAATAACAAATTTTACACTGAAATTTTGTTCTCTGTGATATTTTTATTTCAAAGCACTGAAGCTCAAATTATTTTTTTAATGTGACATTGCTTTATGTTAGAGAAGGATCTTAAGAGAAATACAAAATATGGAATATGGAATATGCTGTTTGCTGAGTATTCAGTCTCTACACTAATATTTTGTAGAGCCACTTTTCAGTAATGTCAGTGTAGGGACCCTGAGGCGTAAGTTCCCCTTTTCATTTGGAGCCTCATGGTGTATACAGGGTTTCCTGATTGGTGCAGCATGGCTGATCCCAAAAGCAGCCACAAGGTGTCACTGCTGTGCTATATAAAAGGAGATTGCCATGTGCTCGCAGCCATTACTGCTGGAGGATTCCTACTTTCACTTTCATGTAGGAGGTTGACAGAACTCATGCAAAGATGTAAGGGGCGAAAAGGGATTTCGATAGCCCTATGGGCTGATGCACGGTACTCCAAAAGCCTGGAAAGCTCAAACATGCCGGTTTGGAGTTTGGCTGGACATTTTTTTGCTCGCTCTATAGACAGTGCTGGGAGCTATGAATGGAGGATCAAGCAAGCAGCATGTGCTTCATGGAATGGATTCACATTAGAATTTGGAAGGCGCACACCTTGAGAGCCATGCTGAGGTGCTAATCCAAGGGAGGCTGCCCAATCATAGCCTCCTGATAAATATCATATAAATAAATAAATAAATATATGGATTGCACACTCAGACTTGTATAAAAAAGTCAAGATTTATCATATCATATCAGTAAAAACGTATGACATCACAGAAAAACCCGACGCATTTTGACCACGCAGTGGCAAAAAGGGGCAAAAAGCTTCTCAGTACAAAATGAATCAAAAAGGCAGAAATATTGTATGTGCAATGCAGTTTAAATACCTTAGGGCATGTTCAGAAAGCTCCGAAACAGACGATGCTCGGCGTGTGACGTCATTTCCGCCTAGTTACAGGCGATGACAGGAAGTGTGCGCACAAAATCCTTGTATGGAACGCATATGCGTTCCACTCACTAATGCGCATTCTTTATATATTCAAAACAGCTCTTATAACTCGCTGAATATTCTAAAAAAGGGATACGTCCCACATAAATATCCACCTATAGCACACATATATGAATCCTTATTGTTACTACACAGGCTCTGAGCATCATGTCTGTTTCTTGTTGTGAATACATCATAATCACATATCATATCACGTCACTATGCAAAATTGGATCATAGATTAATCAAGCCATTTCTTGTTTGTGAGCCCAAAACAAATTATAAGACTGTTGTCCCATGAGTCAGTTATAATCTAGAAAAAAATAGAAAAAAATAAATGAAAACGTTAATAATACAAAAATTACAATATACAAAAAGTAACATTTCAAAATTCTATAACAACAATCAAAAAGATGTGTTCTCTATTAGACCTTTGGTTACAGCTTATCAGCTGTAACTTTAAGCAGCATAAATGCAATGTCGAGAGCAGAACATACCTATCCAGGTGCATCATGTAATGAGGGCAGAAAAAATCTCAATGGTGTGAGCAGGATGAAGATTGTCAATAACCTGAGCAGGATGGTATTGTTGCGGCCATTATCTGCTCTGTAAAAAACAGGACAAATTTAATGAGTCGTTAAGACCCAAGGGCGTCACAGTGTTTAGCCGAAAGATCCATTCTGCCTCCTTTCTTAGTAACGGAGTATTTTTATCAAGTCCTCACTAGACCACAAAATTTGGTCGATCCCCATGATTCGTAGAGATGATACATTGTGACTGTTTTCTATACAATGTTGTTCTAACGGGGTAGTAGCTTGACCTATTTTAAACACACTTTTATGTTTGTTAAATCTATCTTTTAATTTTTGTATCGTTTTACCTATATAATATAGGCCACAGGGACAAACCAAAGCATATACCACATATGTTGACTAGCAAGTAATTCTCTGTTTTATCTGAAACCTTTGTGAAGTTCTAGGATGGGCAAAGGAAGTGGTTTGAATCATACTGTTACAGATAGAATAATGATTCAAACCACTTCCTTTGCCCATCCTTGGACTTCATGATGAGCCTGCCAATCTGTTTGAATCCCCAGGGTAAGGTGTGCCATGGGGAGGGTAGAAAAAGAGAGGATCCAGGATGGTTTGTGTTTATGACACAGGCTGTTGTTGATGCCTGCCACGAGGGAGCCAGTACCTAACCGGATGGAAAGATATTTTGGGCTGCTATTGCTACTTGGGACCTATTGTGCTCTTTGGGGAAAAGGTACTGAGACTATTTGTCTGCCAAAGGAGTTAAGGGACTTTGCCTGGCATGGAGGGCTAGGAAATGGACTGCCACAGGTTCCCATTGGGAGTGGGTTATATTTGATGTGATGTAAATGTTTTACTTCCCCTTTAAATTACACTTTCCTTATATAAAGTTGTGGTTTTTATATAATAAAGTGTGTGTTTCATGTTATTCCTAATGGGACTATCCTCAGG
The DNA here is from genome assembly GCF_017654675.1 of Xenopus laevis. NCBI lineage: Eukaryota > Metazoa > Chordata > Amphibia > Anura > Pipidae > Xenopus > Xenopus laevis. The sequence continues at coordinate 71,931,410 of NC_054384.1, forward strand.
TGTATTCCAGGATCCCATTAGGTGGAGTTACTGCCGGAGAAGAATTCCCAGTACCCTTTCACCTAGCAAAGGGGACTCAGGACCTGTAAGTCAGTAATAATGTACAACCTTGGCACCAGGGGGTTGGCCAAGAGGGTGTTACATCAGCTTTATGTATTTTGGGGATAACTAAGTACTAGCTTTGTACACTGGGAGGGGTCTTGGTGTATTCTTCCTGGCAAATTTACTTGACATTGACTTTGTTAATCTCTTCTGATAAAAATTAGCAAAACCTACCACCACCCAAAACACCACTGTGTATTATCATATCTGCCAAACACTCTCAAAATAAGCCAATGTTAACAAAACCCTGTGAAAGACTATAGGGAATTTGCATAGAATTGAACCAGAAGCAAAAAATAATTTTTGTGGTCAAATGACAACAGGACAAGGCTTTTTGATAATTTTCAAAGTAATATGTGTGGTGCAAATTTATCGCTGCCCACACTTCAAATACACCAGATGTAGAGTGAAATGCAGTGGTGGTATCATAATGCTGTGAGAAGATTTCATTGAAAGATTTATCATCCAGGCAAATTAAAGCATTGGTAAAGTGTTTAAATAATTTAAGGCACTGTATAGCTACAGTATATACAGTACAATATATCTGAAGTAAAGTAGTATAATCATCCCTGTGAGTATTTATTTGTATCTGCACAATAAATTGTGGTCACTGCACCTTTGAACCAATAATTCGGTGGAGGTAATATAGTGTCTCTTGAACAGGGCCCAAGCACTGGAGCATTAAGAGACACTAAATTGCAACTACAGTAATTAAAGCCTGTGCATTAATCAGCATCACCACAATTATTAATGCAAGCTTTACCATTCAAGTTTAAGAATGTGGGTCAAGGTACAAAGCATTGCTGTTAAGGGAGCACTGTCCTTAATGTTATATATGTTACACTTTATGCTCTGTTTTATAAGTGCAATGAGGGAAGAAAATAGGGCTATGGTGCCAAATTTAAAAAAACAAACACTTTAGGGGTAATTTACCTGTGTGAAACAGTGTGCAATTGGGAACAAAACAGATGTAATGATCCATTTTATTGCACTTGGCACAGTGCCTTCTCCTCATTCTTGCTCTCTCCATTTTAGAGCACAGAGATCTGTGGTGTCCCCATAAATACATTGCTGTCTGCATTCATGCTGTAGTTACAGAGTTAAGGTGGGTTGAAAAAAGTTTATAAAGTTCAACCCCTCCAAATGAAACCCAGCGTCCATACATACACACAATCACTTACACCAAACCCTCCATACACTCACATAAACTATATATACCAATATGTATATTCATTGTAGATTTTAATATTGCTATAGCCTTTGTTCATTCAGACACTCAAGCAGGGAGTGTTAGACAAGCCACATGGGGTCCTGTCTAACACTGCACTCGGATTTTTTAACCATTGCAAGGTGCAGATTGCAGCCACACCGGGAGTAATGCTAAAAATTAAGGGGCATGTTCTTTAGCCTCTTAGTGCTCTTGGATTTCTTCCCCAGGTCTTTGCAAGTGACCACTTTGTGTCTGTTTTGAGCCCTTATTTATGTTCATTTGAGTTATTTATACCTTTTCAACCAGCTCATTTTTTAAATTCTTTCCTATGCATGATTCAGCTTGCTTCTCTAATTATCTAGCACTGTCACCACTTCATTCAATTGCATTTAGAAGTTGGTATGGGGTGTATTCATTTACTATTTTTTTTACATTGCTTCATAATGCCCCTTAGTGTGAATTGTGTAGAAGTAAGTAGTGACTGCTTTTTAATGAAAAAATAAAGCATAGGTTAGTAATACTAAGAAGCGGTCTCTGTCTGACCATCCTATTTCTGCAGCTATAGTCTATTCTGCTAAGGTAATACTCTTGTAAACTTTATTGGCCACCACTTTATTTCTGCTCTTCGCATCACTGACTGCTACTTCTAGGTACCCTGCATGTGTACAATATTTATTCTAGTTTGACTACCTGTGTACATATACCACCCCAGAGGCAGGGATGATTGAGAACCAATAGATGCCAATGGTGAGCACATAATTCTCAAGAAAGTCAGCCCAGAATGTGAGATCTGCTTTGAAGATGATTGGATTCTGTAAATAAGATGTTTGCAGTCATATTTAGCATTAGAAAAAAAATCCTAAACCTTTACCATGTACAGTATGAAATGGTCACAGAGGTTTGGCTGATTTTAAATAAAGGTGGTGATAGAATGAATTTTAGTTTTCTGAAAACATGTGGAGATTTTTATTTAGATGCACAGTAACTCTATTTGTAGTCCATAATGTGTGTACCATTAAAAAGTGGTAAATTGTGCGTGAAAACCTTGTGCAATATTTTAAATTACAATGGCATGCAGGTGTAAAATGTTTTTTTTTTTACTTTCTTTTCTAATTAAGCATTAAAGGTTTCCTAGGATAAAAAGTGCTGTATAAATAAAACATTGCTATTATGATGATACAATTATAGGTGCTTTCCTCTCTACATGGATACATTTATTTAATGGTAACAGATGAGTGAAACTTAATGCTCCTCTGAAAAACAAGTTTTATGTAAGAACCATCCCACGGGCTTATTGCAGATAGAATATGTTCTTAGTAAAGCAAGTCATGCTGTTATTTACAGTGCTGTATCAAAGAACAGCCTTTGGTTAATGGCACAATAGTCTAGGTTTTATGCCTGAAAAGCATGTCCATGTTCTTTTGTGGGCCATACACCAAGGGCTTGCCATATGGACCATGGATCTAATGGGCCTCAATCTTCTCCTTCTAACTTGCAAAATCTACTTATAATGGGTAAAGTTACAAACCCAAACTACCATTTAAAGAGTTAGGCCTTGACTTAATTAGAAGTGCTGCCACTAGAGTCTGAATTCAAACAAGTGTAGCTCTGGTTAATTTGAATTGTATATACAATACAGAATTATTTCTAAATTATTTCTAAATTAGACTGGTGTGCCTAATTAGTTAGAATGGATCTCATCCCGTCTGTAGATGTTAAACGAGACCTGAACCATAGAAACCAATATAGGTAGAAATGATGTATTTCATATTCTAAATTTAATGCACTAGCCTTAAGGTTGAGCAGCTATAACAGTAATGACCTTCAAAGGTGTCAGAGGAGCTCACCATCTTAAACCAGTGACACTGCACACGTGACAGTGACACTGCACACGCTGAGTAAGCTCTGAGCAGCTGCTGAGAAGCTAATTTTAGGGGTCGTCGCAAATCATCAAACAGAAAATGAGGTTCACCTGTTATGTGGGCTGACGCGACAGAGCTGGTTATTAATTTTGGTTGCAGAATGTAGTGGTTTCTGAGCTGCCATGTAATGAGAATCTGTAATTATAATCGAAATCTTGTATTGTGACTTTTATATTCTCGTAAAGTGTATATTGTGAGTTAGTCCCTAAGCTCAGATAACTGACAGCAGCCCAGAGGATCAGCAGATAAGATGACGGGGAGCTACTTGGAGCATATTTTGGAGCACAGATCTTTCCAGCTAAAGAGCTCTGGTTACCTTGGGCTGGTACAGAACCCCAAAACTATTTTTTCTTAGCATTTAAAGCCTTCTTTTTTGTTAAACGTTTGTTCTCCTTTAAGGTGAGAAAATGGCAGTGGAAAATATTATCCATTTAATTTTAAAACCACAAGAACAGTGAGCAAAGTGATATTGCAATGTTTCCCCCCACATTGCAGTGTTTTACCCAGAATTCTAGTATCATTATGGTCACAACTGCATCCAATTCAAGGAAAAAATAAACACAACTTTGTGTGCATTGCTGTACGTCACAAATTGGATGCATATTGTGCAGAAGTCAGTCTGTCATTTCCTGCGTTTGCTGTGCCAGTGAGGTCCTGATTCAGAGCTGCGCCTATTGAAACTAGTCAAAAGCCAGAGCACGGGAGCTACTGCCCGATCAGGAGGAGGTGGTAACTCCAGGGTTCTAATGCATCAATAGGCACAACATTGCTCAAATCAGAACCAAAAACAGGAAGGAGTGGTGCTGAGTGCAACTATAAAATGCAAGGAGTGCATATTGATGAAAGTAGTTTTACGTTCAACTGTTTGCAGGGAAGTTGTGGGGCTGCAACAGAACTGACGCAAATAAGCCTTATTATTTTGACCTTTAATCTGCCACTTCCAGTCACTTAGTATAGGTAAGAGCAATTTTACGGTCTACATTAGCTATTGTAACCCTTTTCCTCTGAGTGCACAGATGGTCAGAGTTCCTATGGCAAAATACTGAGAATTGCCATTTGAGTTCATTTCAAAATAAAAGAATCATGTTTCAGCATTGTGTTAGGCAGGAATGGAACTAGGGGTGGGCAGAAGAGAAACTTGCCTCAGGTGCAAAGTTAAGGGGGCACCAAGCATATATCTCTTCTGCCTGGCTGCTCCTAGTGTTTAGCCCGCCAGGAGAGTATTTTCTCACCCGTACTGACATGCCACTACCTTTTGACACCACCTGGTTCTCCACTACATTCCATACCAGCACATCATTACCTCTTGTACACCTCCCAACTGTCACGACCTCTTGCGGGAGCGTGCCGGGTATGGAGGGGGGGCATAGTGAGAATTGCCTTGGGCACACCAGTGAGTTGGCCTGGCCCTGGTTTTAGGATATGTTACAATTGCAGTAGCTAAAAATGTTTCAGGATGAAGCCAACTACAGCTTTTCTGCAGCAAAACACATGTCCAAAAATGTTATGCTTTACTGGTTTTTGTGTGAACCCAAGCAATCTGTTTAAAGATAGTCTATCCTATTAAGCTCATGGAGATAGAATTACATAGATCAGTTGGGATTCTCATTGAAAGATTATTTTCTATTTTAAGGCAGCCACTGGCCCTGGAGAGTCAGGGGAAAGTTTCATTGTGTCTTAACTTTGATAATACCGAATATGAATGTATGTAGGGATTTAATAGTTATGTGTATTTTTTTTTTATAATTGTTTGTATTTATTATTGCAATGACCCCCTGTTTGTTCTGCTAATTTATTGTTCTGCTGTACAGTGCTTTGCCCTCAAGGAGCGCTGTACAAATAAAAATGTACATACATACATTTTTTTCCATAAACAAATGAGCATATGAAATCCCCTTTACATTTGTTGCTGTAATCGTCTGGATTAAGTATAATAATGTGGCTTTAATTGCAGCTACTACATATCAAACTACAGCTGTAAATTAGTATTTATAAATGAGTCAGTTGTGTGGGCAAGTTATACAATGTAAATGCAAATCAGGAGAGATCATGTTACAATACTTATATGAACATATAATTGCCATTGTTATGAAACAATAAGAACAGCATTCTATAAAATATAATTATAATTAATGTGTCCTTTGCTGAAAGGAACTGGAAATGTAGGAAAAGTTATTTTTCACATTAGTGAAATAAACAAAAGGGGGGTTACCTATTGCTTGTGCCTCACATCTTTGGGGGGGCAGCAAGTCACCTTTTCTTATCAAGGGTAAGGGCAGACGCTAAAATTTGGGGAGATTTAGTCACCTGGCGATAAATCGCTTTTACTTGGGGCGACTAATCTCTCTGAAAAGCCTTCCCGCCAGCTAGAATCTAAATTGCCGGCAGGATAGCACTCGAAGCGTTTTGTTTTCCGAAGTCGCCCAAAGTTTCCTTGTGAGGCAACTTCGGGCGACTTCAGAAAATGAATTGCTCCGAGTGCCATCTCGCCCGTGATTTTGATACTTGCCGCCGGGAAGGCTTTTCGCTAAGAAGAGGTGATTAGTCGCCGGGCGACTAAATCTCCCCGATTCATCGTGTCTGTCTCTGCCCTTACAAGTTGAAAAGTCCACATCTATTCTCAAGCCAGGAGGGCTAAAGCGCAAGCTAGAGAAAAGAGACTATACCAGGTCAGTCTCCTGTCTGAAGTGAAATTGATTTATGATTTATGACCGATTAAGTGCTAAGTTATAGCAGTTGCCATGTAGTTTGACCACAAATTAAATTTCAGGACTGTCAGTGTGAGGATCAATTTCATGATATCTGCATAATTTCAAACACTTTGATTCTATCGGGGCTTCTACTAAGCTATAAATGTGTTCCTTAAATTTTGGGAAAGTCTTAACAGTCCGGTAGCCCAATTGTTTGTAGAAAACACAAATTTCCCACTTTGAAAAACTTTTTAAAAAATATGAATGTTGACTTATTTAATAAAACATCAGAATATAAAAATTAAATTGCATCGAAATAATTTAAACACCTCAAATCTGCACGCTATTTATCATTTTCAGTGGATGATAGTGATGGGCGAATTTGCGCCGTTTCGCTTCGCCGAAAAATTCGCGAATTTCGTGCGAAATTCGCGAAACTGCGAAAAATTTGCGAAACGACGCCGGCGCCCGTTTTTGACGCCGGCGTCCGTTTTTCGAAAAAAAATTTTTTGGCGCCGGCAAATTTTTTCCGCGAATTTTCGCTGGAGTTTCGTGAATTTATTCGCTGGCGGCGAATCGCGCAAATTCGCCGCGAATTCGCGCCTGGCGAATAAATTCGCCCATCACTAGATGCAAAATATTAGAAAAATGGAATTTGCCATACACCGCTCCCAGTGACTTTTACATGAACAGCTTTTAGAAGCCAAAGTTTTACATTCAGATTTTTCAAAAAAATGTTCAGCTTAATAAATATTATACATTTTTGAAAGCATACTTTGAATTCAGTTTTAGTGCCAAAAAAAATAAAATTGCAGCAACAATTCGAATTCCAATTTATGACAGAGAAATGCAATTCACTCTTTATAAAGAAAGTTCAACTTCAAATAAAGGGCCACATTCAATTGAGTGAGAAAAAGGTTTATCACATGAAAACTCATGGCCGAGATTCAATTCAGAAAAACATATGTCATAGTTTTCTGTTTACCTTACTCTCCACAGCAGGTTTTGTCATTGGTGGTGAAAAGTAGCCCTTTAGTCTTAAAGGGGTTGTTCAACTTTAATTTAACTCTAAGGGGCACATTTACTTAGCTCGAGTGAAGGAATAGAATAAAAAATACTTACGAATACTACGAATTTCAAAGTATTTTTTTTGGCTACTTCGACCATTGAATTGGCTACTTCGACCTTCGACTATGACTTCGACTTTGATTTGAACGATTCAAACTAAAAATTGTTCGACTATTCGACCATTCGATAGTGGAAGTACTGTCTCTTTAAAAAAAAACTTTGACCCCCCTACTTCGCCACTTAAAACCTACCGAACCTCAATGTTAGCCTATGGGGAAGGTCCCCATAGGCTTTCTAGCCAATTTGTGATCGAAGGAAAATCGTTCGATCGATTAAAATCCTTCGAAACGTTCTTTCATTTGATCAAAAGAATATCGCTAAATCCTTCGACTTCGATATTCGAAGTCGAAGGATTTGACTTCGACAGTCGAAAATCGAGGGTTAATTAACCCTCGATATTCAACCCTAAGTAAATGTGCCCCTAGGTATGATGTAGAGAGTGCTATCATGAGACAATTTGCAATTGGTGTTAATTTTTTGTTATTTGTGCTTTTTGAGTTATTTAGCTTTTTATTCAGCAGCTTGCCAGTTTGCACTTTCAACAGTCTAGTTGTTAGGGTGCAAATGACCCAATTCACACTGTAGCATGAGTTTGATATAGGAGTTAATTCTAGCAACACAGAATCATAATTTCCACATTTTATTTGAATCAGTGGTTTTTGCCCTGCCAATCAGCAAAAATTTAAATAATGTATACTGTACATACTGTATGTCTGTTTGGATTCTATGGCCTGTAGGGGCAGATTTATCAAGGGTCGAATTTCGAAGTAATGGGAGTTTTTTTGTACTCCCATAACTTCGAAATTCGAATTAAAAAAATGAAAGTTTTTTTTTCAGGTGAATAGGTGCATATTTGTTTAAATTCGAATCACACGAATCGAAGTAATATCGCATTCGAATAGTATGATTCAAAGTTTTTCCAAAAAAAAAATTTGATTTATCACCAATTGACTCCAAATGTGTTCTAGGAGGTCCCCATAGGCTAAAACAGCAATTTGGCAGGTTTTAGATAGCAAATGGTAAAAGTCTAATTTTTAAAGAGACAGTACAAGATAAATTTCGATATTCAAATTCAAATCGAATTTGGACTTGGTCGAAGTACATAAAAATTAGCTTGAAATTCGAATTTTTTGTATTCAGATTTTCACTTTGACCTTTGATAAATCTGCCCCTTAAAGTCCAAATGGTAAAAACTCAAAAAATTAGATTCTGTTTATTATAAAATATTTAGTTGATAAAAAACCTCAAATTTTTCAAGACTCATTATACCATGAGGATGCAAAAAGTTAGAATTCAAAAATACTCCATCTTCAACTTATCGAAGTCCTGTAGAAGTCAATGGCAATAGTAGAGGCTGTTAGTCAAACAGTCAGTACTAATATGGGAGTGAGATCAGCTACCCAGACATTGACATCTCACTCCTTATTTCCTATATGCCTTATCTGCATATCTTATCTATCCCTGGTAAGGGAGCTAGCACTCGGGGATATTTAGTCACCTGGAGACTAATCGCCTCTTCTGCGGGGAGACAATCTCCCCGAAATGCCTTCCTCCTGCTATAATGAGAAAACGGCAGCGTGAGGAAACTTCAGAAATCGAAGTGCCGCGAGTGCATTTGCGCTGGCATTTCTCATTATAGCAGGCGGAAGGCAGGGGGAAGGCAGTTCGGTGAGATTGTTGCCCCGCAGAAGAGGCTATGAGTCGCCAGGCATCTAAATCTCCACCAAACTGCACATGTGCTTGAACCCATAGGCACCCTGTGATTAAAATTGCTTACCTGATACCCTGGAGCAGTTATCCTGTTTGCTAAAAACCGTAACCATCTTCCTTGGCTTCTTTCATCTTCTCTTTGTTCCAGTTCAGACAGAGGCATACGCTGTAAAGTGGAAAACAAACCAACAAGCTGCCTTTTTTCAACCTATTGTGCATGTGCCTGCCTGTGCCTGAGAGACAGAAAAGGAAGAAGACTGGGAAGAGATCAGCAAAAACACCCCAGGGTGGTGCAGTTTTCTGCAACAGGAGCACCGATCTGGGGTAAAGTACCGTAAACAATTATAATCACTTGGGGATACCTAACATTTCTCACTCCCCAGTGAATTTAAGTTTAGTTCTGTTCTCTCCTACCTCTCTTTAATTACAGATACCTCCCACATTAAAGGAGGTTGCTTTGGGGTCAGTTTGGGGGTTGACTTATTTGGGCCATCCACTAAGGGGCCAATTCATTAACTTCGAGTGAAGGAATAGAAGAAAAAAAACTTCGAATTTCGAAGTGTTTTCTTGGCTACTTCGACCATCGAATGGGCTACTTCGACCTTCGACTACGACTTCGATTCGAAGGATTCAAACTAAAAATCGTTCGACTATTTGACCATTCAATAGTCGAAGTACTGTCTCTTTAAGAAAAAACTTCGACCCCCTAGTTCGCCACCTAAAAGCTACCGAACCCAATGTTAGCCTATGGGGAAGGTCCCCATAGGCTTGCCTAACTTTTTTTGGTCGAAGGATAATCCTTCGATCGTTGGATTCAAATCCTTCGAATCGTTTGATGCGAAGGATTTAATCGATCGATTGATAAAAGTATTTGCGCAAAATCCTTCAACTTCGATATTCGAAGTCGAAGGATTTTAATTTGGCAGTCGAATATCGAGGGTTAATTAACCCTCGATATTCGACCCTTGATGCATCTGCCCCTTACTGTTAGATGCTCATTCTGTGGGGGTCCTGTGTGCCTGTTCAGCATACAAGCAGACATATTTAACGTGGTGGACAATGTAATTCACACTGTGAACATATTTGCCCAGTGCCTGTTTATATTTGTAAAGGTGGGCAAGATAGGTGTATTTAACATACAAGCATAACTGTGAATCTTTATTCGAGTTGCGATTGCCCTTAAGAGCTTTTTAAATATGGCAGAATTGCAAATTGCAAAACTTAATGCGCACACTCTACATATAAGTTACACCACATCTTTGCCCAACAGGTTTTGCAAATTGCGAATTTATATTTGAATTACTATCTACACTAGTGATGGGCGAATCTATCTGTTTCGCCGAATAATTCAAGAAACGCATTGAAGTCAATGGGCGTCAACATAATTTTAACAAGTGACCGTTTTTGACGTGAGCGGGACAATTTTGTCCAAATGCATTAAAATCAATCGGCGTCCGAATAATTTTGACGCATGTCAGATTTTGTGTATGCGCCAGTCTTTTTGTCAAGACAGATCTTTTGGCGGAGAATTTCTGATGCAGTTTCGCAAAAACATTTGTGGGCGGTGAAACACGGAAATTTGCCGCAAATCCATGTCTGCCGAATTTATTCACCCATCACTAATCTACACTATATGTGTGCACAACAAACGTGCACTGTGGTTGTGCTCAGGCAAAAACCCATTTCATTTGTGAATAAATGCTTCAGGTCTAGAAAGTCACAGCAACCGAAAGAAGAAGCCGGAAGTCGATCGCTCCATGGTGCTCGCTGGAAGAATCTCGAGCTGGTGTCGTTTTCTGTTGATAGGAGCACTGGACCGGGGTGTGAGGTAAGTAGATACAATCACTTGGGGGTGCCTAACTTGGTTTTAGATGTGCCTGAGACTTTAGCCACATAAACTAAAATCTTGGCAGCATAAAATCTAGTATTAATTGTTGTATGTATATTAGATATTATACAAGTATATATATACTGTACTATCATTAACAGTTATTCAGTCTTTCAGTTTGAAGTCAGGGAGAAGTCAACTGCGTTAATAATGAAGCAGGTTATTCGAAGCGTAGTGGGTGGAGAACAATAGGATAAAGTGAATCATGGGAGTGGGATGAAAATCACTCTCATATCAGATGGGTGGAGAGATAATGAATTGCATTTATCCCACACAGGTTAAGGACTTGTCAGTTTGTGAGTATATCATTGATTACCACTACACAGTTACAGAATGGGGTATGCCCATGTGAATATAGTGATCTTGTTATTATACTACATCTTCCAATATACTTTTACTTTTTCATTCATTTGGAATGCTTATAGGGAGTGAGGGGATAAATCCCCTATAGTAGAAGGAGCAGAGAAAGCATAGAAGAAAGACCTGCCAATGAACAGCTAAACTTCAAAAAAGAGGAAGGGTAAAAATTATTAGGAATGGACCAATCCCTGATTTTGGCTGGATACCGAACCAAAACAGAACCCTCGCATCTGATGGAAATTGCCAGCATGTAGGCAGAAATACCTGTATCACATACGCCAATATTTTTTTAATAATATACAGTTCAGATTTGTTGCAGCCAGGCTCTTGGATTTGGCTAAATCTAACTCCTGCTAAAATTTACTTGGGTGTGGCTGAATCCCGAAATGAATCTGGTGCATTCTTAGAAACTATGTACATTATATATCGGGGTTCCAGCTCAATATATTGGGGATCAACTCACAATATACCTTGCATATAGAATATAAAATTAGAAATATAGAATATGTTAAGTTATTATTCATTTAGAGTTACATTACATGGCAGGAAAAAAACCAGTGGAATTTGCATCAGAATTTCATTAACAGTCCTGTAACATAAGCTTCACAAATAGACAAACTTAATTTTCTGCTTCATGATTTGTAACAACCCCTTAGTTTCTCAAGAACTGTCCAGAGCACATTCAGCATATTGGCGTCACAGATTCCAACTGTTGACCCGGTCTTTTACAACTTTAAAGACCTGGATAATTAGTGTTACAGTATATAGATGCTGAACCTTAAAGCTGGCCATAGACGCAAAGATCTGATCGTACGAATCGAGGATTCGTACGATTTTCGAACCGTGTGTGGAGAGTCCCAACATTTTTCGTCCGGCGGAGATCGGTCGTTTGGTCAATCGGACAGGTTAGAAAATTTCTGTCGGCTGCCGATAATATCTCTGCGTGTATTGCCGATCGTACGATTTTCAGTGGGAGACTGTCACTAGCTTTGGTTGGACATAGATATCGTACGATTGCTGTCAGGGGCAGAACATTGCTGATCTGTTCTTTAACTAATCTGACTGGTAAGACTTTGATCTTAATGGTTAGTGGCCAGCGCCGGATTTCAATGACGGGCCCCCCTAGGCCGCGCGGTCCGACCAGGTGGCCGCGCGGTCCTAGCACCCACCTCACCTCCCCTTCCCAGCGCGCCGGCGAAAAAACTCCGGCGCAGCTGCTGTAATTTAATGGGGACGCACATGTCCCCATAATGCGGCTGGGCGGCATGCCGCCCCTATTTTTTTTGCCACCCTAGGCCCGGGCCTATGCGGCCTTGCCGCAAATCCGGGCCTGTTAGTGGCGGGTCGGGAGATGGGAAAGTCCGATCGTACGATGATTCGTACGATCGGATCTTTGCATCTATGACCAGCATTAGGCTGTTGCCTTCTTTGTATTGCGTTTATTTTACCCCCTGCCAAGGTTTTTGCTGCTTTTGCACCCATGTGAAATAATTTTATAAGGTGGCTGATGCACACTTGGGTGATGCTTATAAGCTGCAAATATCATTTGGTAACACATACCTAGGGGATGGTACTTACTTTGTATCAATACCTGGAATTACATCATTAGAGGTGGTGCTTTGCTTGTTATTTATAGGACCTAATCTGAGAGATATTGCTGTGAGAGTAGGTCTGTGCAGTATAGACTAAATTTAAGGGGCAGATTTACTAAGGTTCAAATGGTAAATTCGAATTTAAAACCAACTCAAATTTGAATGTGAGATTTATCACATCTCAACCCTGTAATTAGACTATTCTCCACTTAAAACCTGCCGAGTTCATGTAGAAGTCAATGACAGAGGTCCCTTGAACTATTTGAAGATGTTAATAGTAGTGATGAGTCAAATTTTTGCCAAGTTTTGCTTAGAAAATGATGCCCCGCTGACGCCAATGGGAGAAAGAAAATGTTCTGCGTCAAAAATATTTTGATGTGCAAAAGTCAATGTTTTTTTTGGAGGAAAACTCGATTCGATTCGAGTTTTGGGGTCGGGACTATTTTATCGAATTTTAGACGTCTGAATTTCTCTCATAAATTTGAATTGTGAATAAAATTTATTAGAGTTCACATAACTCTAAAATTTGACCTTTGATAAATAACCCCCCAAAAGAAACTGAATCAGCAAGAGCCCTTCAAACTTAAATAATCTCCTGCTTAAAGTGCTAGGAACCACTACTATAGCTACCATTGCAGGTAACAAAATACATCCCACAAGCTGGATTAAAGTTCTGCAGTGTGCAAAGCTTTGAAACCCCAACTGTCAGCTAGGCTTGCACAATAATCATCTTGCATTTTCTGTGCCAGTCAGATTTTTATTTCAGCTTCCAAGTTTTCAATCAGTTGAACTAATATTATATGAGATTCAGGGCGTTATGTAATAAAAGGCACTGGGGGTCATTTATCAACACTGGCAAATTTGCCCATGGGCAGTAAGCCATGGCAACCAATGAAATTGCTGTATTCATTGTTTTACTTGCAGCTGGCTTTAAAAAGCTAATCACGGATAAGTTACTATAGGTAACTGCCCAAGGGCAAATTTGCCCAGCATTGATAAATCAGCCCCACTATGTTTGCCCAGGAGCAGTAACCCATAGCAACCAATGAACAGGTAGCATTTACTAGTCACCTGTTTAAAAGCAAAGATCTTATTGGCTGCTATGCGTTACTACTCCTGGGCAAAATTCGTGTTTATTACATACGGGGAATAAACTTCTAGAGGATTATAAGCCATTTTTTAAATGTAAGTGCTCAGAAAGTAAAATGTGGCTGTCATGATGTAATGTAAGAGGATACTCCTGCTAGTACTGTTCTTTTCTACTGGGGTCCCAGAACTTTCTGCTATGATATCAACAAGGGATGGGAGGTGTTTGCCAATTGATAACGGCCTTTGGCTTATTTCTGATATGGCAAGCTTTTTGACAAAGAAAAACGGTGGCACCCAGAGCTTCTGAAGGTTTTATACATTACAAAAGGAAAATTACAGAGGTTGCAGAGCAACTATGAATTGGCCTCCTAGTGTAGAATACAACAAAGCTGCATCAGTGTTTCATATGTAGATCTGTGTGAAAATATTTGCTCATATTTGTAGTACAATGAAGTATCCATGGGAATCCATGCCTGGTGAAAAAAATTAGCTTATCCCTATTCAGAAGGATTCAGGCCACGAGACCCTTAATTTTTTGAATTCCAACTATGAATACATTTTTATACAAATATTGTCCTGATTTTACATTTTCATGTACCATACACTCATATCTAAGGAATACTAAAAAATGACTCTACTACAGAATATACCAATATCTGAAAAATTGGTTAGCATTTTATTGTTCCCTGTCTGCCAGAATTTCTCTGGCTGTACATTCATTCCCATTACAATTTATTGTCTGTTTAATGCCAGCTTTTATCTCCTGTATACCAATAAAACTATGTGGCGCTGTTTCTCTGTCTCTTACAAAATTTGTCTCTGTGGATTGCAAGCTTTTGGTTCCCTAACATCTTTCAAGTTGTGTGTCATTAACTCTATGGATTGCACGTTCTGTTGTTCAAGCTTTATGGATTGCTAACCATTAGTTCCTCTTTATATTCCTCAGTGGGACAGTTCATTCATAGATTATAGCTTTCTGTGTGAGTAATTTATTGGAGGGAGAGAAGTAATTGGGTTCTTTGTCTCCAAAGTGGTTTTTCCAAAAAAAAAAAAAAATGTTATGTCAACTAATTACCAGCTTAGTATTGTCTTTTTAATTCTGTTAGAAACACATGTTGGACAAGGGCAATGGGCAATTGTGGTGCGCACAAAAAGTTAGTGTGAAAACACAACATTTTGCATTAGTTCCAACCCTAGCAGACAGTTTTTAAAAACTGCACACACATGTTTAAAATGTGCACACAAAATTTTTTTTTTTGCGCACACATCACAAAGAAGGAACATTGAACAAAGGGGTAAACTTCCCTTTTAAAGTAGAAGGAAAAGCATTGTGCACTTGGGGGTGCCAAATGTTAGGCAACACCAAGTGATTGTATTGTTTTCAGTAGAAAACTGCACGGAACCCGGGGTTAAACCAGTGAGCACCATGGAGCGATCCTCTTCCGGCTTCTTCTTTCTTCAAATTTCCCAAGGCAAGTGAATGTGCAAGTTGAATGAAATCAGTGCCGGGCCAACCCAGCCAGGCGCCCTAGGCAACCTGGCCGGTCATGGCGCCGGCTGCGTGTGTGCTTGGGTGCGCATGCGCGAATGTCGCTCAAGTGCGCATGCCCAAAAGTGCGCTCGAGCGCGCATGTGCGAAAGTCCGTTTGAGCGTGCATATGCGAAAGTACGTGCGCTCGAGTGCGCATGCGCACATGCGTGTGGCAGTCGAGGAGAGACGGACCGGACAATGGGGTAGGCGTCAGAGCAGGTACGTGCCTGGCGCCCCCCCCCAGCTTTGTGCCCTAGGCACGTGCCTACTCTGCCTACCCCTAGTTCCGGCCCTGAATGAAATAGCCAACTTTTTAGTTAAAGTTCAACTTTTTATTCTACTACGTATGTGCTGCCGCATGAAGGAAGAGGAAGACGAAAGAGGATCATTACGAGGTGCTCACTGGTATAACTGTAGGCAGGTGCCATTTTCTGCTGATAGAAGCACCAGCCCGGGGTTTCAGGGAAGTCAATACAATTACTTGGGGGTGCCTAACATTTGGCACTCCCAAGTACACAAAGCCTTTCTCTCTCCTTTAAGCAGAGGCTGAGCTGCAACAGCCCCCTGGAGAAGAGGGCTGATCCCATGGTGGTCTGAAAGCCTTGTAAAGGTTGTTCACCTTTCAACCACTTTTCAGTTTAGCTGTTTATAGACTGTTCACCAGTAATAAAGACTTTTTTTTTTCAACTGCTCTCTATGTTTTGTTTTTGATCCTTTTTCCAAAATTTAAAGTTTAATGTTCCTGGTGTATCATTCTGGCAGTTTAGTAACCTGTCAGTTTAGTGCAGATTTGGAACTGTTACAATTCGCTACATTAGTTGATACATTTCTCAGCAGTATCTGAGGAATAGTAACAACTGTTGTATCAATTCTAACAGTTGTCTTTTTTTTTTAAGGGTTTTTATTTTGCATTTTAAACAAAAACCAAACAATAAACAGCACATATATGCTTTACACTTATTCAGCAACGTTTACAAGTATTTTATGTATAGCGACGGTTTGAAGAAATAATTAGCAAATAACCTCAATTATTTCAGAGTACTTCTTATAAATCAATCATCTGAAAGGGATGCATGGGGGTCCCAAATTTCCCAGGTGTTCCCCTAGCATTGTATGTCAGTTTGATTAATGGTAATGTACCATTGATTAAGTCAATCCATTGCTGCAGTGAGGGAGGAATAGGGCTCTAACAGTTGTCTTTAATGAAACTCAAAGATAAGACATGTATCAACTAAAGGTATCAATTTAGAACAGTTAGAGTAGCCCCTCCCCCCAGATGCTTTAGAATGACATAAACATGAAACTTTAAACTTTAATATTAGAATATTGTGTCTATAGATTTGGCTGCTATGGGAACTCTGGAGTTACTAGCACCTTTAATATGCACTTAGAATAGGAGGCAGGAGATGCAGTAGCATCCTTTGCAAATATCTGAAAATTTGCACAGAAAAATATCTGAAAATGCAAGGAATGGGTGCAAGTATATTTAATGAATGGTGCAATCTTTGTAACTATGCCCTAATGTCTTCAGGATCCACTTAACCTGCCTGTATTATGTTGGCATCTGCAAAGCACTGGTGTACCTAGAGGACATCAATGTAGACATGGGCATGACATACAACAGATTTGTTAAGGGTTCCTGCCCCTTTGTACATTGTGTTCCTTGGAGAACTTTGTGTAGAACCTCACACATGCTTTAGCATACTAAGTGAGGGGCAATAATTACTCACCTTTTACTACTTTCCACTCAGCAATTCCTGCATTTAGTTCCTGTAGTGGCAATCAGAATATCGTGTTTGGGTTTATAGTTAATGTAATACTGCTTTGTCCAGAGTTCCCATTGTCATTTCTGTCTCTAAGGGCTGAGAAACAAAGAGCCAGACACAGTTAATTCTGATTATGCAACAGTTAACTTGTCTGCTGAATGGCAGCTCCACATGGCCATGGCTATAGCAGCTTGTCATCTCTTGCTCACAGTTTGTGTATGAAATGCGGATCAATACTTCAATACACAGAAGAATTATTCTAAGAAAACACTGAGTAACAGGACCAGGCAACAAAAGAAACAGATGTTCAAAGAGAAGAAACTCTGCACCATGTCGGGGGGAGTAATGGCCAGTGCTCTGAATTGTATTATATTGTGAGGTGTACAAGGGTGCTGAAGGACACAATGTACTAGACTTTTTGACCAACAATGTTTTTCTATGTAATGTTATTGAATTATATGAATGTTATTGTGCAGATCATTTCTGACCTGGAATTGAAAAGCAAAGCTCTGGAAATACAATGAAGAGACATGCTATATAGATATCATATAAGAGTGCTAGCCATCAGCCTTGTATAGACTTTTACAGCTATGTCTTCAATTTGACAATCATTGTTCAGAATGTTGGTGTGTAACACATATATCAATTAACAAGATAGCACTTCTTTCTTTATTTTATATTCTCAACCAGGGAAGCATGCCTTCTATAGCCACTCTTCAAAGTTTCTTTATTATTTCTCACTCCTATACTACTCACTTCAAAGGATTTAAACCCCCTTCTTTGGAACAACATCCAAACGATTCATGTAACAATATCTATCTATCTATCTATCTATCTATCTATCTATCTATCTATCTATCTATCTATCTATCTATCTATCTATCTATCTATCTAATCTAATTATACGTCACAATTTCTTGCTACACACACATCTTTATTCCTTATTTATTATAGCAAGCAAACAGATCTTCAATCCTCTTAGCTTACATGTGTTGGCTTGCCAAATAAACTCTACATCAGTGAAATTGACTGCTAAGGCAATGTCTTTTGTTTAAGCTTTAGCTGCACATTCCAGGCCTAGCTGAATATGCACAGCACTTAATGGACAAGTATTTGATTTATATAACCGTAGTATAAAGAAAAGAAACGGAATTACTGTTGATATTATAAACACAGTCACTGTAAAATCTCTTTGCCCTGATTTGGAGACACATCACCTAAAAAAACCTTTTAGTATTAAAACTTCCAATAAACTGATTGGTATAAAACAACATGTTAAGCCTATCCATGTTAAAGTGGCAGAAATACATAATCTTAGCAGTAATCCTATGTCCCTTTAATATTTAAAGGGACAGCTAACCTTAATTTTTACATATACATTTATTAAATATCTACATGGCACTTCTTAAAAAAAATCTTTATCCTCTTTGTCTTTCCATTCTTTCAATCTTCAGTTTAAAATTTCAGGTGCTTTTTGGATTGGTGTTCACTGACTTCAAACTTGAATGTCGCTTAAAAATCCATATTTTATTATTCCATTAAAATAGGCTCAAATCGTTTCGTGTATCCAGCCACTTTCTCAAAAGCACACTGGTTCACACAAAGTTCGGGTATAAATCAAGGTAAGTGCCACCCATAAAATCATTAATTCTCAGCTCACCACAGAAAAGCATTACAAATGAGCAAACATAGTAAGGTAACAACTGACCAAACAAAAGAAGAGAGAAAAGAAGAAAAAAGGAGAAAGAAAAAAAAAAGAGAGAGAAGTGGTACATCGAGATAATAAAATTTACAAAAGTAACATCATTTTCAAAAGTAACATGACAATTCCCAATCCCGGTTCATACCCCCATATACCTCTGTAGTCTTAAGGTGGTAGATCCAATATACTTCTTTTGCCAAAAGCCTTTTATTCACATGACCTTTCCTAATCTCAGTACAGGTATAGGATCCCTTATCCGGAAACCCGATATCCAGAAAGCTCCGAATTACGGAACGGCTGTCTGCCATAGACTCAATTTTATCCAAATAGTCCAAATTTTTAAAAATCATTTCCTTTTTCTCTGTAATAATAAAACAGTACCTTGTACTTGACCCAAACTAAGATATAATCAATCCTTATTGGAAGCAAAACCAGCCTATTGGATTTATTTATGTTAAAATTAATTTCTAGTAGACTTAAGGCATGAAGACCCAAATTACGGAAGGATCCGTTATCCGGAAAACTCCAGGTCCCGAGCATTCTGGATAATAGGTCCCATACCTGTAAATGGTCAATAACCTGAAACCGGATATTCACAGGATCCACATGATCCAACTTCACATGTCTGGCTATCAGCAATTTCTCATCACCCCTGTCCACAGCAAATAAATGCTCCAAAATCCTAACTCCTACAGCATGTATGGTTTGGCCCACATACAGTATTGGGCCCCACTAGGGATGTAGCGAACGGCGGAAAAAATGTTCGCGAACATATTCGCGAACATGCGTCCAAAAATGCGAATGGTTCGCGAACGTCGCGAACCCCATAGACTTCAATGGGAAGGCGAATTTTAAAAGCTAGAAAAGACATTTCTGGCCAGAAAAATGATTTTAAAGTTGTTTAAAGGGTGCAACGACCTGGACAGTGGCATGCCAGAGGGGGATCAAGGGCAAAAATGTATCTGAAAAATACATTGTTGACACAGCGCTGCGTTTTGTGCTGTAAAGGGCAGAAATCACACTACGTCACTCAGGTGATGTTTCTGGACACGGAATGTGAAAAAGCTCACACAGCTAGGTGGCACTTAGTTAAAGACTGGGCAAACAATGCCTGCAAGGGCAACGTATACAGTAGTGGATACGGAATATATTATTGCTGCTGTAAAAACATCACTCAGGTGATATTTATGGACACGGAATTATTATTGTTATTTAGACAGAATGTGAAAAAGCTCACACAGCTAGGTGGCACTTGCATACCTCCCAACTGTCCCTCTTTTGACCACTCAACCCCCTGTCCCTCTTTTGTACTGGAAAGTCCCTCTTTTCTCTGCACTGAACAGCCAGAAAAAAAACAGTTTCTAACTTAATTGGCTTTTGGCAGAGAGCTCAGAACAGCTAACAGGTGCAAATAAGATACTTTGTAACAATTTTGACTCTGGTTGGTGCTGGTAGTGGTGAACTACTAGGAGGAGCAGCACACCAGTCCCTCTTTTCTCTGAACTGAACAGCCAGAAAAAAAACAGTTTCTAACTTAATTAGCTTTTGGCAGAGAGCTCAGAACAGCTAACAGGTGCAAATAAGATACTTTGTAACAATTTTGACTCTGGTTGGTGCTGGTAGTGGTGAACTACTAGGAGGAGCAGCACACCAGTCCCTCTTTTCTCTGAACTGAACAGCCAGAAAAAAAAACAGTTTCTAACTTAATTAGCTTTTGGCAGAGAGCTCAGAACAGCTAACAGGTGCAAATAAGATACTTTGTAACAATTTTGACTCTGGTTGGTGCTGGTAGTGGTGAACTACTAGGAGGAGCAGCACACCAGTCCCACTCCCCAACACAGCTAGACTAATAGCACTAGGCTCTTATAGTAGCAAAGTAAAAAAACAAAAAAGAAAATAAAAGCAGTCCTTACAAGGACTATTTGGTTACAGGCAGCAGTCAGCAGATGAGAGATCAGAAGCAGTGCCCACAGCAGCTACATACAGAGCACTGCAGTAGAAGGTAGATTACTAGCCAGCAAAGCTACCTAACCTAAAATGTCCCTCAAATCCCTGCAGAGTTCTGTCCCTACAATACAGAGCAGTATCAAGTAGATTACTAGCCAGCAAAGTTACTATCAACTGTCCCTCAAATCACTAACAGCTCTCTCCCTACACTAGCTCTTCCAAGCACACACAGGCAGAATGAAAAAACGCTGCAGGGCTTCAGTTTATATATGGAAGGGGAGTGGTCCAGGGGGTGTGGGGGTGGTCCAGGAGGGAGAGCTTCCTGATTGGCTGCCATGTATCTGCTGGTCTGGGGTGAGAGGGCAAAAATAAGCGCCAGCTAAGGCGAACCCAAATTGGCGAACGTCGCGCGACGTTCGCGAACATTCGGCGGACGCGAACAGCCGATGTTCGCGGGCGAACAGTCCGCGACATCCCTAGGCCCCACAGTGGCAGGTAGCCAAATAAACCACCCCTCTAGACAGGCAATTGAAATACTGAGGAACTTTACATTGCTTTTTGGTGTATGTGCTAGCAAAATCTTTAGATATCTGGATTGCACTGCACTCCTTATATCTCCTGCATCCACACTTATAGGTTCCTTTAGATTTCAACCAATTTTTATTCTATACATTAGAGATCCAGAAGGCAAGATTCCTGCATTTCCGAAACACAAAAGAGGGTTCCTCCTCCAAAACATCAGTTACGAGAGGGTCTTGCAATAATATGCCCAAATGTTTCCGTATAATACGTTTAATGTTACGTACCTTAGCGCTATTACGTGTGCAGTGTCCATTACCCTGCGTTGCTATTTTCCTAAAGACGCCATTCCCATCACCACTGGTACTCCCTTGTTCCAGATTCATCTCATTAGTCAAAAGGGGGTTATGTTTGGTATAACAGTTTTGCTCCAATAGACTATCCCTATCATAGCCCATAGCTGTTTTATACCCTTGTTCAACAAATCTATCCCACAACTCCATTGACTCCTTCATAAAATCACCCCAAGTAGAGCATACGTGTCTTAGACGTATAAACTGTCCAGTCGGGATGCCTCATGTACAAGGAGTAGGATTCCACTTGTGGCATGTAACAATGTATATCTTGTGATTGTCTTACGAAACAAGGTTATTTTAACTTTATCTTCTACTGAATGGAAAGCTATTTCCAAAAATAGAATACCTGAGACAATAATTTCATATGTGAAAGAAATCCCCTCGACTGCAAAATTATAAACACCGATAAAGGCTTTATATGAGTCCAGATTCCCATCCCAAATTCCCATATAATCATCAATGTAGCGATACAAATGTATATAATGTTAGACCTGAATGGGTTTGAATTGCAGAAAACGTGGCGCCACTCCCCCCAACCCATGAAGAAGTTGGCATAGATTGGGGCAAAGGATGCCCCAATCGCGGCACTACGTTCTTGGGGATAAAAAACACTATTGAAATATAAATAATTAGTATGTAACAAATAGTCTAAAGACTGTAGTCATTTTGAGATTTTTGGAAATATTGTTGTTTATCCAATATGTAATTGCCTGTAAACCCAGATTATGCTGTTTCGATGAATATAAGGCATTTACATCCATGGTGAACCACTTGAAAGTCGGTTTCCAATGTATCTCTTTGAATTTGTTAAAGCACATGGCCGAGCCCCATAATAAGTTGGGAGTTTTACAACCAGTGGCATCAAAAGTTTGTCAACATAACGGGAGAGACCCTCATTCAAGTCACCTATACCTGCCACAATCGGATGACCCTTAACATCCTCCAAAGATTTGTGCACCTTTGGAAGGATATGGAAAATTGGAATCACAGGAGAAGTGTTATACAATTAGGTGCACATTTACTATTGGTCGAATATCGAGGGTTAATTAACCCTCGATATTCGACCCTCGAAGTTAAATCCTTCGATTTTGATTTTTTTATAAAAATTAAAAATCCACGCTTTTTTTCATATTTTAAAGTGGGATCATATTTAAAAGTTGTAACTGTTAATTTTTGTTTTAACATTTTTTAACTATATGAGGGGCATGCCACATTTAATTTAGGGTGGTGGGCCTATGTCTAGGACAATAGTTGGATCTCTTTTGCCTTTATTTTGTTTCCTTGGACATTTTTAATAATAAGTGGCCACTTCAAGCAATTTCCCCAACATCACTAATAAAGCCGTCTATACGACCTATATGTACCCGCCCTTCAAATTGACCTAGGTGTAAGAGTACTTACGAAGTTTCGCAAGGCAGAATTAAATGTTAGCAAAAGTTTGCTATGAAATGCTTGCGTTGACAAATTTATGCTAACGAAATGGGGTGCAAATTCGCATTTTAGTGAATTAGCGTAGTGGTAGCAAATTAGGGCCTGACAAAGTGGTGCAAAGTGTGGAGCAGGGTCAGACTGACCTGCAACAGAACCAGAGATCCTCTTGCTTTATGAGAATGGATCCTTAATAGCAGGTTGTCTGGTGGGTCCTAAGGTGCCCAGTCCAACACTGTAGTGCGAATGCTTCTTTCAACATGCTTCCAAGCAGTAGAAGTGTAAAAGACATGTAAGGGGATATAATGTCAACGAAATAACCCTCTGGTGACGATACGAATTTCATGTTAGGTATATGTGGTATTGTTTGTCAGCTTAGCTATCTGTTGAATGTAACTGAGCATTTGAGAACTTATTGGACTTTTAATACACATTAACAATACATTTGTAGCCTTGCAAAGCATATGTTTTTTTAGATGGGGTCAGTGACCCCCATTTAAAATCTGGAGAGAGTCAAATAATTAAGAAACTATAAAAAATAAATAATGAAGACCAATTGTAAAGTTGCTCAGAATTGGCCATTCTATAACATACTAAGAGCAGGAACTTTTTTACAAAAATCTTTGGTCAAAACTCACAATTTACTGAACCATATGTTAATTGCCTTCCTGACATTCAAGGTTTTTTTCAGAGCTTTTTCACAAGTTTACTTTTTTAAGATGAACCACCCTATTAAACAGTACACTGCATACATAGATCGAATATGATTTTAACTTTCACTCATGTCAGATTACAATTAAATTATTACAGTTAGGCCGATAATACATATCACTGTGATAGTTTCAGTTGCATGAGCAAGGGCTTCCAGATGATGAGGCATCATTTAGGTTTCCAGACCTAAATGATGTGAGGGCCTTGTACAACCATAATGTGATATTTCTTCTACTGCTGTAAATAATGATGAAGGGGAAAAATTCCTTCCTGCCTCCAAGATGGCAATCTTCCGAATAAACATAAACATGAACTTACTGCACCACAAAACCTAATAAAACAAATGATTTATGCTTTCAAAGTTGGCCACAGTGGGTCACCATCTTGTAACTTTGTAAAACATCTTTGCAAGACCAAGCCCATGCACATGCTCAGTGTGGTCTGTACTCCTTATGGATCATCATAACTTATTAAAACAGCACAAGTGAAATAATATCTGCCAGAAGCCGATACAACAAGACTGATTAAGAATCAGAATATGCAGACTGCACTGGGTCCTGTGTTGTCTTGTAATCTAATGTGGATTTTATAGTTTTTGTACTGTTCAATACATACTTTCTTCAACTCTGCAGAACCAGTGGCTCCAGCAAAATAATCCTTCAATGAGAATCCCAGTTTATCTGTTTATATCTGGCTCCATGATCTTTGTCCCTGCCATTGGAGATGGAAACATTAAAGGGGATATAAAGGCAAAAATAAAATCCAATACAACAGTCACAGACTGCTCTGCAGGGAAACATACAAAGCTGATTGAGTTCTGCATGGCTGGGAAGTAAGGTAAGGGGTTGCCCCCTGCTCTTTGAAAGTATGATTGTTTCCCTGCAGAGCAGCTGGGAACCATTTCCTATCCACAGCAGTCAGAGCAAGTAAAACAAAGGGGGAATTTCACTGCATACAGTCAGGTTTCTTATAAAAACGGTACACATTTTTTTATTAAAGTATATTGGAGATAGGTTTCTTTTTCATTTAAAGAAAGTAAAAATGGTATTTTAAGAGCCTCTTCTCCAGCATGAACATCCCCAACTTGGTCAGTCTTTCCTCATAGCTACGATTTTCCATACCTTTTACCAGCTTAGTTTCCCTCTTTGGACCCTCTCTAATTTAATAATGTCCTGTTTGAGCGCTGGAGACAAACTGCATTCGAATTACAAACTGCAAGTATAACAAACGCTCAGCTATTTAAATAGCAGACGGTGCAGACTGCAGAGGAATCGAGTTAACACAATGCAGATTTATCTCCACCAAAAGCAGTTTTTGGTGGACCATAATAGAACATTGAACAGCAGAGGTGGACTCTTAAATGGCTGCAACTGTAGGGGATCAGTAAGATGTAGTTTACTGAAAAAACACATAACATCTCTACTGTAGTGAGTGATGGTTGGAATAATCTAACAAGCTTGAAGGTTAAAATAATAGAATGGGTTTTCTGGAATCTTCAGATTTTTATGGGAGTTTTACATTTTGCATAGGAAGGGATATATGGAGTTATGGGAGTGTTTAAGTGGGATACATTAGAAAAATTCATTGGAGAACATTATGAGGAGTTACGTTTGATAATGAAACAGTATGAAAACTAAGGCTAATGATTAAAAAAAGATCAAAGAAATTTAAAAAGATAAAAAAGCGAAATGACTGACACTAGAGATGAGCAAAGGGATTCAGTAAGTTTTGAAATTCATCAAACTTTGGATGAAAGGATAAAAAAGTTTGAAAGCATTTTGTGAAAGGTAATGACATGGCTTCAGATTTCAGTATATACTCTTTCCTCTGTGTTTTATTTGCTCGTTGACACTAGTGAGTAACACGGGAAATGACCACCGGGGTCAAAATGATTTATAAGGTTAGAATAAGCCACAGAGACAGCAGGACGGCACAGCAAAAAGACAATAATATTGAAAAGGTTGTTTTGTCTGGGGGTATCCATTTCACATGATTGGTTAGATATAGAGAGAATTTTTTTAGGGTACCCGGCTTCCCCCCTACATTTCCTAACATATGGCACATAAACTATACACTGGGCTCATGTGTAGGGCAATATAACAACTCTATTTTATTTTATTAAGCTTCCCTGGGCTTGTGTAATGTAATGTATTTGCTGCAACATATACGTCCATTCAACTTTAACTTCCCGTCGTATGCAAATTAGCCAGCGCTATCGCAACTTCGCTTTGCTTGCCTAATTAACACTAGCGAAACATCGCCATCGTTCGGCGCCCTGGACGCAATTTCGCATTTTAGTGAATTAGCATCGTCCTGTGTAATTTTCACCTGACGAAGGTGTTGCGATGTGAGGGAAGCCATCGCCGGCGAATTTTCACCGGTTAGTGAATTTGCCCCATAGAGTCAATGCATATTTTCTCTCACTTTTTTGTGATGCTCTCTCTCACATTAAAGACAGTATACCCTCTTTTCAATGAATAGTTGAACATTAACAAAGTTGTATATTAAAAACAACTATTTCTTATGTTACCTTAATGTATCTGATTCAAAAGCTTGAAATAGGAGGGTATTTAGACATGACAGTGTTTTGAGGTCTACTGATCACCAGCTCAAGTTCTACTGGTAGATCCCAATCTACCTTGTGGACACCCCTGCTATAATAGATATTTCTTTACATAAAAATTAGAATTGTTTTGAATTTGTTCAATTTAGTCCTAAATTGTTAAAATGTACCTTCCCGGGATCATAACAATATTGTGCTTAGACACACCCAACTCCATCTATGTTCTTAAAGGAAAACTATACCCCGAACAATGTAGGCTTCTATAAAAATATATTGCACAAAACAGCTCATACAGTATGTAAAACCCTGCTTCATGTAAATAAACCATTTTCATAACAATATACTTTTTAGTAGTATGTGCCATTGGGTAATCATAAATAGAAAAATGCCATTTTAAAAATAAGGGCAGCCCCTGGGATCCTACTATTCATGGTGCACACAAACTAACCAAGGACACACATACATATTAGGTCACAACATTTTTCCTTTAATCAGACCCCATAGAGTACAAAAGAGAAAGTCAACTAAAATTGTTAAAAGTCTGCCAGTAGTACAGCTCTCTGTACACTTATTTCTGGTGCTTGGAATCATAGTCCACCAATTCTGCTCCAACTTTGTATCTTTTTATTCTCCCTGCTCGTTGGATACAGTAAAACTCCAGCCCACTTCTGTACCTGTCAAGACTTGGGCCCCAGTAAGCACAAACTGGAGGGAGAAAGCCTCCATGTTCCGTTTCACAGTAGTGATGGACGAATAAATTAGCCAGACACCAATTCACAGCAAATTTCTGCATTGCGGCGCGAGTGAATTAATTAGTGAAACTCCAGCGACAATTCACTGAAAAAAAATCCTCTGCGTAAAAAAAATTAATGCGCGGCAAAATTGGCGTGCACATAAAAATTGTCGCTTGTCAAAATTATTTGGACACCCATTGACTTCAATGCATTTGGACCAATATTTGGCGCATATTAAAATTGTCACTTGTTTCAAAATTAACGCACATCAAAATAATTTTGACGCCATTTACTTCAATTTGTTTCGTGAATTTTTCGCCATTTCGCGGTAAATTCGCCCATTACTACAAATCAGTCATGGATTCTTTAATCATAGGGGCATATTTTTAAGGTTTGAATGGTAAAATCAAATTTTAGAATTTGTTTTGTGTCAAAACTCACAAATTCTAATTTAAAAGCACCAACTCGAATGTAAATTCGAATGTGAGTTTTATCACACCTAGACCATGGAAACATTTCTAATTAGATAATTTGCCACCTAAAGTTAATTTACAAGTCAATGGCAGAGGTCCGTTAAACCATTTGACTATGCTAATTGTTTTCCTGACATTCCAGGTTTTTTTTGGAGGAAAAAAAAATTGGAGGAAAAATTTGATTAGAATTTTCGGGGAGGGACTATTCGATCAAATATTAGATGTTAGAGTTTTTCATAAATAACCTCCATCTCGAGCGAGTACAATCGAATTTAATGAGTAAAAAAAATTCACATAAATTCCAAATAACCACAATAATGTACAGAATATGTTTGTTTTGCTTTATATATTTAAACGGTGAATATATAGTCCAACAGTACAAAAAAAAAATCAAAATACTTTTATCTAGATGAAAAATAAATTTGATTTGATTTGCCTTTCACTTACTATGTTCAATAATTAGTAATCAGTGATCTGAGATATACAGTATGTATCTTGCAAAAACAACTGTGCGTTTGTTATCAGCCCATTCTTATGTTTTACCCTCAGTTAAAAGACTATGTTGAATATATTTACTACATTTAATATCTGGTAACTTTGAAATATTTAGCATTCCTTGAAGCCCTTACATTTGCTGCCTCTGCATAATTAACTCAGTACAGATGTTCAGCTTATAACTCAGGAAATCTCTAAGGAACAAAATTGATATCTAAAGTACCTTTTGTACTTTGTGAAGTCCTTCGAATTTAGTCATAGAGACTGAAGAGTAAGAAAGGCAGATAATCAACTGGTAGTGATCAAACACCAGCTTCATGGGGCACTGTGTTCTTCTACATACGGAAAGACAATCATAGCCGTAAAGGGAAATAGTGAACAAAATTGTAACTCTGAAACAGTTTGTTTTTGACGGGGCAGAGTGGATTGTATATTTCTAGAGAGCTGCAGTAATTTGACACAGCATAACTATATAGATAAATTCAATTGTCACGTATTTTTATGAAGCAAATGTTATATTAGTGTTTAGATTTTGAGTTTGTGCCAGGGATGAACATACCACCACCAGGGTCAGAAGTATAACATAAAATGATCTTTTGTTTGTAGTGATGGTCCTCATACAGCAGCCCCCAATTGACCTAAACATATGACATTCCATTGCCAATGTTTTTTTTAAAAAAGAAATATACCTGTGAACATTTTCTCTGGTTGACAATGAGAACCATACACATTCAGCCACCCCTGCAGTGCCAATGAATTATAGAGAAGAATGTAGAGCCTGGTGCCCCAAACTGTCATATATGTTCTTGGATTCTCTGCTTCTACTTGTGCCTTATTAGCCCAGGACCTGAAATTCAGGACTACTGGAGAAAGTAGATTTGGTGTCCAAACCATATACTGTGAGACAAGGGTCACCTATCTTTACAATATTTGTGGTCAGTGCCCCTTGTTCCATCATGGCTTGTACTCTCACATGTTTGTTCCAATCTTTCCAGCTCCTCACTCCTGCTTCCCAAATGACCTTATGTACCCCCAGAAAATCTGGAAAAACCCTCCTCCAGCTGCACAAAACATGGTCTTGTTTCTATGCTGCATGTGTATAGAGACCACATGCTACTTTTATGTATTCAGAGTACTCTTTACTCCCTGCTGATTTGCTGCTATGTTGTGCATAAAATAAAATAATGAGGGCAGTGATGTAACAGCCTCTTCATCCCGACTTACTTAGGTACACAATTAATTTGAGTTTAAAAAAGTCCAAAAGTTCAACCCATCCCAATTGTATCATAACAGAACTATTTTTACACTCACATGTTTAACTACATAGAGGTATGCGATACGTTTTCCGTAAACCTGTTGTCCAGAAAGCTATGAATTAAGGGAAAGCTATCTTCCATAGTGTCCATTTTAATCAAATAATTAAAAATGATTTCCCTTTTCTCTGAAATATTAAAAAGTAACTTGTACTTGATCTGTGATAATGTTTGTTCTGGTGCTGTCTGCATTACCGCTGCTCTATACGAGCAGTCGGCTGAGGCCCTGGTTCACATCTATGTCTATGCTTAGTTATTGCTAGTAAGAATGGCTTTTTTCACCTGTTGTCAATCTGGCCACATGTGATCTGTGTAAGCCATTTGACTGGCTATAAAACTCCCTTCTCTGCTTTGACTTATTGCCTATTGTATAGGTCTATGTTCCATAGTTCCTGAGTGCGCTTATAAGTTCCAGTATTCAGTTTTGCCTGTTTCTGACTTTGCTTTCCTGCTGCCTGAACTGACCACTGCCTGCGTTGACTATTCTTCGAATCCTGATTAGATGCTGCGCTTCTGATCTGTGTTTGACCTTGGTCTGTGACCTCGATTATGCTTCCTAATTTGGTACTGTATTGTCTGTTTGGTATTGACCCAGCCCCACTCCTTGTTCTCTGTTCCAGTTATACGTTTCTGTTCCTTTGCCTGCCCAGAGTTTTCCACTTGGTCCTCTCGCATTAAGCCCTGGTGGCATCTGAGTAGTGAAGGGCTCCTCCCGAAGCCAAAGGCGGCTGCTATAGGCAGAAGTGTGAGCCGAGACCGGAACCTTGGGGTTTACTCTGGGTTTTGGGATACCATACGTTACATGACCATACTAAGATGTAATTAATAGAATCCATACATGTATACCAATACCTATTCTAACTGTAAATCTAAATATCCTTGGATATTATGCTTGCCCAAAAAGTCATTAATAGAATCTGCCATCACAACATTACCTGGCAAGGGATTCCACAACCTCACTGCCCTTACCAACTTCATCAACCAATGTGGCTTGGAGTCCTAAAATCCCCAGTGATCTCTCCCTGAATCAGATTACAAGCATCATCAAGACACCCTCCTAAATATCTAGGTGGGTGGAGGGGGTTGTTGCTTTTAAATTCATGCACTGAATCATTTATAGACCCACACTCAGTGACCTGAAGCCAACGTTAATGCAGCTACACAGGAGTCTGATGGTTTATAGTATTCATAAAGTCATTTTTATATCTCTCCATAAACTTTACTGCCAGGCAATGAAATTCTAATCATTTTGCTCCCCCTTGATAGGATAATCTGATTATTTGGCGGATGAAATGAATATGCTGTTTACTGGATTGCTAATGTAGCTGTTAAATTTATGTAGCTGTCACTAAGCATTGCAGTTCTCAGAATCAATGGTACAGTAGGAGCTGATCCAGCCTGCCACAGTAATAACAAAGGCACTGTAGCACCCAGCTTGTCGTCTGTCTGTCTGCTCAGATTGCTTCAAACTTGAGATTTGTGGCATGCATTTGCTGCTTACGCATCTGCTACTGAATTATATTATTTCATTTCTAAGCAGCTTCTGTGTGCACAGCAGTTTACAGATATACAGTATTACAGAACAAACATTGCAGAGACAGTTAAAGCCTCATCCGCCCCTGCTTTCTACACATTCTTGCTTTCGTTTCATGGACACTACCACCCCTTTGATAATGTAAACCATTTCTCAGTCTGCTGTATTTGTTCACAGAAAGGATGTCTCTTTCTTTTGGCCCCATGTCACTGTCCATTCCTGCCATTTCCAAGTTCCTTGAGGCTCAGTGGCTCCAGCTTTCTCTGGCTCAACCATGATCAGTCTGATGTTCTGCTGTCTTCCTTGAACTTTTGACTTCCTCTTCCCATGAGTGTTTGCTGTTGGTTCCTGTTACATGCTGTTTATTGTGCACTAAACGCCAGCGCTGATCCAGTCATCTAAAGAACCTACCTAGGGAGCTCTGCATCCTGCTGACAAACACATCGATTTCTCAACTCAGCGTCTTTTTGCCTCAGATGATGCGGATCCCTTCAATTACTCTCAGAGCATCTTGAAGGGAAATTGGCACCAGGAATGTTGAATGCATCCCATCAAGCCCACTGAAGCACAAATATTTAGCCAGCGGGGACTCCTGAGGGTATTCAAACAAATGGATCCCAAATATTTGCAGGTGTGAGTTGTCTGCAAGAGCAAGACAGCAATACCTACAGAAGGAATTCCCATCACACTGTACATCTATGAAAACCATCTATGTAAAATAACAATTTTATATCTGGAGATAAAAATACACTCTAAACCCCATGCAACCCATGCAGAACACATCTTTATCACAATATAAGACAAAAACATTAATATTTGTTCATATTCCTTAAACACATAGGATATAAAATATATTACATCTTTCAAGTTAGTACTTCACATTGCAATTCTGCAGCATTCTTTTCTTTGCATCACCGTTGCTCCACTGCTTAGAAGAGATCGGCTGCAGCATTCCTTTGCTCATTGCATCTACTTCACTTTGTGGTCTCTCCACTGATCTGAGGTCTAGTATTTGGGATACCACTGGTGTGGGACTGTGATGGACATTTATTTGCCCAGGTTTATTTACCACGGGTCTGGGGTCTGCTATTTTTATTTGTGCTTAGAGTGGGGGCTACAGGGTTGGGGCCTGCTATATCTAGTTATGCTTAGAGCAGGGCCACATGTCTGCTATTTTTATTTGTTCTTAGAGCGGGGGGCCACAGGTCGGGGGCTGCTATTTCTGCTATGCTAAAAATAATTTAAACATTAAATAAACCCAATAGGGCTGTTTTGCCTCTAATACGGATTGATGAAATGAGAGAAAACTTGTTTATTTGTTTGAAATGGAGTCTATGGGAGATGGGGTTCCTGTAATTCGGAGCTTTCTGGATAACTGGTTACCAAATAATGGATCTCATACCTGTACTGCAAAACATTGATAATTGATAAGTCACATTAGTACACGACAAGGAAAGGTATTGCCTGGGTTAACGGGACATCTTGCAACACTCGGACATTTGTCAATGATTTTATTAATTAGATTTTTTTTTTAATTCAGATTATTTAATAAATAAGTAACATTTGTGTTTTCTTTTAATTGTGAGTTTAATCAAAGTAGAAAAAAAAACTCAAAAATTACAAAAATTTGAATTTTGATAAAATAAGGCCCTAAGTGGGAGTTTTGACTATATACAAGGGTGTAACTACAGAGGAAACAGAATCTGCGGCTGAGGGGGGTATAGACGGCACTAATTCATATACATTTCAATTGATATTGGTAAAACAGGTCAACTTCTGTACATTGTTCATCATGGGAGAGGAGTACTATAGGGCATACAGGTGAAACTCTGGGAAATGCAGTGCACACAGATACATAAATGGGAGGCTCCCTGACCATAATAGAAAACTATTAGGTTATTAACTAAATAACTTTTTTATTTCAGTTTTCATCAATTTACGGTAGAAAATCCATAATGGATGCAATTAGTTTACTAATATTGGAGCATATTGTTTTGTTTTGTCCTGAGCAATGCAAAGTACTTTCTCTGTTACAGGCATGTCAGAGGGAGCCTGCACATAAGCTAGTAGCTAGTTGGTATCTCCAGCTGACAGCAGCTGTATAGATGACTACACTAATGCAATGTCTTTCGATGATATAAATATTGTAGTCTAGCAGTTTCCATAATTGAATTAGGAGGATATACAAAAATGAATTAAGTTATTAAAAAGAACGTCAGAATGAGTGTGTCACATTGAAAGCGCCAGACAAATCAATGTGATGTTGCACATTTCATTTCGCTGTGCATTTCAAAGAGAAATGATTTTTAGGTGCTTGTCTTATTTTTTTGTTTATAGCTTTTGTCACAAGCTTAATCAACACATTCACAAAAGAATGAAGAAAATCAGTGTGTTCTCGTGTACTTAAACATTACATGGACTGTTATGGGCATGATTCTGAAGCACATTGCTTAAAGGGATTTTAAAAATCACTCTTAAAGGGATACTGTCATGGGAAATTTTTTTTTTCAAAATGAATCAGTTAATAGTGCTGCTCCAGCAGAATTCTGCACTGAAATCCATTTCTCAAAAGAGCAAACAGATTTTTTTATATTCAATTTTGAAATCTGACATGGGGCTAGACATATTGTCAATTTTCCAGCTGCCCCAAGTCATGTGACTTATGCTCTGATAAACTTCAATCACTCTTTACTGCTGTACTGCAAGTTGGATTGATATCATCCCCCTCCCTTCCCCCCCCCCAGAATCCAAACAAAAGAACTATGGGAAGGTAACCAGATAACAGCTCCTTAACACAAGATAACAGCTGCCTGGTAGATCTAAGAACAACACTCAATAGTAAAAACTCATGTCTCACTGAGACACATTCAGTTACATTGTGAAGGAAAAACAGCAGCCTGCCAGAAAGCATTTCTCTCCTAAAGTGCAGGCACAAGTCACATGACCAGGGGCAGCTGGGAAATTGACAAAATGTCTAGCCCCATGTCAGATTTCAAAATTGAATATAAAAAAACCTGTTTGCTCTTTTGAGAAATGGATTTCAGTGCAGAATTCTGCTGGAGTAGCACTATTAACTGATGCGTTTTGAAAAAAACATGTTTTCCGATGACAGGATCCCTTTAAAGGGAAAATGTCCAGGGTTTTTTCTTTTTTTTTTCAAATGCATTAGTTAATAGTGCAGCAGACTTCTGCACTGAAATCCGTTTTTCAAAAGAGTAAACTGATTTTTTTAAAATGAAATCTTGAAATCTGACATGGGACTAGACATATTGTCAGTTTTCCAGGTGCCTCCAGTCATGTTTTCTGATAAAATTCAGTTGCGATATCAGCCCCCCCCAGCAGCCTATCAGCAAAACAATGGGAAGGTAACATATAACAGTTCCCTAGTAGATATAAGAACAGCACTGCATAGTTAAAATCCATGTCCCACTGCAACTTCTTCTTCTACACTGAGTAGGAGAAACAATAGCCTGTCAGAAAGCAGTTTCATAGTGCAACACTGGCTCTTTCTGAAAGCACAAAACCAGGAAAAATGACCCGAGATGGCTGAATACACACCAATATTACAACTAAAAAAATACACTTGTTGGGTTAGGAATTCTATGTTACATGGTAGAGTGAATTTTTTGCAGTGTAAACAGTGTCATAACAGAAACAGAAGCTACACCATAAAAATCATGACAGAATCCCTTTAACAGTAATAATACGTGATGTCTGATTTAAATCCCCGTTTAGCAATATGACCCAGTTTAAAATACAACTAGCTACTCGACTCTCGTATTAGCATCTTAAACTTGGCTTTAAGCAGATGAAATGTCTTACATTTCTAGAATCAATACTTCTGATCACATCTTGCCTTTAAAAGCACCCAGGATAATTGCACTGTCACCTTAATTATAAAATTGTCACTCCTAAATTCCTTCCTGGTGCTGGAGAAGTTCCGTAAATGTTAAAATGGTGGTGTTATCTTCAAAGGGGGAGATGTGGGTTTTGCATTCGCTGTGGTTCCTAATTCTACTGAAAGCTTGCTAGGATTATCCTTAGATTCAGAAGCTGCTGTCAGGTTGCTTTGTCTTTCCTTTTTCTCTTATGAACCTACAGATGGAGTGGACTTTATTGATGCATCTGGTGGAACCATTCAAATGACACACCATTTGTTTGAATGGGAAAAAAAAAGTGTGGTTGCATATACCAGATGCTTCTTTAAAACCTACTTCATCTGTTGGTGGAAGCAGCAGCAGCAGCAGAAGATGTATATCCCTTAGCAGGAGCGCTGATGAAGATCGACATCATCATTATTAGTAGATCAGTGAGTTGGACAGATGGCAGATCTCACATCCTGCTGAACACTGTTAACAATGGAGTGAAAGTATTGACAAGCTCTGCATGCATTTACATGAAATACCCATCACTGCAGCTAAAGAACCAGACAATCGGATGAATTACCATCATCACACAAAAAGATGTAAACTCTCCATCCCATATACTTAAATGCTTAACCATACCAAAGAATAAGGCCAAGTAGATAGTATTCTATTGGGCCAAATAATATAGCATAAGCACACAGAGACGGAAAAGACTCAATACAACAAAGCCATCATTCATGCATAACAATTCTGCAAATAATTCACTCTACAATATCAAATTTCATTCCTGAACCAGCAAGTGTATTTTTTTTTAAGTTGTAATATTGGTGTGTAGGCAGCCATCTCAGGTCATTTTGCCTAGACATATGCTTTCAGAAAGAGTCAACACTTTAGGAGAGAAATGCTTTCTGGCAGATTGTTGTTTCTCCTACCCAATGTAACTGAATGTGTCCCAGTGGGACCTGGATTTTACTAGCGAGTGCTGTTCTTAGATATACCAGGCAGCTGTTATATTGTGTTAGGGAGCTGCTATCTGGTTACCTTCCCACTGTTCTGTTCTTAGGCTGCTGGGGGGAGGGAGGGGGTGATATCACTCCAACTTGCAATACAGCAGAAAAGAGTGACTGAGGTTTATCAGAGCACAAGTCACATGACTGGGTCAGCTGGGAAACTAACAATATGTCTAACTCCATGTCAGATTTCAAAATTAAATATAAAAAAAATATGTTTGTTTTTTTGAGAAATGGATTTCAGTGCAAAATTCTGCTGGAGCAGGACTATTAACTGATGCATTTAATAAAAAAAATTCCCATGACAGTATCCCTTTAAGTAGCAAAAATTGGCATGACCTTTCTCAGCATGCATCTATATATAGCCTAGAATGCACTTAGGAAAATAAGTGTTAGAGCTAATTTCACATGTTGCATTTTCTCTGTTAGCGGTATGAATTTTCTGGCTGACATCCACCCCATGTGCACAATTATAAGTGGATCATTTCAATGCCTGTCAATATATACATGGGGAGTTAGGCAGCCTTACTAACACACCAACAGAGCCTGCTACCACCCTGTGTGTCTAGTGATCTATATGGTGTAAGTCAGATCTGCCTGTCACTGCACACATGGGCAATAATTTGCCCAAACAGTGAACACACGAGTGTTTCTGGTCAAAAACCCTGTGTGTGTGTGCAGTGACAGGTACATCCCATTTATGTCTATCATTACAAACAGGAGGGTGATAGCAGATAACTAAAACAGAGAAACAGGGCAGATCCGCAATATATAGAATAATGTCATCCAACACTGATTACACTTTACAAGTACATTAGAGGACATTATAGACAAATGGCAGGGGACCTTTTTACCCATAAAGTGGATCACCGTACCAGAGGCCACCCCTTTAGACTAGAAGAAAAGAACTTTCATTTGAAGCAACGTAGAGGGTTCTTCACAGTCAGGACAGTGAGGTTGTGGAATGCACTGCCGGGTGATGTTGTGATGCTGATTCAGTTAATGCCTTTAAGAATGGCTTGGATGATTTTTTGGACAGACATAATATCCAAGGCTATTGTGATACTAAACTCTATAGTTAGTATAGGTATGGGTATATAGAATTTTAATTAAAAGTAGGGAGGGGTGTGTGTATGGATGATGGGTTTTCATTTGGAGGGGTTGAACTTGATGGACTTTGTCTTTTTTCAACCCAATTTAACTATGTAACTATGTAACTATGTAACAACCTTCTGAAACAACCGGTATGGTGCTTGGTGAAGTGAGAGAGGAGACTTTATAGTGATCAAGTGCCACAACCCACTCCTTTGGGTATATATTTACAAGACTTCATTTGTAAATTCGCATATCAAAAGAGCTTTCTTGATAAAACCCTTGCATTCACTTGACCTATGGGCCATGTAAAGGACCTCAACACCATTTATTAAAAATAAAACCAATAGCCAACTTTTGCCTACTCACAGTGATCATTTATCAAATGCCACAAAATTGTAAATCAATTTTTCCGGACTGCTTATGTTGGTATCCAATCAATGGAAACCTTAGTGACACCACAGAACTGCAATCGGTAAAGCCACACGGTCCTTATGTGTTTCACAGGCTCTCCGGTCTGCTTCCTCAGGGAGTGTGGCTATGCGCATAGGAACCTTAGAAAAGCACTGTCATTGAGGACATCATTGCCAGTGCCAATTACGCATCCTCAAAAATAGACAAATGGCTTGTGCATCAAGTTAAGAAAGATATAATATCAAATTGGCATTTGGATACAAATCAAGGTCAAACAGGAAACAAAATTTTCAATTTGTATTTCCAGAATGTTTACTGTTGTCAAAATGTATTTACTCTGTCACCACCTTTAAAGATATGACCACTGTGTAGTACCTTGTTACACTTGATGAAGGGCACTCAGGCCCGAAAAATGTCGTGTACTGGTGGTCGGCAAATAAACAAATAACCACAGCATTAATATGCTTAAAGAGTGCTCTCCTCATTTCTCTATTATTGGGTGTAGTACCTAGATATTATGAATGAGTCTTACCCATATATAATGATTTGCGACTGCAAGTTACTTTACATGGGCTGCACTAATAGGGTGTTAGGAACCAGAATCGTGTAACATGGCCGTAATACCCATGTTAAAGTTATTAACCATGGGGTCCCAAGACATTGTACCAAAAAACATTAAGGGACCGAAATAATCCAAGGTTCTTTGTTTTACAACTCATGATATATATTGCAGATTTGTCCTATATTTGCACTTTCTATTTTTTTGCGATCTAATTTTCTATTGGTGATTGGCATCCATGTTGTTTATCAGGAAGCTGTTGAGCACCCGTTACAGGTTGGCATGGTATTGACACACTGGACTGTATCTTTTTAACTTCAGAGGAGGAGATAGTAGAGTAAATCAAACTTTTTTTTGTAAATTTTCCACAAAGCCTCATAGTTATTTTTCGGTTGAAAAAAGATCAAAGAACATCAATTTCTGAACCTCAAATATTATGTTTTCATCTCTTGAGTTAATTCCCTTTTTACTCAATACAGCATCTTATTTATATAGTAGACACAGAATGACACTGCCTGGAATTAGACAATGTGTTATCCACAAAAATCCCCAGATCCTTCTCAATTAAGGAAACCCCCAACTCATTAGAATTCAGGGGCCTATTTATTAATCAGTGTAAAATGAAATTTGCAATAAAAACATTGCAAAAACCTGAGTAAAATAAATAGAAACATTTGCAAGTTGTGCTTTATTTTACGCTATGCAAACGCCAGATTTGGTTGTTTTACACTGCTTCAGACCTTTGTAAGTAGGTATCCGGCGAAAGTTACGCGTAAAAATCAACTCCACTTTTGCGCCATTTTTTTACACCGCACAATAAATCTGCCCCTCTTTGTAAACCTCATATTAAAGATGAAGCCGCTTGGATGAGGAGAGCATGATAGAGGGGAGGAGAGAGGAGGGAGGTGAGAGCAGCAGGGGAATAAATAGTTACCTGCCCAGCACCCCCACATCTTTGCACCCTGGGCAGGTGCCTCTTCTGCCTACCCCTAGTTTTGGCCCTGGTTAAATGCATCATGACTGAAACTGAAGAAGCTGTGTTATCTACAGTCATGTAAACTACTCCAAGCACCACAATGTCACTCTTTGGCACAAAGTTCAAATCTTTGGCACCAATTACAGTTCAAAAGGCCCTTTCCCCTCCATATCAGTGCCCATGCTGGCTTCTGGTTACAGATCTGGCTTAAGCCTTGTTAGAGTCTGTTTACCTGGTTTTGACCTCTTTGCCGTTCTGATGATGATTCTTGCTGTCTGCTTTGACCTTATTGCCTGACCACAAATTTGCCTGATCCTTGTACTTTACCTTATACAATATGTCTGGACTATTCATGTTCCCTGTTGGTTCCCACAGCAGATAGTTCCAAGGCTGTTGGTGAAAAACAGAACCTGCAGGGGATCGCCTGTTCATAAAAGAGTTGATTGTTCCAGCTGCCTTCAAGGTCCCTGACAAACGAAACCTCAAGAAAACAGAAACCTCAAGAAACAGCTTCCTTAATTAGATGGGATGCTGTGATGCAATTTTAAATTGCGATAAGTGAGTTAAACGAGTTTAGTTTAGTTTAGAGGAGTAGTAGATTATGCAGGGAGGAAGCAGGGAGAGGAACAATGGAACTTAGTGCATGGGGCTTTTCTCTTTAAGGGGGTTTATTTCTACTTTACATGATCCAAAGTGTATAGTTGTGTGGTGCCCAGATAAAAACTCATATATTTACAATGTGAATCGGAGAGAGAATGCTGAGGGTGTGTGGTTAATGTGTATGTGTTTGTGTACACAGAAGAATTGTTAGATTATTGCAACATCTGTCCAAGTCACTGGTTGAATTCCTGGGTTCAGGAAATGGATGAAAATTTCCGTTAGAAAAATAACAAAAACATACTCTTTCTGCTGATTGCTTAGCAACGCCAGGGATTTAGTTACTAGGATTAAAATGTTTATCCCATTTCAGATCATGCACAAAATGGAAATATGATACTTCAAAATTAGATCGTATTAAAATACATGCCATTTTCAACCATTAGTCCAATAGGTTTTTTTGAACTATCTCGGAAACTAATCGTCATTCATGTGATTACTGTGATTCATGTGAAATTATCTATTCTAGTCTATATTAGTTTTGATGTATATAAATATAAGTATATATATATATGTGTGTGTGTGTGTGTGTGTGTGGACAGACTTATACATAAAAAATATTAGAGTTGGAGATGGTAAGAAATAGAACTATCAAAGGAGCATCCCAAAGAAAAGGTCCCCCATGAGAGGGTGCACAGGAAAATGCCACTTGAGAAGGTGACTTGCAGACTAAGAGGGTGTAATTCGAATTAAAATTTTTGCCACAATTAGAATTTTTTTTGCACAAAAACTCACAAATTCGAATTATATTTTCAAAAACGCCAATGTCTGGTATTTATTAAGCAAAAAAAAAAACCTTGAAAACTTAAGGGGCACATTTACTATTGATCGAATATCAAGGGTTAATTAACCCTCGATATTCGACTGGTGAAGTAAAATCCTTCAACTTCGAAGTCGAAGGATTTACCGATTCAAAGGATTTTAATTCATTGATCGAACAATTTTCCTTCGATAAAAAAATACTTAGAAAGCTTATGGGGACCTTCCCCATAGGCTAACATTGGTGCTCGGTAGGTTTTAGGTGGCGAAGTAGGTGGTCAAAGTTTTTTTAAAGAGACAGTACTTCGAATGGTCGAATAGTCAAACGATTTTTAGTTTGAATTGTTCGATTCAAAGTCGAAGTCGTAGTCAATGGTCGAAGTAGCCAAAAAAATACTTCGAAATTCCAAGTTTTTTTCCTTCTAATCCTTCACTCGAGCTAAGTAAATGTTCCCCCAGCTGTAAAAAAACGGCATCTAAAAGCTGGCGAGGTAATGAAGAAGTCAATGGGAGTTATCCTAGGCAAAATTCAAGTATAAAGTATGGGGCATTTCCCCGGGGGGCAGTTAGCCTGGGGGAAGGAGGGAAGGGGGGGTCTACCTGGTGTGGGGGTACGGGGTTTTTTAATCCAGGGTTGAATTCTCCTTTAAGGTTAAATTACTGCTCTAGCCACCTAATTTTTCCTAGGATTGCTTTGTTTTGCTGCATTTTGCTGCATTTAACTTGTGTTTTGACACCAATGCTCTTTCTATCCTCTCGCCTCCATTGTAATTGTTTGTGTTGGAAGCAGCTTTTCCTTGTTCCCCCAAAATGTAATTGACTTAACTGTAAGCTGTAGCAGTTGACTCAAAAAACCACCAGCCTCCTATCATGCTCAGTGTTTTTTGAACACTGCCACCTCATTCCCTGTAGAAGCGTATCCAGCCCCACAAATCAAACTCAATCCTGTAAACACAAGGTCACCCATTCTGATTAGAAGAAAAGAGGTTCCTCCTAAATATTCGGAAGGGGGTTTTTACAGTGAGAGCCGTGAAGATG
Source organism: Xenopus laevis (assembly GCF_017654675.1). NCBI lineage: Eukaryota > Metazoa > Chordata > Amphibia > Anura > Pipidae > Xenopus > Xenopus laevis. The sequence continues at coordinate 71,972,544 of NC_054384.1, forward strand.
TGGAATTCTCTCTCTCAATCAGTTGTACAGGCTGATATATTAGATAGCTTTAAGAAGGGGTTGGATGGCTTTTTAGCAAGTGAGGGAATATAGGGTTATGGAAGATAGTTCTTAGTACAATATGATCCAGGGACAAGTCCGATTGGAGTCAGGAAGGAAGAGGCTTCAGATGGGGATTTTTGCCTTCCTCTGGATCAACTGGCAGTAAGGCAGGTCAAAAAAATAGTTAAAAGGTTGAACTTGATGGACGTGTGTCTTTTTTTAACCTAACTTACTATGTCACTATGTTACTATGTAACCCACAGGTGTACATGCAGGTTGGGTGGGTAGTGTTGAAATTTAAGAAAACTATTGCAGGTTCGGATTGGGTGTGGGTTAGACTGAGAAAGTACACTCTTCCTCTGCTACTGAAAATTCCCTCTCTTGGAACCTAAAGCTTTCACAGAAGTAGAGTACAAAGCTTGATGATGTGGGTATGGGTTGGGTTAAGTTAAGTTGAATTGTGTTGAAAAAAATACAAACGTCCATCAAGTTCAAATCCTCTGAAACCTAGCATCCATATATGTATATACCCACAATGACCCCTCCATACACTCACATAAACTATATATACCAATATGCATATCAATGGTAGATTTTAGCATCACTATAGCCTTGGACATTATGCTTGTCCAAGAAATCATCCAAGCCAAGGACATGTCAAACCAAAAAATGTTTTTTTGCCTTATTATTATTATAAGCAACTTTCCAATATTAATTTATTAACAATTGCTAGTGTTCTGTCCTCACTATGTATTACTCTGAGACAATGTATAGTTTGACATGCAGATAAAACTCAAATAAAAAAAATACTGGAATATTAGGAAGAGAGGTGGAACTGTAATATAAATGAACAGAAATGTAATGAATAAAAAGAATATTACAAAGAAACATGTACAGTACAAGTACATACTGTGACTACAACATTAGTAGGCACAGAATGACACTGCCTTGAATTAAACTTGTTATACACAGGTATCTTGAGATCCTTCTCAATAAAGGAAACTCCCAAGAAACTGCCATTTAGTGTATAATTTGCATTTAAATGATTTCTGCCAAAGTGCATAACCTTGCATTTATCAACATTGAACCTCATTTTCCAGTTTGTGTCCCAGTTTTCCAATTTAGTCAAAATTGGAAAACCTACAATGGCAACATTTTGTGGGTTAGGGTTGGGTGCAGGTTAATGTTTTGCAGGTTCAGGTTGAGTGTGGGTTGAGCTTTACTTGACTTGTACATCACTTCATAAAGGGTTGGTGGAGGCTGAAACGTTGCCTGGTAGTGAGGCACAAATAAACTACTTTAATTTCACCATTTCAAAGTGCTTCTGGAGTATTATTCTTTCCTTTTGGAATCTGAGTTACAGGATCTACAGGGGAAGCTTGGGGAATTGAGACAAGTTTCAAACCTCAAAGATAACAGAGTAATAATGCTGGTAAAATCATCATAGAAGCTTGGGGAATAAAGTAACAGAACAATAAAAATAACATTAATTTTTTTATTATAACTTAATATCTTTACAATAGTTTATATAAACAAGCTGATGTGTGCCATGGGGGCAGCCATTCAAAGCTGAAAAAGGCACAAGATACACAGTAGATAAAAGGTAAGTGATGTAGTATACAATTAGTTACTTCATAACATATATGTTATCTACTGTGTATCTTGTGCTTGAATGGCTGCCCCCATGGCTACTCAGCAGCTTGTTTATATAAACTATAGTTGCGTTTCTGAAGCAAACACACCGGTGTTACCAGTGTAGGACGACATCACATTATATGGTCATACCTTTAAAATATTTTCATTTTTTTGTGTTACTGTTGCTTTAAGTATCTAGGAAAGTTATTAATTTCAGTTGCAAAAGGGTTTAGAATATCTTAATAGATCAATATGATATTCGTTTATTTAAAATGTTTACACTTCCTTTAAGAGAGCGTATCTATTCAGGCACAGGTATAGCTATTCAATTCTCTATAAATGTGAGTATATAATATACTCAGATGAAGAAGAAATGTGATCGATTTTACTAGCAAATGCAGGAAGTCAGGAGTCAAAAGCAAAATTTGAAGGGAACAGGGAACCCTGCAAATGCTGATCTCAGTTATTAATCTCTGGAGGGCTATTTGGCATGACTAGTAAAGAAATCTCTTTATGGTTGCCTGACAGTTCATTAACAAATCTCTGGCACCAATCTGCCTTATTCAGCTGAGTCTTAGACATGGAGTCACTCAACAATGAATTGGTAAAAGAAGTGGCAAGGTGACTGATTGAGAGTGAAAGGCCTCTACAAATGGGATCTTTAATTCGAGTGAAACTGTTATTGAAAAGTACTACTCATCAGCTAAAAAACACATTTCACTTGGAGAAATCTTCAAGAAATCATTTCTGTATAATAAAAGAACAGTATAATATGTCAAGTGTAAAATACTGCCTCTTTGTAAGAAATAAAGAGCAAAAATGTACAGTGTAGGGATGCACCGAATCCACTAATTTGGATTCGGACGAACCCCCGAATCCTTCGCGAAAGATTCGGTCGAATACAGAACCAAATCCTAATTTGCATATGCAAATTAGGGATGGGAAGGGGAAAACATTTTTTGCTTCCTTGTTTGTGACAAAAAGTCATGCAATTTCCCTCTCGCCCCTAATCTGTATATGCAAATTAGGATTTGGATCAGTTTGGCCAGGCAGAAGGATTTGTCCGAATCCGAATCCTGCTGAAAAAGGCTGAATCCTGGCCGAATCCTGGATTTGGTGCATCCCTATTACAGTGTAATAATGTCGAAAGTAGATCCAACAAAAGGTGAAAGAGCACCAAGTCCAACATGTAATTTTGTTGCCTTCAAGCAACTGACATTTTACTGACATTATTATAAAGCCTGTGTGTTACTATGCAGATCACCTTGTGTATGTGTATTGAATCACAGTATATAATGAATGAAAAATCCAATTTTGCAGTTATACAGTTATAGTTTTACAGTTATAGCTTTGCAAATTGAAAATGCCTATGTTACCATGAGCATCTTTTAAGACCTGCTTGCTGCCTTGCCTGGGACATTGGTCACCACATCCAGCTTTCCTCCTTCTTTAAGGAGCCAGATGGTCTGGAGAACAGACCTGGGGCAGCAGGGCCCATGATACCTCAATGTTTGCAAACCCAGACCAACCCTGCCTGCCTGAATGTGGTGTAAAAAACTTTTACATACACTATGCACTTCCACAAACAACAAAACTTGCCCAGGTCCAGGCACTGAAAGTCATATTATTGGTAGGTACAGGTAGTAATATTGCGTAGGGCAATGTGTAGCTGGAAGAATGTGGAAATTATGAAAGGAAGGGGTATGTCAACATACCGTATATACTCGAGTATAAGCCGTCCCGAGTATAAGCCGAGGTACCTAATTTTACCTCCAAAAACTGGGAAAGCTTATTGACTCGAGTATAAGCCTAGGATGAGAAATGCAGCAGCTTCTGGTAAATTTCAATCAAAAAATTGAGGGTTTCTGCTCCCATTGGAGGTGCCGGCGTCTCGTTTTTGGATGCCGGCGACCATTCTTGGACGCCGGCGAATATTCTTGGAGACTATTCTTGGACGCCGGCGACTATTCTTAGGCACCGGCGACTATTCTTAGACGCCGGCGACCGTTTTTGCGCTTGACCCGAGTATAAGCCGAGGTAGAGTTTTTCAGCATATTTTGGGGGCTGAAAAACTCGGCTTATACTCGAGTATATATATTGGCATGAGCCGTGAGTGCTGTGAATCCTAACATGCCATGTACTTTACACTAAATACAACGCAGTATTTCTGGGTGAATAACTCAACCCTTACGCAAGTATTGTGGTTGACATTAAAGTAAGGTTGCATTTTCTTAATGAGACAGATTTTAATAATGATTCTAACAAGGATGAAGTTAAAGACTAAAGTCTATTTTTTTTTTCTTAAAATATTCCCTCAGAAAATGAAGTTTTTCAATAAGGTTTTTTCAATAGTATTAGGGAAATATAAATAAATCAAATAAATTCATGTTTTTTTAAGGTAATAGTGCCCCTCCAGCAGAATCTTGTATTGAGATATGTTTTTCAATTGTTTATTTTATATTTATCTTTGAAATTTAACGACTATAGATTTTTTTAATTTTCCCAATTACCCTTAGCCATGTGACTTGTGGCCTAAAACTTTCAGATGCCTGAACAATAGAACCATCATCATGTTTCTGTGCTGCTACTCAGGACTTATTAGCACATTCATTAATTATTTTTAATATTTATATGAACTGTTACTGATTTATGGTGCCCAACCCCAAGATCATTTGGCCCCTAAACTTTGGGAACAAGACATTTTCCATGAACATGTATTACAGTTACTTATCAGTCTCACCTGGCCCCCTAATAGTTCCTATGCCCCCCAACAGTTTCAGTGTAATGATTAGTGGGTCCACTGTGTTACACTTACTGCCTATCTGATCATTTAATTAACACACAAAAGGGGTGTGGTCAAAAATGTTGGTACGGTGAGCTTGTGTATATGGGGGCTCCATATAGATACCTTTTATGATGGTGTTTCTGCTGCTATCATTGTTCTACTTTAAACATATCAAATGCTGGTGCTGTCCTGTATTTTAGAGAATGGGGAAATGGCACAACTCCCCATTCCATTTACTTTAGGAAATCTGCAAAACATAGGAATCATATAACTCCAAAAAATGACCTTCTCTTGCATTTTCCAGCAGTTGCATGATTCATATGTTTTACCAAGGATGAACTGGTGTGTTGGGAACCAAATGCAGATGAAGGAAATTTTTGGAGTTACATGATTCACACTGACATTAAAAAATGTATGTTTGGGAGATTTCCTGTGGGTGACAAATCTTTCAGTATTCTACAACCCATAAGGGGAATGGCAGATGGAGCACTTTGTCATGCTAAAGATACTGGGGGTCATTTATAAACACTGGGCAATAACCCATGGCAACCAATCAGATGTTTGATTTCACTGTTCAACCTGCAGCTGGCTGACTGAAAAAAGCTAAGTCACTCAAGGTTTGATTTAACATTATAACGAACAGGGCATTTTCGCAGTTCTGGCTAACACTAGTACAGCTGGTTATTAAAATGCTCTAATTTGAATTTTTAGGACAAGAACTGACTGTATTTGCTGCATCAGGCAGTTTCAATTTACATTTTATGGTGAGGGTAGTATCATTTCAAATACATTAAATACAGTGAGAGGCAATGGGACTAGTGATTGGTGAATTTGTCCCGTTTTGTTTCGCTGAAAAACTTGCAAAACTGTGAAAGAATTAGGAAACACGTCAATTTCGGCACCAGCGACAATTTGACGCGCACCTATTTTGTCCATTTGTCTATTTGGTCCAATTGCATTAAAGTCAATAAGCGTGCGTAAAATTGTCACCTGCGTCCAAATTGTCGCTGGCAGCAAAACTTGGAAATTCGCACTAGTGATGGGCGAATTTATATGGCAGGCGTGAAAAAATTTGCGAAACGGCCACGAAAATTCGCCAGCGTAAGAAAAAATGGACGCCGTCTCGTTTTTTGACACCGTAATAGTGATTAGGAGTACTCTACCCGTGTGGGTCTCAGGTGCTGAACTGGAAGACTCTCGTCTGCTTTTTGGGTCCACTTAACATCCAGAACAAGAAATCCAGCAGCACACTCAAATTGATGCAACAATCCGTTGTGTTTTATTAGCCCATATATGAACAGAAAAAAGGGGGCGACATTTCGGGCCCTACTGGACCCTTTATCAAGCCTGACACCGGCGTCCGTTTTTTTCGTGAAAATGCGTCTGCGTCCAAAAAACGGACGCTGGTGTCAAAAAACGATTTTTCAGCAAAAGAGAAAACTGCGCAAATTCGCCCCTCACTACCCATCACTAAATGGGACCCTTAGCCCCATGTGCATAAAATACATTGAGAGGAAATGGTTCCTGACACCCCAGTTCATCCTTAGCCTTTCAAAAAGCAGGTTATCTGAAGGCTGGATAAGGTTTCTGCTTTAGATTTCCTCTCCTTACTTTGTAATATTACTATGGATTGGACTTTTTAAGGATACAGACGAGTGGGTTTTACCAGGTTGGGAATGAAGCACATGAGAAATTATATGTTCCCATGTCCAAGCTACATGGAAGTCAGTAAAGGGTTGAAATTAATATGAAACCCAATGCATGTACTCCAGGCCCTCTGTGTGTCCTTATAATAACTAAGATTCCCTCACACACTGCATTGTGATAGGATTCATACTAATTTAAAGTACAGATTCCGCCTAATGTCTTTGTTTCAATCATATATTTGGACTACCTAATAATATATGAAAAAGAACCATTGACCATGTAGAGTCAAGATGAGCAAGAATTCATGGAACCAAATATACATACATGTAAATATACAGTACAAGGACTATTAGCCATTAATATCAGAATCATATGGGAATATTTACTGTAGGATTGGAAAAGCACCACTTATCAACCACTGCAATATCAGCACATGGCTTTATGCTTGAGTGGTTCATAGATATAATAGTTTTTGCTTGGAGTTCAAGTTATTGCTTGATAGCTTTACTAAACAACCTTTAATATCATGCATCGCTGCTATAAAACATTTTTCTGTACACGTCAGATGGGATGTGTTATGTATAGATGTTTGTGTCAGAAAGATTATAAGACAGGTCAGCTTTTTACACTAAGGGGTTAATTTTGTGATGATCGGACCAGACTGCCATTATTAATTCAGCTCGTCACCAATAATTATAACAGTAAAGGAGCTTGCATGGAAATGTAACTGGTTTTGAGAGCTAAGGGATCTCACAGAAGAAACTGGCCGTCCAGAATACCTTGTTAGGCTAATTAAGGCAACAGCTTGTCAAGCTAATCAGAACTTTTCTTACCACCGGGGTTAATTAGCGCTAGCTAGTACAATTTACATTATATATATATATAATATATATATATATATATATATATATATATATATATATATATATATACGCATGTATATGTATGTATGTATATATGTCTCTCTCTCTCTCTCTCTACACGAGCGCTTTTACCTGCGATAGCATCCGTTCCAACACGCTGAGATGATGGCGTTACCTCGGATGTGTCGAATCTGGATACGAACGCTGAATGTTGCGACAACGTCCGACATTCCTATTAGTGACATGGTGCCTGTGATTCATCTCAGCGCATTGGAATGCATGCTATCGAAGGTAAAATAGCTTGTTTAGTTCTACCCTTAACTGTGAGGCACAGAGTAATCAAAACCTACAAAAAACTGAGCAAAAAAATTTACAAAAAACTAACCCAAAAATGTGCAGATCAGAAGTGCATGGTTATATACAGTATATATCCTAAATTGTTACAATTAATAAATGCATTCAATGTTACATTTTTACTACTATGTATTCATTAAAAAATCACTGACGAGACCAGCAGGACTGGTTATGATCATCAGTTATTTTTTAATGTTTCATTGGCCATTTATATAGTGTTTATGGGCTGCCTATCCTCACAGCATTATTATAAATTTCCTATACCTGGGGGCATACCTGGATGTTGTGCTGATATGAGTCTCTGACATAACGTTACTTAGTAATTCTGAGTAAGTGAATACTTTTACATACAGAATTGTAGCAAAATATTATGATCTATGGGTTCATAGTAGTAAAAAATGTAACATTGAATGATTTTAGAATGCATTTTTAGGATATAAATAACCATGTTTTTATATTCACTTCTGATCTGCACATTCTTGGATTCGTTTTTTGTTCATTTTTATTTTTTTCATCGCTCATTTTTTTGTAGGTTTTGATTACCAGGTCCGGATTTGTGGAAAGGCCACCAAGGCCTGAGCCTAGGGCTGCATTGGTTTGGAAGCTCTGGGGCTGAGATACAATAGTTTTTTAAATGTGCCAAACCCCAGAGCTCCCGACCTGATGATGAAAATTTATGCATGTGCACAAATGAAGGGGACAGGGGTCATGAGCAACAGTGGGCCTAGGGGCAATCACTATGTAAGTCCGCCCTGTTGATTACTCTGTCTTGTGTTTCACAGTTAAGACATAATTGTGATGTCACAAATTTATTTGCATGCACCCCCTGCACCTTTCCTGCTACACAGGGTTTAAATGTGTATTTGTAATTCTAGTGCACTTTATAAAGGCTGATGTAGCCGAAACAATAAAGAAAGAAAGAAACAATAAAGAAAGACTGACTGATAATAAGACCTGTGAGTGCAAACTTTTACACAGGATTGAATGCGATTGGCTGGCTCTGCACCAAGGCAAGCAGGATGATTTACACGTGCGTGCTGACAGTATATGGAGCATTATATATATATATATATATATATATATATATATATATATATATATATATATATGTAGAAAGGCTGTGGCACACACTTACTGAGGCAAAAAACCCAGGTGCTAGTCAGAAAAAAACCATATATATTCATGATGAAAGCTGACGCACACTGGGATTTATCAAAAATAAAACTTATTTTATTGGATCGACGTTTCGGTGAAACGTCGATCCAATAAAATAAGTTTTATTTTTGATAAATCCCAGTGTGCGTCAGCTTTCATCATGAATATATATATATATATAGAAAGGCTGTGGCACACACTTACTGGAGCAAGGACCCAGGTGCTAATCAGAAAAAAAATTGTATATTCATATAGAAATTCATATAGAAAGCTGAAGCACACTGGGATTTATCAAAATAAAACTTATTTTATTGGATCCAATAAAATAACTTTTATTTTGATAAATCCCAGTGTGCTTCAGCTTTCTATATAAAAAAAAAAAAATTATATATATATATATATATATATATATATATATATATATATATATATTTATTTATATAGAAAGTGTAATGCCCATTGTCAATGATGTAGGTGACAGCAGTAGCAGCTTGTCTCAGTGTATTCATATAAAATAAATAGAGATGTTAAAATTCAAAACAAACTAAATTAATTGACTAGTAATGATTGTCCAATGATGCTACCTTTTGTGTGTGCACTACCTCATTTCACAACAAATTAGCATGTGGGCCCCCCCAGCATCTCATGACTGGCAACGTGTGTGCACCACCCTTAATGTAAGCTACATCTTCCTGAACCACTGCATTTATGCAGTTATTTATACAGTAAGAGTTTCCATTCCTGTCTCCTATTTGGGTAAAATGTGCATGTGCCAGCACTAAAATAGATACACATACACAACAAACGGCATTGATCTTGATTGGCATACACATTATTTTATTGCCTGTGCATGCACAATTCAACTGAAATTGTGGATAATGTGAAATCTCCATAGGCATATCCTGAGATGCGTAAAAACTCATTATCAATATATTTTATGAAATATTGTGGCCCTAGGCATTCCATGAAAAACTGTGGCACCTTCATTTTATGACAGCCACAGTGAGAGAGACCCCCAGAATTTCATGACAGCCACAGTGAAAGAGCCCCTCAGCATTTCACGACAGCAACAGAGAGAGTTAAATGCTATGGCTAAAAGTAAATTTTTTTATAAATAAATAAACAGCATATACTGTATATTTAAACATATATAGAACAGATAAAAATACATTGGTGCCTCGGTGCAATCAGGAATGCAAACTTGAACTATGCTGTAGAGCTTCAATACTCAACACCAGCTAAGTAGTTACCATACCCCATATTCAGAAATAAGACCAGCGTTTTATTTTAATTAAAACACATTAGTCCCAAATGATATTATATTTCTATAGAATATTATATAGATAACGAATCTAACCCATTATCCAGAAAGCTTTGAATTACAGGAAGGCCTATCACCCATAGAATCCATTATAAACAAATAATTCACATTTTAAAACATTAGTTCCTAATAATAAAACAGTGGATTATACTTTTTTCTATCTAAGGCATTATTAATCCCTATTCCTTATTAGGTACCAAACTATCCTATTGTGTTTAATTAATGTACGGTATAAAGGATGTTTTAGTAGATTTAATGTAATTTAGAGAGAGATATTTTATCTGGAAAAACTCAGATCATGTATTCTAGGAATGTTTTCAGAAGAAGAATAAAGGGGGTTATTTATCAAGCTCCTAATATCCGAACATTTATTAAAGTCCAATGGTCTAAAAACTCTGAATCCAAAACCCTGGCATCTAAAAGCTATCGAGGTCCTGTATAAGTCAATGGGGAAGGTCCCAGTGTCTGCGCTGATGTCCGTACCAATATCCAATGATTTTGGAGTTTCAGCACAAAAAGCTCCAAAAACTCAGAAAAAAAAATATTTTTTGCGGAAAACTCGCAATTCGGAGTTTTCGTAGAAAGCTCCGGAGTTTTGCCCGACCCTATCTGCCTTTTTTTTTTTTGCCTGACCCTATCTTTTTCTTCATAAATAAGGTTCATGCTCGGAGTTGGATATTATAAATACTGAGATAAATTCGGACCTTGATGAATAACCCCCAAAGTGTCTGTGTAAGATGTATTTGGAAAAAATTGAACTAAATGCACCATATATAGTACACTGCAACAAATGTCATCATTCTAACAGAAATAATAGAATCCCAAAATAAATATGAAACAGAATTTGAAACCCGGTTTATAAGGAACATAAAGTACAATAAAATCAGCATGCAGAAGCCTTATCGTTCAAGGCATTTAAACACATTCTTCCCAATATTCAATGTTTTAATCTATCATCTTTTTATAAACAGGCGATAGATTGGATCACTGTTGAAACCACAAGGCAGACACTAAGTAAGATAAGTCCTTTTCTCAAGATTGGTTTTTAAGCTTCTTACTACAGATACTTGAAAGTTCTCCCCCTCCACATATTAAAAGTAATACCATTTTATCTGCCTTGGTAAAGGAATGCAAACTATAAAAACATTCCTTCTATGTGCCTTTATCTTAAATGTTCTCTTTCAAGCCCTTGCAAGCATTGAAATCGAGAAGTATAAAAATGGCATATAAAAGTTTGCAAGTGAAAACATCAAACAGCATACACACTTATATGACTTTTATAACTTTCAGTTTGTGCAACTGGTTTACTACACAGCTCTAAAGAAGTACTCTGTATTTTCCACCTTGATTTATTTTCTTTCCACTAGGTAGGCATTATACAGAAGTGAATTATATAGGAAAATCTGGCTAAAATACTGCATTAGTATCTTCCCAATCTGGTGTATATTCATGCAATTGATTAAAAGACCTAAGGAATATAACGCTTGCTATTATGGAAGGTAATGTGCTTCCATTTTTGGTTCATCCTGTTTTCAAGTAAATCTTTTAATATGCTTGTTTTTTTACAGGGTTTTGTGTCTTTTGACAGTGTTGTAAATTTTAATGACTTTCATTTGTAATGTTTAGGTACATTTAGGGGGTTATTACCAAAATCCGATTTTTTCCAGATTTTTTAAATAAAAAAAGTCCGACCAAACTAGAATCCACGATTTGCCCTTATTTATCAATGAGAAAAACTGCAATAGTTAAGGGGAGATCTGCCATTGACTTTTACATGAATGCGGCAGGTTTTAGATGGCGTATTTTCGGATTCAGATTTGGAACAGTTTTGGGGCATAATACATCTCAAAAAATTTAGTCTTTTTTTACTACAACTTTTTCGGGTTTTCTGCATAAAAACAGACACCTCTTAAAAAAAATAGATGTTTGTGTTTGTCTTTTTCAAACCATCTTTGTGATAATAAGTGCATTTCAACTAACAATGAAGGGGCACCACAGATGCTTTGCTGATGGACCATGAAATTCCTTTCAAGGTGTCTTAAAGCAGGAGAATTAAAACTTATCAAAAAAGTAGGGTAGAAAGGCTGCACATAACAGTTTTGTGTCTTGTAATGCCCCAGTGCAAACTTTTAGCAGGGAAGATATGTGCTTTAAGTCCCCTGTAGCTTCCCATGAAGACCAACTGAAAAGTTGCTTAGAATTGGCCATTCATAACATATTGCAGTCAGCTTAAAGGTGAATCACCTGTCTATGTTTTGCTATTGAAAGCAGCGTTAGTCTGCCCTTTCTATTCTTTTAAAAAGTAACAATCAGGAGTTAAGCAAATGCTGCTTTCAATAGCAGTTGCTTTTGCAGCATTGAAAAATTTTATACATGCATATTGCTTAGAATTATGTTTTCTTTTATTGAGCAAACTTCAAAATTTTGAAGTTGACTTACCCTTTAAACTATAGGGCGATCAGGAACTAGAATCAAACACAATCACAGAGGTAGGGCTGTTGAAAGCAGCACATGGAAAGCATGGAGTTGTGAACAAAAAAATAAATAAAATATATCACACTACCTATGATGATGGTGATCCTATTTTTTTGTGTTCCATTATACTGTTAAACCCCACAATGAAACTGAGGCTTATTCTGCTTGAGGATGACATGATTAATCAATGAATATATTAATTTAATTGCAAAAATAATTTGTGGCAACATTTTAAAGCTCCTGTGTAAAAACTCAATAACCTTCATAGAGATTCCTAAAACCATTTATGTACAATAATGATTTATGTATAACAGCCTTGGAACTTGGCAATATCAGGATCCCTATGCAATTAACTGGGTGGCATGGCCTAATCTCTTTAAGCATAAAAAGTATCTGTAATACATGTGTATTAGAGAGACTGGGATCCTGGGCAATAAATCATCTCATGTATTGGCTTAGGGTTTTAAAATGATGATTCATTCACTTATTAGTAAATGAAGTGACTATTTAAACCCCCAGCCAGTTAACGAATTTAAAAATTAGTTTCTCATTTCCACTAGATTTAAAATTATGTTTAAATGACTGATAATAACACGTTCTTATTAACCTTAAATCTCAGCTTCCGGCAGGTGAGGAGCCACAGTTTTTCTTTACTTCCTACAGATCTGATCTTTCTTGCCATTAACCTGAATTTATACCAACATGGTTACTGAGTAGTGATGGTCGAATAAATTTGCAAAACTCCCACGAAAATTGGACAGCGACAAAAAAAATTTGACGCACGTCAGAAAAGTCGCTCGCGTCAAAACCATTGTGTGTCAACACTATTCGGAAGCCCACTGACTTTAACGCTGCCATTAAAATTGATGCGAGCATCTGAAATTACGCGGTAGTAAAAATTTACTCAGAGTTATAATTAGAGTTTCGCAAATCTTTTGCCGTTTCGCGAATTTCGCAGGAATTTCAGACATTTTTCGACGAAACGGTAGAAATTTGCCCATCACTATTACCGAGAAACAGTTATGAATGGAACACCCAATCATAAAGTCTCAGTATAGGGAATACCACATGTGGATAGCCTATAGCAACAACTGTTTTTAGAAATGCAATAAACCTCAGCTAAATATTTCTAGGTTTATTCTGCCAAATTTAATAAGCGAATGCATACAATCATGAAACCATTATTTGAAATATCTCAAGCATTTTGAAAAAGCTTAGTCTTTTACTTGTATACTGTAGATCCACTAACACAACTAGAAGTATTTACATATCTGTTTCTCATTGACTGGTTTATTGACCTTTTATTGGGGACTTCTGCTATAGTATAAGTTGAAATGCTAATTTACATGCCTTGTAATTCTGTTTTTAGGCTTAAAAGAGGAGCATTCTACCACTTATGGTTCTACCTATGCTCTAACTTGAGGTATCGGATCCATTATCCAGAAAGCTCCAAGTTACGGGATGGCTATCCCCCATAGACTCCATTATATTTAAAAAATTACATTTTTAAAAATGATTTCCTTTTTTTCTGTAATAACAAAACAAATACCTTGTACAGGTATAGGATCCCTTATCCGGAAACCCAATATCCAGAAAGCTCTGAATTTACGGAATGGCTGTCTCCCATAGACTCCATTTTATCCAAATAATGCAAATATTTAAAAATGATTTCCTTTTTCTCTGTAATAATAAAACAGTAGCTTGTACTTGATCCCAACTAAGATATAATTAATCCTTATTGGAAGCAAAACCAGCCTATTGGGTTTATTTAATGTTTAAATGAATTTCTAGTAGACTTAAGGCATGAAAAGATCCGTTATCCGGAAACCCCCAGGTCCCGACCATTCTGGATAACAGGTCCTATACCTGTACTTGATTCAAACTAAGATATAATCAATCCTTACTGAAAGCCTATTGGGGTTATTTCATGTTTAAATGATTTTCAGTAGACTTTTTTTATCCAGAAAACATCCCTAGCATCATGCATAACGGGTCCCATACCTGTCTACCTACCTACTGCTGACTTGTATACTTGTCCAAAGTTTTTCAAATGAGCAACTATTTTTCCTCTTCCTGTACCGGGTGTTACCAGACATGTTTTGTTTAATGGAAGTTGACATCCTGGGTATGTTTGCCGTAGCTGGTGCAAGCAGGCATTGTAGAAAAGAGTGTTGCTTATGTACAGCAGGTGGATTAGGTATGAGGGTTTGTAGGCGCTTCATGAATGAAGTGGCTTTCAGTCATATAGCTTGGTACTCTCTCCAGCTGGCTGATATAAAAAACATTTCTTCTGAATACTAGCATTTAAATATTCTATCTAGTAGAGTTATGTCTAAAGCATCTGGAATTTCTTACATTTCTTGAAAACATTTCAGGCCACTGAACAGCTTCTTCAGTTACTATGAGAATTGTCCAGCATAAGAGGCCAAACTCCTCAGGACAAGATTCAGCAGTCTATCTACATCTATAGGAAAAAGGACTCCTCTTTGAAGACTGCAATGTGCATATTTTGGACCAAGAAAATGGTTTTAAAAAGGTGTGAAGAAGGCCATTTATGCTAATGTGGAAAAACCGTCCCTGAACAGAGTAGGAGGCCTGCGACGCCACGTTATCAACATTCATGTTCCGTAACAGTTCTTTAGTTCCCTGTTGCTGCGTTAAAACCCATGTAACATTCGGTACCCTATTTGCATACCCATTTCATTGGCCCTAGGTTGATGACCATATCCTGCATCACTGTAACAAAGTGCTTTGCAGTGGGAGGTCCTTCTTCTTTGGCCTGCAGCAGTTGATCTGGGTGGACGTGTCAATAGAGCCTGGAGTCAACAAGGCCCCAGAAGTGTTAGGCCCTAAAGGGACAACCCCTTTAGTGAAGTCGGGGTACAGGGACCCAGTGAATTAGATGAAGCCAGTGTGTAGTGTAGCTCCTGTAATAGCACTCTATAGAGAGAGTGAGACAGTGAGGCTTAGTTAAAAAGGGCAGTTCAAGCTCCAACTAGGAGGATAGAAGGGAGTAGCTCTCCCCAAGCTCTGCTTTGCCTGTAGTGAAGGGACCACAGTACTGACAATGGAATCAGGTTATGTTCTATCCCTTTTCCACGTCTTCTGTAGGGGGGGCCACATAAGGTACTGAAACCCTATTCCTAATGTGGTGTCTTCACATTCAAAGTGATGGTGGTGTGGGTCCCAAATGCCTTGCCTCGTTACTCCATCGTAATTGTAGACAACAAAATTGTAATTCACAGCCCACACGTGTGAAACTTTAATGCATGTAACATTATTGGAATAAAAACTGGAGCTGGTTTCCTGGTCATAAAACTTTTACTATAAAAAGAGAAAACAACAAATATATTTAAGGATAAACAGAATGCTGTTATTTGAATATGCTACAAAAACCATTTATAAATACAGTACCAATAAATAAAAATAAATACAGTATTCTA
This sequence comes from Xenopus laevis, assembly GCF_017654675.1. NCBI lineage: Eukaryota > Metazoa > Chordata > Amphibia > Anura > Pipidae > Xenopus > Xenopus laevis. Next base: position 71,988,264 of record NC_054384.1, read on the forward strand.
TGTCCATAAATATCTGGTTTTCAACTCTTTTTTGCATCATCGTTTAATTTTTTTCCAATTTGCTTCTATTTATAAAGTATCACACATTCTTTTCAATTAAAGCATTTGTGAATCTTTCCTTTCTCCTCCCTAAACATGAGAAATCCTTTATTTCCAAAAATTGTTATCATAGGAATTGAAGTGTTATGCATTTAATATCACAATTTAGTTTTTTTTTAATGAGGACTTTATAAATAGAATATTCCTATTTTGATTGAAACTTTGAAATGCATTCAATTTGGAAACACTGCAAATTCAACGGTATGTCATTACACAAGTGATGCTGACATGTTCCTTTCAAAATTGATGTGAACATGTCAGTGTCAGCAAGCAAGTATGGCTGCCCATAATTACCTCTAGACACGTCCTGCAGAGAAAGTTGAAGGAGAGGGCCACTTTATTCCTTCATGCTGGGCTGTGGTGATGTGACCCTTCCACAGGCTAGACTACAAATGTTAGTAGTACTCGAGCCTACTGAAGGAAAGAATTGCACGTCCAGCAGCCCAAATGAGTGATTGTACAATTCCTGTGCTCCCTGGCATCTAAGTGTGAATATTGGCATAAGTACCATGGGCTGAGCTGGGGGCAACGGTGGCGATCACTGTGCACATTCTGGCTTCCCAATATTACACAGAAATCAATGGTAAGGATGAAAAACACATTGTTGTTGATGGCAGAAAACTGTCTTTAATGCTTCCCCGTTAGCAGGACAAATAACAAAGAACCAGATTTACACAAATCAGACTCAATTCTCATTGAAGGGTTCACTGGATCACTGACCCTGAAGAACTGGAGGAGAGTTTTTGTACAGATGAAGCTATCACATTTTGTCGCACCCCGCTCAGACACAATTTTTCCGTTCTAAGTCTTGCCTCTAGATAGCAGTAGAGTGCAATTTTTTCAGTACATTGCTTCTAATGGACCAAGGCCATTGCACTCTTGAACCATCTAGAGGCGGGGCGTAGCACTAAAAACGATGCTGTGTTACAAAATGTGAAATCCCAATGGCTTCATCTGTAGGTAAACCTTCAAATTCTATTTGGTTGTTAGAAAGTAAAGGCAAATTACAATGCCTTTACTGTTTTAAAATTAAAAAAAATAATAATATTGCTAATAGTTTTGAAGGCATTAAGTTTAATAAAATGAGTAATGGTGTAAAGTACTGAAAATATTTTAAAACCTCTCCCAGCTGATACACAGAATGGCAAAACCTAGGACACAAGCAAGTAATTCCCAGTGATCTTACTAATGATATTTTCTAAATTATTATAACTACATATATATGATTTCTTGCAAAAAACATAAATAAATAAAAAAACAACTTCCTGTTCCATGGTCCTTCCTTCTGATCTTTCCATCATGCTGTTTGATCTGCTGCTGACTTCTTAGTGCTGACATATTCCACTGAATACAGATGCCTCTATAAAGGTAAATCTCTGTGTCTGAGTTTACATAAGTACTTAATCATAGAACAGATTCCTACTGGTTATCCCACAGATGAAAATCCATGACAGCATACATAATAAACAAAACCCAGACTGATAATTTGACATATAAGAATATAAATGCTTTTGAAGCCTTCCTTTAGAGGCCTCGGATGGCATTGAACTATAATCCTTCAAATGCTTCACAGGTGTAGGTCTAAGGGTTATAAAAAACAGCTCTGTAGAATTAAAGTCATAATTCTACTTATAAGCAAGTCAGCATTGTACAGCGGGGTGGGAAATGTAGAAGCTTACTTAGCAAAGGCTAATAATAACCAGGATAACATTAGGAAAGAATATCCGCTCCTCAACCACTAAATAGCAGGAGTTAATTTAAGAAAAAAATCCTACACCTTAAATGCTAAAAGCAACCTAAAGATATGTTTATAGTTTGTGCAGTTACAAAAAGCTATTATTTTAAATAATGGCAGTTACAGATAAAGGTATCTGCGTGGGTAAAAAAAACGTTATGAAAAAATGGAAGGAACAACAACATTTGAACATTAACAAAAACTGCTGAAATGTTTATATTTACTCTTAAATATAAGAGATTCAATGTTGTTGCACTGCAGTAGTTTTACCAAGACTATCCCAGAGCACTTTATAATTCTGTCCAGATGACCTTGGAATCGGTATTATCAGCACAGTGGTAGGTGTGTAACATTAAGACCAAAAATAAGATCATCTTATTTCTAAAAGGTTACGAGACAAACTGTAAAGATGAGCTTATCAGAGACTGATCCTCTTGTAGCATATTATTCTCTGTAAAAGCAAAAAATGATCAGTGTCTACATACAGTAGTGCTCTTATGTGAATATACAATACACAACACAATGCAATTTGCAATGTTCACTGTTTTTTTTAAACTGGCCAAAAGATGACCATGAATAATTTTAAGAAATGTATCTTAATTAGCCTAAAGTCTTTTAGTTGCCTTCTCAATATATTTATGATCAATAAAAATGTCTCAGTTTCTAGACCTAGAGAACAGAAATACATTATTATATTAAAAAGAAAGAACGTAGCATTTGTCAGGACTAAATACATATTATGTACAACACCAGTAATTCGATTTTTTAAATATGACTTCTGTAAATGATATTAACCCCTCTGTATATTAAAAGACCCTCTTATTGGTTGGAGCAGAAAGCTAGCTTGCATGAAATAGCCACACAGGCAATTTACATTCACTCACTCATATACATAACCCCACTTATGGGGTACCCGTTTGTGCACATGCACTCGGGGAGAGGGGTATAGTGCAGAGAGGTCTTTGCGGCCTGTGGGTTGGTCCCAGTCCAACGTTGCCCTGGAAGAAAATAAAGCTGTGACTATGCAGTGAATAAAATAGAGGAACTAGTAGAACAGCTAGTAAATGAAAACCAAGAGTAAAATAATGATTCTGAATGTTTAAAGGACAAGGAAATAAAATCCCATTTTTACTTTCTTTAATAAAAAAGAAACCTATCTCCAATATACTTTAATTAAAAAATGTGTACCGTTTTTATATGAAACCTGACTGTATGCAGTGAAATTCTCCCTTCATTTACTGCTGTCGATAGGAATTGTCAGATGGTCCCTAACTGCTGAGCAGGGAAACAATCATACTTATGAACAGCAGGGGGAGCCCCCGTCTTACTTCCCAGCCATGCAGAACTCAAGCAGCTTTGTTTATGACGATCCCTAAGCAGCCCAGACCACACTGAGCATGTGCAGGGTCAGGGTCAGGCCAAGATGTTTAACAAAGTTACAAGATGACAGCCACCTGTGGCCAACTTTGAAAGCATAAATCATTGTTTGATTAGGCTTTGTGGTGCAGTAAGTTCAAGCTTATGATTAATATACAAAATACAGCATTTCTAGCCTTATTCTATTTTAGACTTTCCTTGTCCTTTAAAATGATGAGCGGGGAGCTGTAATAACACCTGTCCCTTGACCACGTTCCTTTCCGTTCTTCCTGCAAAAGTTTGGTTCCCTTATTAGCCCAGAACTCTCTCCTTGGTCCTCTCACTATAAGACCTGGCAGCATCCGAGTAGCCGAGGGCATCTCTTGAAGCTAAAGGCGGCTGTTATAAGCGGAAGCCTATTGTATATAATACTATTTTTTGACAGATATATGCTATATTCTCAGTGGGACGATGTATGCCTTGCAGTGACATCAGAATTTTGAAGAGAGATTCAGGGATTTCAAATATGTATACTGTTTATATCTGCACAAACTGAATGAGTGTACCATGTTGCTTCAGATACTTTGCATACATTCAATGGGGACATTTTGGAGATTGCCTGGTTGTATGTTTGACCTCACAGATGCACAACCTCCATTATTTCTGTACTTCGCCTCATCTCTGTGATTTTACCCTAATTTTTCAGTGCAGACCCGAGTCAAGCAGGCCAGGTGCCATAGACCGTCTTGCCTCCTTCCCAGTGCACATGCAAAGTCGAATGCCCTGTGTCAATGTGTGTGTGTGGGGGGGGCGCACTCAGAAGTGCACCAAAGACAAGACTTGGCAGGGCAACAGGGTCCGGACCAGGGGTAAGCAAAAAAAGAGGTACATGCTTGGCTCCCCCACTCTGTTGCTCTTTAGGCACTGCCTCTTCTACCTACCCCTAGTTCTGGCCCTGGATCAGTGATAGATCATTAGATCATGTTGGGAAAACATTCTGATTCATCAAGATGTCATTACCTGAAATAATTCTATTGCTAGACTGTCATTGTAAATGACACCCAGAGAATGAGCTCTTATTTGTTTGAGTTTAATGTGTAACATTGCTAATTGGGTATATAAATGAAATTGACATATAATACTGAATAATACATTACAAGTAAATCTATCTGCATGTTATTCATTTCCATGGGTTGCTACTATCATATTAAATAGCAACCAAACATAATCACTTGTTTGTTCTTACAGCCTGCTACAAGATATTATATAGTGTTTTAGTTTGTTTCATTTGGGAGAAAACTGGAGAAAGTTCAGTATTATATTAGTTGGTACAAAATCTCTTTGGAGACAACAAAGGCTGAAAAACAGCCTTTTAACAATGGTAACAAAGGAATATTGCTACAGTAGCATCATATCTTTTTATTATGGATACATTTTAGTTTCATGGACAGGACAGGTATGGATCTTTGTTCTGCCCCCCCCAGCTTCTGAAAGACCCCCCTAGTCAGAAAAATTAAATTTGAACTATTACATTGTATAATAACCGTAACTTATTTCCAATATTTATCATAAATGTCCACGCTATCTCACTGACAGATAAAGGCAACATTAGCTACAATCTATGTACAAATGTTTCCTCTTGACTCAGAGGGACAACAAACACCTAACATGAAAACCTATGCTGCAATAACTCAGGGAGTGGCACTCTTCCAAGCATTAGAAAGGTTGAAATACTCAAGGGCCACATGTCCTGTTATAGTATTTATCCAGTACTAAATCCACAGAATGAAATAAGTTCAGTGCAACAAAATACCTGGGACATATTTTTCATATATATAATTAACAGTACATATTATGCTTTTCCTGAAAGGAGATGTATTTATAGACTAGAGACTAGTACTGCACATGTGCTGTTATTCTGTATTACTTTTCATACATTACCGATTCTTTTTAAACACAAGATGTTTAACATGCCATCACATTTCCATAAAAGCAGCAAGGTGCCAGCGCTTCTTCCTTCTATAATTATCTGCAGCATTGTTCCCAAATTGGCGATGATTACTTTGTTCCTGATTCTGCTCTCATAGAACTCTCATTCATGGTTGCTGCCCTGTTTTTTTGTTAATGATAAATAATACTGAACATCTCACTGAAAGAACACCATTTTTGTTCCTTCAACTGAAGAGCTGGTGAGGGTTAGCGTGGGTCACATGTTACAACTCAACTTTTCCATGCCTAAGTCAGCAGAATGTGTCTTTTTAAGTCTTGAGTTCAGCTCCCTGGAAAGATTGTGTTCTTTTTTTCCCAGACATTGATATCTGCTGTGTTTTCAAGTAGGTGTTTTTTTGTTGTAAATTTAGAACAAAAAAATCTTAGACATAATACTATTCTTACAACTGGAGATTTTCTAACAACAAGAGCTTCTCCCTTTGATGCCATTCATCGGTTATTAGGAATAGCGTACCCCACAAAGAAATATTTATTTATAAGGAAATGGCGTCAACATTTGTATTTACAATTAACCATTTGACTACTTTAAGTTTATATATGTGGAACATATTTTTTCTTAACAAATAAATTTCAAACATATTTTTTCTTAACAAATAAATTTCTATTTTAGTGTAGTAAACAGGTTGATTTTTAACCTTTCTTGTAACTTCTTGTAACTTTGTTTTCCCAAAATTCAAAGTAAAAAAAGTTAGTATCAGTCCGTTTTTGGCAGTTAGCATAGAAACCCCCAGCATAAAAAATAAATAGAACACCTCCCTTTCCCCCCACCAAAAAGCCAGTGTCTAGTAACAAGCTAGCTTGGAAAGCCAAATTGCAGGAGGTCTCCAGTCTTAAACGTTAGAGGGGTCCAGTTAAGGTAGAATATTGTTTGCCTGAGCTCAGGTCACCCTTAATAATCTATTGAGAATAATGGATATCAATGGACACTGGATAGTGGTAAAAACAAATCATGCTTTGTGAAGGATAGGACAGTAGATGTGAGCAGAGAAGAGTGTAAAGCTTCAAAACTCTTCCTCCAGATGTAATAGCAATAGGAATATATTTCTATTCAAAGGGCTCACTATAAACAAAAGCCACTTCCAAGTGTGGAAAATGTAATCCAGCATTAGGTTTATTAAGGGCAGTAGCCCTAAAGAATCTTTAGACCAGAGGAGCATTAGCTAGTCGAATTAGACTATGAGCATAAATACTGTATATAGCTTCAGAGCAACAGATCCCAAAGCTTTAGAAATACCTGATTAAAGGAAATCATGTGACACCTGTGATACAATGGATTTATGCTTTTTGCAAAATTTTATTTACTGAACCAGTTTCAAATGCAATAATGCAAAGGTATCCCTAATATCTGTGGAACAAAACCAAATACCCTCCTCTATAATTACAAATTGTTAGTTACAAAAACAATGGATCTGCATGGCAATTGCTCAGTGGCTCATAGATTATGAAGAAAGTTGAATAAATTCCTTCCTGAAATTGAAGAGCTACATAATATATATTCCTGTATATATATATATATATATATATATATATATATATATATATATGAAGAGCCTGGTATATTGAAGAGCTACATAATATATATTCCTGTATATATAAATATGAAGAGCCTGGTATATTGAAGAGGTACATAATATATACTCTTGTCTCCATCTGCATTTATTAAAATATAATTTTTATTTCATTAGATAAAAAATTGTGGGAAGGGAAGCTATAGAAATAAAATTTGCCTAAGGCAGAAATGGTCTTCCTCCCCCTCCAACTCCAAGTACATTCCTTAAATCTCTATTACAGTTAATGACACAACTATCAATCCCTCTCCCCAGGTTTGAATCTTGGGCATTTTTCTTTGATTCTGCCCTTCCATTGAATCCTCATCACCAATCAATACATATGTATGTATATGCATATGTAACATAGGAATATTTCTAACATATAGCTCTTCTTCCTGTAAAACGCCACCAAAATTCGAATTCACTCATCATGACACTAATTGGATACATCAACTCTCTTATTGGTCTACCCCCAGTTTAGAATAAATGCATCACTTTCACTACCATGAAGGATAAAATTAAAACTGCTGTTTACATTGGTTCCCATTTCTGCCTCACGCTATATCATGGGACTTCCCCTGAACATAGCTATTAAGCTTCTACTATGTGCAATTCTCATTGCCCCATCTCTGATTTTGCTGATTCCACTCCACACTGTCAAACTTCACACTGTGGATTAGCGAAAATTTGTCAGAAATACCATCTGCAGGGACATCGCTATTCACTAGTAAAAGAGAGCATCCCTAATGAAGCTTTGTGCCCTTTCGCCAGTCGAATTTCCGCTAAGGCAAACGATCCTGATGAACTGATAACAAACCAGTGCTCACCACTAATTTTTTAAAACATTAAGAGGGGGTGCAATGAGGTTGTGACCACAAAATTCACATAGACAAATAGAAGAGGTCCTCTGCACTCAACCCATTATCAATATTGTGGTAGAGTGACTAGGAAAAGGAGGAAAAGGGTCACTCTAGCCTTTAATTTCGCCCCAGGGACTGAGATAGGCTCCAGGAAGGGAGTTATTAAACAGAGAATCAGCCGTCTGTTTAAAAACTTTAGTAGCCAGGGACTCCATTCCATAGAGCCAGTCCAGAGATTGGAGTTCACCTTCCACAGGAAAGCTGTCCTGTGGAAAGACTATTTAAGGTTAATTAGAATGGGAGAGTTTGTCTCTCATCAGGGCACAGCAGGTAGGAGACCTGGCTGTGTTAGGAACTTCCAGAGGAGCTGGGAGTGCCGTCTGATCCTGCATGAAGCAGAGGGAGCCTGTGGCTGTGACTAAGAGCCAGAGTTGTTGTCTGTGTGGGACAATGGAGAAAAGCCAGGAGGCTAAAAGGTTCACTCCAAGACTGTGAGTACAGGGGTGAGCCATAACAATTGTTTTGTTTGCTGGTAGTCCACAAGGGGCCCAGCCTAGTCAGGGACTGCTCCAGAGTTGGAAGGTAGTGCCCAGTGGGCTAGGTTTTATTTTTATGATTTTGTTTGTATGATAAAATGGTCACCCCTGTGTATGTGGATTATTGACTGTCTTTGAAAAGTGGGAAAATAAACCTGTATTTTCCTTGAAGAAGCTGTGTGTCCCTGTCTTCATGCTCCTTTTTCCTATGTTGCCTGCTCACCATTGACTAATCCCCCTAAAAGTTACGTGTACAAGCCGCCAGCTTGCCACAATATATTAAGGACATTGAAACATTTTGTGCCTTAAGCTACTAAAATGCCTTACCCTTTAAACAAAACAGGGATTTTTTGTCCATATATTACAATTTATTTAAGCTGGCCAACTACGTCAAAGTCATCCCCGATATGGCCAGTTCCTACACTCAACTTGCTTCTGATTCATTAAGAATTATTGTACTAATGACCAGAACACTCTACATTCTGTATCAGTGAGTATTTAAATTTAATCTGTATGCTTGTTTTGTATCCCCTTCTATTGTACGATGCTTCCGAATACGTTGGTGCTTTACTAATGCTTTGTAATAATAATAAGTAATTACATTCTCCGTATAGATACAAATAATTTATTCTCAGGGACTTCACCTTCAGAATCTCTCAACCAGGGAAGACTGATGATTCCTTTCGCAGTATGAATGGAGAGTTGAAACACAGCAAGCTGCTCTCAACATAGCACAAAATACAGCTTTGCAATTTTTTTTTATTTATTGAAGTGATTGGTAAATTTCATTTAATGAATTCATGAATGAAACAAAAGATCTATTCATTTTAATCAGGAATACTAACATATTTGAAGGCACTGTTGTGTTTTGGTTTACAATGTTTAAATGGAAAGAGGTGTAAGATTAAAGAGACAATGTAATGCACAGAGCTGCATGCTCCCATTGAATAAAAAAGATGGGTCAGTTTGTCAACAAGATGTGCCTTCTGTGACATATATATTCTGTTTAGAGGAAAATAATGCTATGCAGGTGTAAAGAACAAAGTTGTATGGTCATCAGAATAATGCTGATATCCGCACAGTGTTGAAAAATCGATATAATTGTCAGAGAATCTTTATAAGAAACTTAAAGGGCATGTAAAGTCTAAAATAGAATAAGGCTAGAAATGCTGTGTTTTGTATATAAATATAAACATGAACTTACTGCACCACAAGCCTACTCAAACAAATAATTTATGCTTTCAAATTTGGCTACAGGGGGTCACCATCTTGTAACTTTGTTAAACATCTTTGCAAGACTAAGGGCAAATTCACTAAGCGATGAAGCGCCTAACGCTAGCATTTTCGTTACTTCGCAAATTCACTAACGGACGCTGGCGTAACTTCGCTAGTGTTACTTCGCACCCTTACGCCTGGCGAATTTGAGCAACAGACGTAACTACGCAAATTCACTAACGCGCGCATTGTTCTGAATGCTACCTTTTACGCCAGACTTCCTTCGCCACCTCAGACCAGGCGAAGCGCAATAGAGTAGATAGGGATTGCTTCAAAAAAAGTTAACATTTTTTCCAAGTCCCAAAAAACGCTGGCGTTTTTTCTTTATTATGGGTGATAGGCTGAAAAAGATCGAAAACATTTTTGGGGCTCCCCTCCTTCCCCCCTGCATTTCCTAACTCATGGCAACTTAACTATACAGTGGGCACATGTGTAGGGCAAAATAAAAAATGTATTTGATGTTTTGAAGGTTTCCCATGCTTGTGTAGTGCTGCTACGAATACTTCCATTGAAATTTGAAATTGGCACCGTATGCAAATTAACCACCGCTAGCGTAACTTCGCTTTGCTTGGCGAATCAACGCTAGCGCAACTTCGCAACCTTACGCTACTCCTGAGTGCAACTTCGGATTTTAGGGAATTTGTGGAGCGCTGGCAAAAATACGTCTGGCGAACTACGGCGAAGTGCAACTACGATTCTTAGTGAATGCTCAGTGTGGTCTGGGCTGCTTAGGGATCGTCATAAACAAAGCTGCTTGAGTTCTGCATGGCTGGGAAGTAAGGCGGGGGCTCCCCCTGCTGTTCATAAGTATGATTGTTTCCCTGCTCAGCAGTTAGGGACCATCTGACAATTCCTATCCACAGCAGTAAATGAAGGGAGAATTTCACTGCATACAGTCAGGTTTCTTATAAAAACGGTACACATTTTTTTATTAAAGTATATTGAAGATAGGTTTCTTTTTCATTAAAGAAAGTAAAAATGGGATTTCATTTTTTTGCCTTTACATGCCCTTTAAGTCTAATTGGACTGAAATGTTTGTCTGTTGGTAAAATAATTATAAAACCTGCCACCTGTAAAATAAATACATTATACATATATTTCTACTTGGATTTATTATCTGTGAGATGTCCCCTTTAAGGTCTGCTTGGAGTTTTTCCTAGAATAAAAAAAAATGACGTATTAAGTTATAGAGCTTTGGAGTCAGCAGCTGATTTTTATTGTGTTAAGAGATGATGTGGATTTTCCCCTCTTTTCGTTTAACATTTTTATTATCCCGTGTAGTCTGCTAAATCAGGGCTATAGATCAAAGAGTCACATAGCACAAAAAGCCATTTCTTTCTTCTTGCACAAAGAGCTTCACTTCTTAATCATTCTGATATTTAAAAAGAAATATATTGAAAAAGATACAGCAAGGACACATGATTTAGGATGTCTAATAGGATCCAGCCCTCATACCTACAGTATACTTCCATTTTTCTCTGCATGCAATTAGGTGTAGATATTATTTATCTTACACTAACATTCTTTGCAGTACATTACAGATGACAAATTCCAAAAATGACAAACTGAAGGAGACAGATGGTAAGGAATATGGGAGCTAGACAGAAAAGCTGGCTGTGCTAATGGCACGTGTGACTTTGGACATAGACAGGCAACCTTTGGCACTCCAGCTGTTAAAAAATATCCTATCCCTCTACTGGCTGCTTCAACAGATGGAGCCTAAAAGGATACTTAGCCACATCTTTGGGTGCTGTGATACGTTCTAAATTAACCTTTGCAATTATGAACAGCAGACACTTCAGAGACTGTCTGCCACACCATTTAAAAAACAACTATATCCGCCATTATTGTGCTTTACTATATAATACTTTGCAAAAAGGGACTTTTTATCTTTTGATCACCTTATTTTTTTTACCTACAATGCAAGGTTTCCCTAGAGTTCAGGACTAATTGCAGCTGTGTTATAAGTTGTGCCCTATGCACATAGGATGCAACATATTAGCTGCAACTGTACTTTAAACTTGAGCCCGAAGGGTTAATTTATAAATGTGAGGTGAACAATGCTATGGAACTCTAGGAAGTATAGAAGAATACATATGTATATTTTAGGCTTAAGAGCATAACATTGTTAATTATTACTAATTTTAGGGGAGATAATGGAATATTTTGTTTTATCCCTAACAGAAATAAAGCATTTGTTTTGGGTGAATCAATACAAGGGATTGTTGTTGGTGAAAATGAAAGTCTTTTAAAGTAATCAAAATATAATGAACTGTTGCCATGCACTGGTAAAACTGGTGTGTTTGTTCCAGAAACTCTACTATACTTTATGTAAACAAGCTGCTGTGTAGCTATGCCAGCTGCTGCTATGGGGCAGCCATTCAAGGCTGAAAAAGTAGAAAAGGCACAGGATACACAGCAGATAACAGATAAGCTTTTTAGTATAAAATGAGAATTTTCAGAACTTATCTGTTATCCATGGTTTATCCTGTGCTTGATTGGCTTCCCCCATAGCTGCACAGCATCTTGTTATATAAACTTTAGTACTGTTTCTGGAGCAAACACACCCATTTTACCAGTGCAGGGAAACAGTACATTACACTATCATTCCTTTAAAACACTTTCATCGTTTGGTGTTACCGTTCCTTTAAGCATGCAGTAATCATTTGACAGCGTATATTTTTAAATGTACTTCATTGGCAACACAAGCAATATTAGATTCTCACAGTCATCAATAAATGGGTTATACACAGATTCTGCCATCTTGAACTTTTCTTAGGGGAATTGGGTTGGATCATTAATTGGGGTGCTAACCCCATTATTTCTCTAGTAAGTCTACTGAAATTTGGTTTAGAAATCTATCACTCTGGCTATTCCCAGGGGGCAGCCCATAGTACTTAAAAGAACAATTATCTATTTAGTATATTTTTACGAAAAACATCTATTTAAATTAAGCAGGTTTTACATATAAGCTGTTTTATGCAAGATATTTTTATTGTTCTGGGGGTATAGTTTTCCTTTAAGCTGCCGATTATCAAATGCCCTATAAGAGGAACAGTGGGGAATTCATGTAGTCATCTTCTTTTTATTTATTTATAAAATGAGTCAACCAGGCTGATTGCAGTGACTAGAGATGTCGCGAACTGTTCGCCGGCGAACTTGTTCGCGCGAACATCGGGTGTTCGCGCTCGCCGGAAGTTCGCGAACGTCGCGCGACGTTCGCCATTTTGGGTTCGCCATTGTTGGCGCTTTTTTTTGCCCTCTCACCCCAGACCAGCAGGTACATGGCAGCCAATCAGGAAGCTCTCCCCTGGACCACTCCCCTTCCCTATAAAAACCGAAGCCCTGCAGCGTTTTTTCACTCTGCCTGTGTGTGCTGAAGAGATAGTGTAGGGAGAGAGCTGCTGCCTGTTAGTGATTTCAGGGACAGTTGAAAGTTTGCTGGCTAGTAATCGTTTTGATACTGCTCTGTTATTGGAGGGACAGAAGTCTGCAGGGGTTTGAGGGACATTTAAGCTTAGGTAGCTTTGCTGGCTAGTAATCTACCTTCTACTGCAGTGCTCTGTATGTAGCTGCAGTGGGCAGCTGTCCTGCTTCTGATCTCATCTGCTGACTGCTGCAATAACAGTAGTCCTTGTAAGGACTGCTTTTATTTATTTTTTTGTTGTTTTACTACTACTACTACTACTACTACTATAAGAGCCCAGTGCTATTAGTCTAGCAGTGTTGGGGAGTGGGACTGGTGTGCTAATCTGCTGCTCCTAGTAGTTCAGCAGCACCAACTTTAATTTTTTTTTTTTAATATTCATTTTTTTTTATTTTACTTTTTTTTATTTTACTACCGCTGTAGTAGTGTATAAGTTGACCTTTTAGGCATTATTTGCCCTGTAGGCATTATTTGCACACTGTTTTCTTCAACCCGCCATCGAGCTGTGTGACCTTGTTCACATTCTGTCTAAATATCCATAATATTACCGTCTCCAGAAAAAACACCGGAGTCACTTTTTTCAAGCAGCCATAATATATTTTACGTAATCCGTATCCACCGCTGTAGTAGTGTATACGTTGGCCTTGTAGGCATTATTTGCACACTGTTTTCTTCAACCCGCCATCGAGCTGTGTGACCTTGTTCCCATTCTGTCTAAATATCCATAATATTACCGTCTCCAGAAAAAACACCGGAGTCACTTTTTCAAGCAGCATTCATATATTTTACGTAATCCGTATCCACCGCTGTAGTAGTGTATACGTTGGCCTTGTAGGCATTATTTGCACACTGTTTTCTTCAACCCGCCATCGAGCTGTGTGACCTTGTTCCCATTCTGTCTAAATATCCATAATATTACCGTCTCCAGAAAAAACACCGGAGTCACTTTTTTTGGCAAAAAATGACTATTTTCAGCATTTATGTGGCATATTTTTTCTGGCAACTGTGCTTCAGTGGCTGCAACCAAAAAAACTGGGCAAACAATGTCTACAAGGTCAACGTATGGCGAAAAATTACTATTTTCAGCATTTATATGGCATATTTTTTCTGGCAACTGTGCTTCAGTGGCTGCGTCCAAAAAAACTGGGCAAACAATGTCTACAAGGTCAACGTATGGCGAAAAATGACTATTTTCAGCATTTATATGGCATATTTTTTCTGGCAACTGTGCTTCAGTGGCTGCGTCCAAAAAAACTGGGCAAACAATGCCTACAAGGTCAACGTATGGCAGTTGTTTAAAGAGAACAGTAGATTACTAGCCAGCAAAGCTACCTAAGCTAAAATGTCCCTCAAATCCCTGCAGACTTCTGTCCCTCCAATACAGAGCAGTATCAAGCAGATTACTAGCCAGCAAACTTACTATCATCTGTCCCTGAAATCACTAACAGCTCTCCCCCTACACTATCTCTTCCAAGCACACACAGGCAGATTTTTCAGATACATTTTTGCCCTTGATCCCCCTCTGGCATGCCACTGTCCAGGTCGTTGCACCCTTTAAACAACTTTAAAATCATTTTTCTGGCCAGAAATGTCTTTTCTAGATGTTAAAGTTCGCCTTCCCATTGAAGTCTATGGGGTTCGCGAACCGTTCGCGAACCGCTCGCGTTTTTGCGCAAGTTCGCGAATATGTTCGCGAACTTTTTTTCCGACGTTCGCTACATCCCTAGCAGTGACATTGCAGCACTTGTATATTTGTTTATTAGTAGAATTCTATTTCATACAGTATGTGCTTGGTTGTTGATCGTTGCTTTCAGTAATTTACAACAAGCCTTTTTTTTTGCAGGAAAATCATGTTCTTGCTTGTAACAAATCCACCTGCTTCTGATCAATATCTTATTGATGTTTTGTGAAAGACGGAAGTGCTAATTGTTGCATTCTCCACTAACTGAATTCGTCTATAACATTTTATATTGTCCTACAATTTGGATGCTGCATACAGAATATAAAGTATCGAAAACCATAGTACATCATTTTGGCTCTCACTACAAAACCCACGTTACTGTTTTCTATGTACAAAAAGCATGTAAAATGAATGATTTATTGTTATTTTACACTTCAGTTCTCTCCCATACAGGTGCACCATATATACAGTATATTTATATATCTATGATGTATAAACATCAAGCAGTTCTGTTGTAGCATCTTAAATCCAGCTTCATCTTTAAAAATCCAGTCAATGGTTTATTGATGTTTTTTGCAGGATACAAGTGTCCAATTGCAGGATTTACAGTATTGCTTCTATCCGAAACCATTCAGGAAGTAGCGTAATATAAAACACTTATCTGTCTTGTTATAAATACTATGTATGATTTATCTAATATTATTTTTTATGAACTATATCTTTATATGTAAGACAGGGTGTTATTTTGTTTATTCAGAATATTAGTATACTGTACAACATGCTCCTATATCTGCAATATAAGAGGATAAAAGTTCTTTCTGTCATTTGGATCAGCATACTTTGTCTACTAAAACATAATTTAAACATTAAATAAACCCAATATGAAAAAAATATATATTTTTTGGACTTGTAACTATTTCCTTTTTGAACAAATCCATTATTTGCAAAAGACTGGTACGGCAATGGGCTCCAACATGACCCCCTGTTACACTAATTTATTTATGGATTCTTTTAAATGTTATGTTTATCCAGGGTACAATGAACATTTGCTATTGTATCATAGGTATATTGAGCGTGGGGGTGGGGATCACATTGGAAATCAGTGATTAGTAGCCAGCCTTAACACTTTTTCTACTCCAGTCAAGTTTACTTTGACTTATCAAAAAATTATGGTGGATTTTCGAGATGTGAGGATTTTTCACACAGGGGAGGGGCTGGGAACTACATTATTCAGAAAAGTACAGACTGGAATACGGTATGACATGCTGTTTTCATCCTCCCTCTATTTTGAGATAGAATGTTCAGGATTAATACTGATTTGGCAACAGCAAACAGCAGGCCATGGAAATGCGGGATTGCTGTCTTGAAAGAAAGAAGCTATACACTTGATTTTTGAATGATGAGCTGGATAAGACATTAAGGACATTGGCAGTGAAATCAACCTCTAAAGCAGCAGGATGTGACAGACCTGAGAATGTGATGTTTGTCTCAAATTTCATACCGGTGAGTACCATGTTAAAAAACATTGGCAGATTGGACTCAGGGCTACCATTTAATAATATGTCTCTGCCTATATTTGCTTATCGTCAGGGTCACTTATTGATGGTAAAAGACTTCAGACACTTGACTAAAAGTGAATAAACTGGGGTGTTACTGATGGTATTATTCTATATTTATGTGAAGCACTATTATTGAGATGATGCTGAGCTTTAAATGTTCAGATTGTCACCTGTATAGTTATTTATGTAGATGAATTTTTAAAGCTATAGGTGTTTTCACCCTTGGATATCGCGAATAATTACTTGCTCAGTGCCTACAGAAAATTATAGGATACATGAGTTGACTTTATTTGGCATTTATAAATGAAGATAAGCCAGTATTTGTACATCATAGGCTTATTTAGTATTTAGTATTTTAAATAAGGGGACACTCACCAAAGGGGTGAAATTTCCCCTACTTCTTTGTTATATTTAATAGAATGGGTGGATTTGTGATTGAATATAGTATTTGTGATTTAATTAGGGTTATAAACGTCTTATATTGACACACTGTTGTTATGTGGGATTTCACAATTTTTATTTTCTAGTATATATTTGAATATCTCAAAGTTTTATTTATCAGTACTTTAAAATAGGGAATATGTCAGTATGGGTTGTTTATAAGTGTGGTGTAATAATTCATTCTTTACACTATTGGTTGTTAAGGGTATTTGAATGTGTGTTTCACTTCCTGACAAACATTCCCTGTGGATTGAAACTAGCAACGTAACTAGAGGGCCCTGTCGCAGGACGCACACTTGGGCCCCCCTCCGTACGACCGGAACCGCCCGGGAATTTGTGGCGTGCAAGTTGTGGGGGGGGCCCTGGCCCAATCGCACCCCCTGCTCCCCCGGTAGTTACGCCACTGATCGAAACTCATTGATAAACTATGCAGCAATAAAGATTTGTTAATGGGACATTTGAATCTGGTTGCTGTGAGTGCTTTCTACAGTTGGAATTTAAATATCTATTGAGACGTCGGAGTTCTGTATTATTTTGTATAATAAAATACAACATATCACAAAGGAAGTGCTGGTCCCGGAATTGTTCATTCGAAGATAATAAATAGTATATATATTACACATAAAATATATATATATATATATATATATATATATATATATATATATATCAATTTTCATCTGATTCATTAAGAATTCTATTGCTTCATTATATTGTATTATGAAGCAATATAATTTTTAATGATTATTTTTGCTCTTTTTCAAATCCTGAGAGTGCAGGATATATATATATATATATATATATATATATATATATATATATATATATATATATATATATATATATATATATATATATATATAAACACACACACCTTATAATGATGCACTGTGGAAAACAAACAGCTATGCCTGTGTGCTGGTTACATTGTCCATATTATAATAATATATCATAAATGCTTCCAAAAAAAGCTGCACTAAAAGTTTACAAAAAAAGTTTATTCAATGTTTCGCTCCATATTGGAGCCATCTTCAGGAATTAAATTGTTCCCGCAACTGTGATGAATAAAATACAAAAGAGCTGCCAAACACTTAGCAGTGACATTATCCATAGGCGCTTCATCATCTAATGTGTTGGGTCAATTATCAAAAGGTGTATTGTACATTCCACCATTTGTTACCGCATACATTCCATAACAGCTATGTTGGATAGTCCCAAAACGTTTACATACTAGAACCACTGCACAATGCGCACAATTTAGCAATCTAGCCCACCTATTGTGAAATCATATGAACCACTCACCACAGGAATAAAAGCTGTTTTAGCTTGGAATACAATGCGGAGCATATATTGCTCCAAACTTGAGTCACCACTGTAGTACCATATAGTGGCTGTACATTATATCTTAGACCCAAACAGAACAAAAACACGAAGACCTTTTATTTGTACTTACCTTCCACACCTACAGGAGGAAAACTTATTGCAGGTGGAATGTACAATAAACCTTTTGATATTTGACACAACACATTAGATGATGAAATGCCTAAAGATACCGTGGTTATAGAAACTATTTCATTCCTAAAGATGGTTCCAATATGGAGCCAAAACGTTGAATAAACTTTTGTTGTTTTATTTCTAAAAAGTCCTGTTAGTGCAGTTCTTTTTTGGAAGCATTTATAATACATCATATTATATATAATAATATACTATAATAACCTATTACAAAATGGACAGTGTAACCAGCGCACAGGCATAGCTGTTTGTTTTCTGCATTGCACAATTATTGGGTTCGGATAGATAGATAGATAGATAGATAGATAGATAGATAGATAGATAGATAGATGATAGATAGGTGATAGATAGATAGATTGATGATAGATAGATAGATTGATGATAGATAGATAGATAGATAGATAGATAGATAGATAGATAGATATAGGCATGGGATCCAATTTACAGCTTTTATAAATAGAGTGCACATAAAACCTCTGACTTGACTCCAAAAATTGCGGTTCAGTACCATTTTTCTTCTAAATGCAATTATATTTCTGTATTATTTTTAACCTTGGCAAGTCTTGAATTTAATTAGCATTTGTCAGCTATATTTGTGAGGCGGGAAAAGCCTGGAGTTACTCAGACTGCCCTAAACTTCTGCAGATTATGGTGATTGAACAGTAGTTGAATAGGGGTTGAACTTAAACAAAAGCACCAGGGGCCCAGCTTCATTAAGAGGTCTGTTAAACTGCTAAAAGAAATTACTAAGCAATCTATCATGTGTAAATCACATGCAAAAAAATTGGTGGGCCACATAAATGTGTGTACAACCTGAAAATTTCTCAAACCTTACTTCTTCAATCAGTATTAGAAATGTACAATGCGTTTATACTATTTAAGAATGCAAGAACAAAACCGACATTGATTAAAATGTTTTATTGATTATTGTGATTCAATTTGCAACAACAATGGCATTATTGTACAAATGGAAATTTTTGATCAAGGATCCGCACACACTCTATTATTCTGCAGTAGGGGAAGTGCCCCTTTCTTTATTTATAACACCACTGGAAAGGGGCACTTCCCCAACTGCAGAATAATAGAGTGTGTGCGGATCCTTGATCAAAAATTTCTGATGTTGTGAGACCTAGCCAGGTCTGTGGATGACCAGCACCACCATTGCAGTGAATTGAAGTACAGGAGTTGCGGTGGATTGTAAACATTATTGTACAAATGAACATGTTTAACTGTGACGAGGCTTCAATAAAAAACAATTTAAAAAGAAAATTCCATGTGTCACACTTGAATTGAAGTGCATAAATTGGGGGCTGGAATATAATCTGAACAGACTGGTATGACTAATATGGAAACCTATTGGTGGCATACCTCCTGCTACCATAGTAGACACATACTACCTTTAAAACACCTGTGTGATTTCCCCTATATGTAATTTTTAGAATAAAAAACCTCCTGTAAACCTGCTTAGCTATTTAAATCCATGGAGTAAAACATAACCCCGTATTAACTATACTCTTGTATGGCATGGTGTGCCAGGCATCATTTTAGCAATAATAGCTGGGTGCGAACTGCATTTTTGGCACATGGCAGTAGGAGTATTTACCGGGTACGGATCTACTGCGCATGCGCCGAATGTCACAAAGTTTTCCGATTTCACTTCGTGACATTCGGCGCATGCGCAGTAGATCCGTACCCGGTAAATGCTCCTACTGCCATGCGCCAAAAACGCCGGTCAAAGCAGGAAGAAGACTGCTTGGGAGAAGATGGCGTCTGTGAGCTCCGTGGACAGGACCTGCACAGAGAGGTGAGTAACAAGTTAGGGGCATTTGCCCGGCGGGACAGGTAGGCCAGGGGGTAGGAGGGAGGGGGGCAACACAGGGGAGGGAGGAGGGTTTTTGTGCCCAGGGAATTTCCTTCTCCTTTAAGAACTCTGTAGGAAGGCATATCATTCTGCACTGCAACTGCACTATTATTCTTGAGGCAGAAGATTAGTGTCATCAGTATTTTCCCCATTCTCCACCATGCAGAAAAGTCCTCAGCTTGATATGCTCCCATAATATACCGAGGCACTGAATAAATGGAAGAAGAGCACACAAGCTTGGGTATATTTTCTGTAAGACAAAGCTAGTTTACCATATCTCATACTTACCATAAGTGCTATTATATTAAAAAGATACTATTTAAATAAAACAGACATACATACACATACTCACATATTCATGGATGTATTCTAATGCAAAAATAAACCAACAATGCAATAGTGCTCTATATAAATGATAATACATAGTGATGGCATGAAGAGAGACAGTAACTTGAGCCCAGAAAATGAAAGCCTACAAGTCTCTAAAGAAAGCTGCTCTCACTATACATGAGTTTAGATGAGCTGCTCCAGTGTGGTGCATGTTTATTGTTCAGATAGCACAGATGCAGTATTTGGTGATTTAGCTGGCAGTGAGATGCCATCATTTATCCCAAAACAGACAGCCAGAGGACCACCGATCAATTTGTAATTTTTCTCTCTGCTGCCAGTTGTGCGAACGCCGACATTAAATCCTTGGGAAGCCGAAGCAGCTCAGCTCAGAGTCTTAAATTATTCAATTAATGTGAGGAGGTCTCTCTTTTTTTTTTTTTTTGGTAATAAACGAGCTTTTGATGTGACGGGTTTGATTTCTGAAGAGAAGGACAGAGGGTCAGATGAGATGTACAATATAAATCATATCAAACACGCCACCGAATGCAGAGAGCTGGCAGGACAGTAGCAATCAGCAACATAGAGAGAGCCATCACCCACAGAACACTCCTCTACCACTTGTAACAGCATCCTAGAAATCAATATCTAGGTAATTGTCAAATATAAAGGTAACTAAAGCAGCATAGGGGAATGGGAATATTTGAGGCACAGAGTGTGAAAAATGATCAAACTGCAAAAGATCAGCTTACAGACATAAGCTGTCCTTGCTTTTCTCTGAAGTAGGTTTAATCAAATACAAACATACAGTGATATTCAAAAAAACGAGGAGTGCAATGTTATAGTCAGGACTCAAAATACAGACATCCATGAATATAAGGATACTATCTCAGAATAATACAATACAACTTCTTGAAATACATATGACTTGCCACAATTAGAGACATGGATAAATGAAGAATAGACATTATACCGAAAGCATCAACATATCCTGTGTCTAGGTTAAATGCTACTGGTCAGCACTAGTATTGGGCAAATAAATTCGGCAGGCACAAATTTGTGTTGAATCTACGCGTTTCTCCAACGGCGAATAAATTCACCGGCAAAACTTTGCCAGTATTAAAAACAAATTTGGATGCGCGTCAGAATAGTTGCTCACGTCAAAACTGCAGCGAGTCAACATTATTCAGATGCCCATTGACTTTAATGTGGGCGTTAAAATTGACGCGAGTTGACGCTGACCAAAATTTGCATTTCACAAAACGGGACAAATTCACCCATCACTTGTCAGCACTCTGCCTTGCAGCACTGTGGTCCTAAGTCCAATGCCAGCCAGAGCACCATCTGTAGGGAGTTTTTTTTAATTCTCCCTCTATATGCAGGGGTTTCCTCAGAGTGCTCTAGGTTCTCCACACTCCAAAAACATACACATTGGTTACCTGACTCCTGATAAAATTGATTATTGAATGTGTTTATTATATGGATTTTTTATATGGATTGCAAGGGAAAGGAGGTTATATAAGTGGTGTTTCTTATAAGATTCCAGTTTGTATATGTATAGCATACTAAAAAATACCTTAGTTACTTTGGCAATAGGCTAAATGTTAGATAAAATTTCCAGTTACTACAGCCCCAAAGATGGTTACAATTCTTGAAGACAGATCTCAAAGGGAACATTAAGGGCCTAATACTCAATTGCAGATGAAAATGTATACTCACTGAACATTACAACCATGCATTGGTAAGAATTGTAACATCCGTATCTGATTGCAAATACCAATCTAGGGTCTAGTAGCACTACCAAGTACAATCCAACAAAAACCACAAAGGAGAACACCAGATACCGTTCATGTGCAAGTAAAGTAGTATAGCAAGCACAGGCAGCTGGACATTGGGAAGAGTTAAACAGTCAGGACAGATGTACAAGCAGAGTTAGAGTAGAACAAACATGCGACCATGACTGCTTGTTTCCAAAGTTAAAGGAACAGTTTATTGTAAAAATAAAACTGGGTAAATAGATAGGCAGTGCAAAATATAAAAAAAACATTCTAATTTAGTTAGTGGCCAAAAATGTAATGTATAAAGGCTGGAGTCAATGGATGTTTGACAGAACAGAACACAACCTCCTGCTTTGCAGCTCTCTAACCTCTTAGCTCAGTGATCCCCAACCAGTAGCTCGTGAGCAACATGTTGCTCTCCAACACCTTGGATGTTGCTCCCAGTGGCCTCAAAACAAGTGCCTATTTTTTAATTCCAGGCTTGTAGGCAAGTTTTGGTTGCATAAAAACCAGGTGCACTACCAAACAGAGCCTCAATGTATGTTGACAATCCACATAGGGGCTACCAAATGGCCAATCACAGCACTTTTTTGGCACCCCAAGAACAGTTTCATGCTAGTGTTGCTCCCCAACTCCTTTTACTTCTGAATGTTGCTCAAGGGTTCAAAAGGTTGGGGATCCCTGTCTTAGCTAGTCAGTGACTTGAAGGAGGGCCACATGGGACATAACTGTTCAGTTAGTTTAATTTTAATCCTTAGCACGAAGATCAGATTCTAAAACCAAACTAGCTTTACTGTATGTTCCATATGGCCCCTCTTCAACTCACCGATTGGTTACTGACTGGTAAAATGTTAGAGAGGAAGTTGTGTTCTGGCTATTACAGTATGTTAGACATCCATTCCCTGCAGCCTTTAAATATCACATTTTTGGCTAACTACCAATATTAGAAACATTTTTTATTTTGTTATAAAAAATCTATATATATCTGTATAACCAGTTTCATTTTTACACTAAACAGTTCCTTTAAGGGCATATTATATAAATTCAGATCTATATGTATGAATACAAACCCTACAAAGTCATTGTGAATGTAGAACTTCTATAATGGCAGGTAGAATAATCAAGTAGAATGATGACACGGTCCTAATTCACAGGACACAGTCAGTCCCTGAATTTTTCGTATAAAAATGATACGATCCATATAAAATGACACACACGTGTGTGTGTGTGTGTGTGTGTGTGTATATATATATATATATATATATATATATATATATATATATATATTGCTCTTTTCACTATACTCCTTAACGATTCCTGCTTTAATGCTTACTATATTATTTCAGATATACACAAGATCCTCCATCCACTTCCTGCATGATTTCCTTTTGAGTAATATGCTGATTCTACTCACATAGATCTATAGTTAATTTGGGTATAAAAAATCCATCAAGTTCAACCTCTCCCATATACAGTATATATATATATATATATATATATATATATATATATATATATATATATATATATATATATTTATATATATACATGGCCAAGAAGTCATACTTCTTTATTGAAATGTATTCCATTTCTATCCTCCTGCAAATATATGCTATTAAATGAACAAGATCTGTATTCAGCACTATTCAAGTTTATATATTTTATTAATTTTTATAGCATATATTTGCAGTAGGATAGATAATTGCAGTTGAACAACATCTGTATTCAACACTATTCAAGTTTATATATTTTTTTCAACTGCAGATAGTTCTTCTCACCATGCAGCATACTTGTAAATCTGGTGCTACCGTAAATGGATGAATTCATATAGTAAATTCCAGAAAATAATTATATTTTTAAATTGCAGAGAGAATATTTATTGGCAATGGCTACAATATAAATATGTGAACAGATGTAAATGATTTCTTAATTGATGCAGGATGATCCACAGAGAACACGGAACTGCAGAGAAACAATTATAAAAAATGCATTTAATCCCATGCATGCAAAATTATGCATTATTTAGGCTCTTTGGAACTATAATTGACATTACCAAGAGCCACTGTTTTGCTTTGTAAAAGGAATCCTAATGCTTACTAAGAGAAAACCCTTTAACATATGAATACAGAAAGTAGAAAAGTGATTTGTCAGTATGAATGAGTTTGAGACCTCGGTTACATGGGGAGGGCTGGATGTGCTCCATAGAGACCAAATGAGTGAACACCAATTACATGAACTCCAATAATTATATCGCAGGGCTGCCCTATTAAGATTTTGTTTTTCTGTTTCATCCAAATTTGCCCATTGTCTGCACTTCTGAAGTTATAACAACTGGCTATGTCTGTTTTGAATTTTTTTCTGCTCTGAAAACTATGAAAATATAGATGATTGTCTGCGAGTTGCAAAGTTTATATATATTTACACTATAGCCCTAGAAAAAAACAGTTTAAAAAACTGATTCATGAAGAATAAGAAATGGCAGAGGCCCTGTTACAGTTTGTGTCTTTTATTTCTTTTGATGAATCTCTAATGACTTAATTAAATCAATGTGCAATTGAATGTGGATGATGACCTATAAAAAGCATTTATTATGGTGGTTGTTTTCGGATATTTAGGAGTTTGTTAATTTCCAGAAATGTATATTACAACATTTTTATGCCAACAGTTGCAACTAGGACTGAAATTAGCCAAAGAGCCTATGGATGTCAGTCCATGGTTATCACCTTTACACTGCATGTCCCTAAATGTTTTTAAGATGCTTTAAGGGTTGTCATATAGCAGCATAGAGAAGGTTTTTCACAGCTCAGTAACATTTAAACAACCTACCCTGTGCCATGATATTACTGATGAATGATCTATCACAGCTCTCATAGATAAAGGATATGTCTCAGCAATACACAGCTTCCCAAGGCTTCAGTACCCAGCTGTACTGTACTCTGGGATTATATCGTTTCTAAAGATCTCATAACTTACAGCAAACAAGCCCTGTTGCTTCATGGTATCCCAGTGTCTTGTCATCCACATAACTACAGTGCAGAGCCAACTTTATCACTAAGTACAGAATCCTGTGGCAACCCACGTTCAGCAGTTAACAGTTTATAATGGATACCTGCATTTGATGTTATATTATAAGGGTGAGTCAATAAAAGGACTTTGGAGGAGGGCATTCTATAGGGTATACCCCATGACTACAGTGGCTAATCTAGTCTTCTTTAATGGTGAAGACCATGCTGAGCCTCAACACCATTATGTTGCCAGCAATCTGATTTTTTTACCTGCTGATGTGCAGCACATTTCTGCTTTCATATTTCCTTTACTATTGATTTCACAGTTATTGCATAGTTTATATTTTATCTAGGTCCTGCTAAAACTCTACTGCAAGATTAACCCTTTAATACTGTCTTTTAGCATCCGGGAATGCAATCAACATCTGGAGTTTATGTTTAATTATTCAATGGCCCTTTTCTTCAGAACAACTGAATTAAATACAGTTTAATTGTCCAATTTGCTTTTTGAGCTATTTAAAGCTTTTTTTAATGTGTTGAATTTCCAGGCTCAGAGGAATGTGTTTTATTCTGTCCCAGATCTCTGGACAGGAGAGGTTAATAATTTGAACAGCCTGTCTGCCGTTAGAGAGCTGGTCAGATAAAGATATGCGATTGAGCACCTTCATCCTGCACCTGCCATGTATAATGGATCCTCCTCCAATGCCATCAGGGTGTACCAGGCCCCGTATGGCTGGGTCAGGCATGAAATATGCATTGTGGCTTCTTGTTTAATGCTCTTTCTCCAATCTGTGCTATAGCCCCGCCAAGCCTGGAGCGAGTGAGAGACGGGCAGCCGATAAATTATTCATCTTCAACTGTTCAGTTTCCTCTGCAGGTTGTGACAAGTTGGATCCATAATCCTCCAGCTTGTTTCTTATTCCATGGAGAAAGTCTCTGAGCCAAGATTTTGAGCCATATCTCCTGCTTCATGGCGATCCCTATTTGTCTAGGATATTTGCGGCTAGCACTCATGCCAAAATGAAAAAACACCTCCTTTTTAAAAAAAAAAAATTAAATAGCCTTACTAAATATTTTACAGATCTGTCTGTGGTACAGAAGGGCCCTGAAGCAGTTTCCTGGGTGAACACAAATCATAAAGTAATGTTTTTGGAAGAACTATTCAATATGACACATCTCTCATGCCTTCTGTATGTTCATGTTCAAAAAAAAAAAAATATATATATATATAAATCCTCCCCAGCCAGCAATCAGGCTTTTAAAGGAGAGATATTCCCAAAACAAACGCCCAATTTTAAAAGCATAGGATCACCACTAGTTTAAAGGGGGGGGTATGGGGTGCTACAACCACTGAAGCTATGCCACAGCTCCTGGCTAAATATACAATATCAAAACAGGGGGGTTGTGGGAGCACTCTAAAGGCTTTAAAGTATATATAAGTATAATAAATGCTATTGCATATGTACCCAAAACAGGGGTTATTTTGTTACAAAGTTATGATCATAAAATTGATAAGCCACCATACCACGTCAAGGTAAACCCCGAATGGCGGTCCCTAACTTGTTTTATATTTTATGTGCATTTTAGCATTACCTGTAATCAATGTCCGTTGATATATATATATAAACAAAATCAGATTGATTTTATCTAAATGGATAAAAATAAGCCCAAGATTCATTAATATAAAACAGATTTATCAAGTCCCCACAAAGTGAGCTTCCGGCCATTTATGATGCTAACTAACCTCTATTAACCTTTATCTATGAATGTGGACACGTATTACTTTATATTCTTGGGCTAAGACATTATCTTTTTTGCCCTCGCAGAGTATTTAGGGATTGAAATTATCAGTGTTTACAGGAAACAGTGGTGCTATCAGTCACCATAATTCCAGACAGCAGAAAGACATTTGATAGCTTGTGAGTTATAAAAAGGCCACAAGCACTTGATGGCTGATAGTAGCACTGCTACCTGGGGGTTGCAAAAAAAACATATGACAGGGCACTTACCAGCTGGCTTCCAGTCAAACCTAAATGCTTCACAATATTACTGAGAGAAGTTTGAGTTTGAACATCATTTAAATGACAGGTCGTCTCAGCCGGAAGAAATAAATAAAAACACATTGAAGTCTTACCTAAGTTATTATTGAAACACATCGAAATTCCACACTTTCACAGTCCCTAAAGGGTGCAAAATAAAATGTAGAGATGAAGCACCTTTCGTTCCTTAAATCAAAACTTCCAGTTCCAGATTTTTTGATAGAAACCTTTTTCCAAGGCCTGCTTGCAACTAAAAGGATCAGTCCATTAGTATTAGTCCAATTGTTGGTTCATAAGTAATACATTGAAATAAAGAGTCTACAGGTAAAATAGGCCACTGTAAGTTTTGCTGAATTTTGTAAAAATATTGCATTTTAAGCCTTGCTCATAAATCCTAAAAACACGATGATGCCAGGCAGCATAAGGTAAAAAGATTAGCATTTCTCTATCCTAAACTTTACCCATTCATGCATATGCGAGCTTGGACACTGCTCAAGTATGCACATGTGTTGTGTCCCAAAATTACTGCCCACTACCTCCTAGTGCAGGCAGGGTAGTACTCCAAGAACTTCCATCAAAGTGCAGACGAGATATCTTAATAGAGATAGGTGAGTTTCCTTACACCTTCCCTTTATGGATTTCCCAGTCACTGTGCCACAAAAGACACAGCATGCTTATTTTAATGTAATGCTGTTTTATTACCCTCAAGCCTACTGGGGATGTATTGGCTTTGCCACACTAACTAAGAGGTATTCTACCATTTATACATGCTGACCCCCACACACTGGAATTCTTGCTTTTCCTGTTTTGTACCTAGACACACAACTAACTTGCGCATAATGAATATAGGAGAATGAATGCAGTTTCTTGTCAATAGATTAGTCACAACACTTCAAGCTATAACACTATATTTATTCTGTAGGATGCTTTAGGCCTGCAGAGAAATGCAGGCTAAGAATCTCCTTCTCCTCTGCTGATCAATATGACTGCACCAGGAAACATTGCCTTTGCTCAGGTGCAGGCAGATGTCAGACTAGCAGGCAGACTGTCTGCATCCAAGCGGAAGCAATGGGTGTAGAAACATCAATCATCAGAGGAGCGACTTCTCAGCCTGTATTTCTCAACAGGCCGAGATCTGCATTGTGTGGCACTAACCTTACCATAGCTGAGTAAACAAACAGAGCAGTCAGCCACTCCCTATTTTTTCGTGAGTTATCAGATTTTGGACTTTGTCCCCAGGTCTCCATTAAAATTTCCTCAATTACTAGCAATTTTCCATGATTTAGTCTGATTTTGAGGCAAAAAATCTGATGTGCGCATGCTCAGTAATGATGGGCGAATTTGTGCCGGGTTCGATTCACGAACAATTCACAAAACGCATTGAAGTCAATGGCCGTCAAAATTATTTTGACGCGCATCAATTTTGACGCCCGAGACAATTGTTATACGCGCACCTATTTTGGCCAAATGCATTAAAGTCAATGGGCGTCTGAATAATTTCGATGCACGACTACTGTGACGCATCCACATTTTTCGTCACAGTGGATTTTTCGCCGGTGAATTTTCGCAGCAGTTTTGCAGTCAATATATATTGACTAGGAAACAATACACCTTTCATGACATTTTTCTTGAGAAGATAATGTTGTGTCTGGTGTCAAACTATAACTCTGTAAATTTCTATAAGTAATACCAACCACAAGGCAACACGTACCTATATCAGTATGTTTATAAATATCTGTAGGAAGTTGATACAGAAAAGCTATTTTAATATTCTAATTATCCCAATTGCTACATGTCATCACCAGTCAGCAGGTACCATTTAATAGTCACCTATTTAAAAGCAAACATCTGATAGGCTGCTATGGGTTACTATATCTAGGCAAATTTAGCACATTTTAAATTATTTTATAATCCAAATTCATTGTTTTATATGCTTATAGCAATTTTTCTTAATTCGCTAATTACTTTTTTTCATAGGGTGTATTCATATGCCAAGCGGCTTCCAAGCCAAACAATCCAATAAAGTCTTATGCAGGAAATAAGCAAACCAATGTATACTGTACCAGCAGATGACTTTAATTCATTAACTCAGGTGGACAAATAAGGAGGGTTATCCCCTGCCATCTTGTGTCACATTTCTGCTATAATTTAGTTAAAGCCGTCTGTCAATATATATACAGTATATATATATATATATATATATATATATATATATATATATATATATATATATATATATATATATATATATACAGGTATGGGACATGTGATCCAGAATGCTCGGGACCTGGGGTTTTCCGGATAACGGATCTTTCCGTAATTTGGGTCTTCATGCTTTAAGTCTACTAGAAATTAATTTAAACATTAGGGGGCCGATTCATCAAGAGTCGAATATCGAGGGTTAATTAACCCTCGATATTCGACTGGGAACTAAAATCGTTCGACTTCGAATATCGAAGTCGAACGATTTTGCGCAAATCCTGCGATCGATCGATCGAAGGATTTTTCGTTCGATCGCACGATTAAATCCTTCGAATCGAACGATTCGAAGGATTTTAATCCAACGATCGAAGGAAAATCCTTCGATCAAAAAATCACAGGCAAGCCTATGGGGACCTTCCCCATAGGCTAACATTGACTTCCGTAGGTTTTATCTACCGAAGTAGGTGGTCGAAGTATTTTTTAAAGAGACAGTACTTCGATTATCGAATGGTCGAATAGTCGGACGATTTTTACTTCGAATCGTTCGAATCGTTCAAATTCGATCGAATTCGATCGAATTTAACCAATTCGATGGTCGAAGTACCCAAAAAATACTTCGAAATTCGAAGTTTTTTTTAATTCGAATCCTTCACTCGAGCTTCATGAATCGGCCCCTTGATAAACCCAATAGGCTGGTTTTGCTTCCAATAAGGATTAATTGTATCTTAGCTGGGATCAAGTACAAGCTACTGTTTTATTATTACAGAGAAAAAGGAAATCATTTTTAAAAATTTGGATTATTTGGATAAAATGGAGTCTATGGGAGACAGCCATTCCGTAATTCGGAGACTTCTGGATATAGGGTTTCCGGATAAGGGATCCTCTACCTGTGTGTATATGTATATATGTATATATATATATATATATATATATATATATATATATATATATATTATGTACATATGTATATATATATATATATATATATATATATATATATATATATATATATATATATATATATATATATATATATATGTATATGTTTGTGTCTTTTAGGGTTGTCCCATGCCCGGTCTGGTGGTCCTAGCTTCTTCATTGCATAAGGCTTTATATGCTAGTAAACTAGATTGTAGATATGCGCAAGCTTACAGTTTAATAAAGTCGAGAGGCAGAAAAATGTTAATAGTTCTTGGACTTTGATTATAGGATACACATTTATTTAGTTTTATTTTATAAAGATAGTTAAAGAATAATAGGGATCCTTTATATCTGTGTGGGATACACAGTTATTTAGAGCACAATCTGTACCTGGTAGATTTTAGAAAGGACTCCGAAGTGACTGTATTGCTTGTTTCTGAATTTATCTCCTTTTCTTCTGCGTCACTTCTCCCTCATCTTACTTATTCACTCCCACTCATCTTCCTAAAAGAACAGAATAGTCTTTGCCTTGCTAATGTAGTCGGCTAATTGAACTCATCAACCAAAATCAACTGAGGAACTCGAAGAAAAAGAAAGAAGGAAAATGAGTCTGGGGAAAGTGAGAAATAAATTCTGTGTTCCATGCTAATTGGCAGTGATTTTAATGAGGTTCAGTTAAAGGTCTTTGTTAACTCTTTATTGCTGGAGATCATACAGGAGCTCTTGTCTTGCTTCAAGTGACTAGTAGGGGTTGAGCCAGGGATACTAATCTACCCAGAATACTTGTCACATGCAATGTATTAGCAGCACAAGCTCTCATTCTAGCACATAGGTTATGTATGGCTTTGTTATGCATGCTGCACTAGGCATGTGTATACACTTCCAGTAATAAGCAAATTGTATAGTTTTTAATCAGTAAAGAAACAATAAGCAGCAAGGTATAGCCATGCCAGGTGGGAAATGTTTGTGTGTGTGTGTGGGGGGGGGGGTTTGAATCCCTGATTACATGGTTCAAAATGGTACTGTCCCCAGGCTATAATAAACGCCAGGGTTCAAAGTGATTGAGCAGTCTGTGAATTAGTTTTCTATTACTTTCATCTGGATTGGCAGGTTGGAAACTGCCAATCTTCTCTCTTTATCCTCTCCTTGGAGGTGTAGTCTTCAGGGTGCTGAGAGATGAAACTTGGGGCATCGGTCTGCCCAATGGGATTTACAAAGCCTCTTTCTGCAATGTGTGTTTTTTAGTCCTTTGTTCACAAAGAACAGATGATCTGCTCAGAGAGTCAAAGAGTTCCAGAGGAATATTAATAATTCATACGCCAACAAAACATAGCCATTCACTCTTATCAGTAGATAAGTCTGCCTAGGACAATCATTTATTACATGTGTTTATTGTGCCCTCCAATATCTTCTAAATAGACTGCAGCAGAATGAAAAGTTTTTGATTTAGTAGAAAATGAATATTACATTCCTATAGACATTCACAATTTCTTTCTCTCTAAATCTTTATCTCTCTCTGCCTATATAGAGTAAAAATGTAACAACTCTGCATTATACATAATTTAAGGAGAACTAAGCTGAACTAAAAAAGTAGGGCAGAAATGTTGTACATTATGTTTTATGCTTCCATACCATCCCAAGTCAAACACAGCCTTTTATCAGTAACGATCTGTGTCTCTAAAGATGCCCCTGCACCTCTCATCTTATTTTCTGCTGATTCACTGCACATGCTTTGTGCTTCTGTCACTTTCTGAGCTTAGGAACAGATGCACAATATACTGAATATAAGAAATATAAATTTCACAATATAAGGCTGATTAGTAAATAATTCAGATTATTGGTACATGGCAAATCAGAAACCAGCACAATTACCATCAGAATTTTATAGTTAACCGCTTAACATCAGCTTATATGACAGGCAAACATCATTTTCTGCTTGATGATTTATGAGCACCGCTCAAACTCTGAACACAATGCTAGATGGGAAACTCCAGTGACAACTTTGAAGGCCTGGATCATTACTACTATATACCCCCCAACCGTCCTACTTTTCGCGGGACAGTCCCGTTTTTAGCTACCTATCCTGCTGTCCCGGATTGTGGACTTAATGTCCCGCTCTTGTCTTCTTGTTTTTTTTCGCACCGTGACTGTGCTACTGAAGTTTCGTGAGAAGAGACTATGCCAGTAGTGATGTCAGAACCAAAGAGTTAGCAGGGCAGAGAGCTGACTGCTGAGCAGGCGATGCTGCATTCTTCTGCCATAACCATTTTAGGACATCCTCAGCCAAAATCCGTGCTATGCGATCACCTAAGCAAACAGAATGCGGCTTCTCCTGTTATGTTCCCCCTTTCTAATAAGGCTCTATTAACTCCTCCGTCCTGGCAGCGAATCTCTCTCAGATCTCACCCCTCCTGTCACCTTACTCAGCCTTCAGGACTCATCTTCCTACTTTAACCATCTCCTCCCCTCCTCCCTCAGTCTTGACCCCTCATTCCTCAGCCTTATCATCAGCCAGGGTCCTAGAGAAGAACGCTGATGAATGAGGACATAGGTCTGAGGGAGGAGATAGTTATTGTATGAGAGGTGATGAGCAGGGCAGGAAATTATTAAAGCAGGAAAGCTGAGACTTGAAGGCTGAGTAAGGTGACAGGAGGGGTAAATCTGAGCGAGGTATGCAAGCAGAACTAAGGAGTGAATAGAGTCTTATTTGAAGGGTGAGAAACATACCAAGTGAAGCTGTGTTTGTGATCATGAACTTTTAGACTTGTTCAATAAGTTCATTATATAAAATATGGCATTTCTAGCAATAGTCATTTTAGGGTTTAATTCTCCTTTAAAGGGATACTGACATACTCATATGCCCATATATGGATATACATACAAGGACATAGAGACAAACTCTTTGTGTGTAGATTATGACAAATTTGGATACATATTAATGAAAACAGTCATTTTTTTCATATGCTTTTGGTACTTAAATAGATTTAGCCATGTCACCCACTAACAACTACTTATACTGCTGTATATCACTTTATACTTGCTCTTGCTGACTGATACTGGGTGAAAAATAAAATAGAAATAAATGAGGAAACAACAATGCAATGAAAAGCTCAATGTACAATTTCATAAATTGCTGAGAGAATCTGCAACATAGGGCAGGCTTTACTGTCTCCCTAATTTATGTTAGAGACTGCTAATATCCCATTTCTGTCATTTTTACCCTGAGTAAGCAAACTATGTAGGAGTGTAGCAAATATTTACAAAGTGTGTTCAGGCCACGGTGTTGTCACAAAACCTTTGCTCTATGGGAGATTGCCACCTAGCAACAATGGGTTTGGCACTACACCCATGCTTCTGTGCCTTTAAGATGTGGGTATGCTCAGTGCTTTATGGGCAGTGTGGAGCAGTGTGACATCACAGGAAGGGGAGTAGCTGAATGGGGAAGTTAGATTTTTTTACATCAGCGTTCATGGAGGATGTAGTTTTTTAATCTGCTACAGACTTAATCCACTTCAGTTTCCTTCCAAATATCAAAAAAACAGGAAGTGCAATATCCTATAGTCCAAACACAAGGAAAAAGAGTCATGTTAGGCTTTATTTCTCCTCATTTGACTGCCCTGAAGAGGGTTCAGTCCCACAGAGGTACTCCTAAGACGAAAAAAGGAGTCTTTAAATGTGAAGAAATCTCTTCTTCATTTGGAGTTAAACCAAGAGTATATTGGTGGGGAACTTCTTTCTTGTGGAAGCTTGAGGCTGCAATGGGACCATTAACAGGCCCATCCTTCCTATATGTCTATGAAGGGGTGGGGGGAGGTTAGTTATAGTGGTTTAGAGGAGTGACAAGTGGACGGGCCATTGAGTATACATTTTAAAATAAAAAATGTTGCAGCAATGGCTAACTAGTTTAGAAGCCTTCAGGGATGAGGTAAGACGCATACCCAGAAAAAAAAACTACTCTCCAAAAAACCAGTGGTTCCCAATAAAATACAGAGAATACCCTATGTATTTGCTTATGATAGCAATTCTAAAGCATATGGCAAGATACTCATGAAATATTGGGGAATTGTGAGTTCTGTTCCGAAATATGGCCATTTATTCCAACAGCCACCCCTGTTTTCCTATAAACGTGGAAAAAATATCGGGGATTTAATTAAACCTAAAATAATACACCAGAAGGGGAACCCGATAAAACTATCTCAAATGGAACTTTCCCGTGTAGGAATTGTGGGCACTGTAACAGCATTATATTGTGTAATTATGTGACATTAGTGACGTAGTGTAATGCATTAAGTGCACTTGCGGCAGGGCTGGACTGAGAATTAAAATAGGCCCTGCCATTTCAGGTACACAAAGGCCCAAACAGCCCACAAAGAGGCCCAAACAGCCCCCCACCAGCCCACTAAGGTGTGACTTTCTATGGCACCTCAGAGCAGCCCCTCTGGCATTTGCCAGAATCCGCAAATTGCCAGTCCGGGCCTGCCTTGCGGTCTCGCATATATTGGACAAACAGCGAGACCTATAAAAATCAGGCTGAATGAACATAAATGCACGATATGCAACTACAAACCACAAAGACCACAGACTCCAGGCAGTAAACAGAAGGATAAAGACGCAGTAAAAATAAAAAGGGAAACTTTAATGGCTAAGCATTTCTTCACACATGGACATCGTGTGGCACAATTACGATGGCAAATTTTAGAAAAAGTAATTGTAAATCAAGGGCCAGACAACAAACGTAGGCTACTCCAGAGAGAATGTTACTGGATCTGGCTGCTTCCGTCAAAAAGTCCGAAGGGCCTTAATGAGGAATACAATTTGTCCTGTTTTATCTAAACAATTATGTAGGCATGTCAATAACAGGTTTGTTACAAATAATATCTGTTCCTTTCCTGTGTCCTTACAGATAAGAAAGATCTTTTGTATACCCCAGGGACAGGTAATTTATCTTTATCTTTATCAGGGTTAGTTTGTTGTTTATGATATGTTACATTTTATCCTTTTAGATAACAGGCCTTGGCCTGAGTATTATGTAATCTTTTTTATTTTTATTTGCACCGTTGGATTACTCATCAGTACAGCTTGCTTAATGAATGTTTACACATGGACTCTGGTTAGGGTTGGACTTTTTTAAATTTTTTACTATTTTGCACACCATGCCCTGATTGGACTATGCATTGGATTTGCAAGCTTAAGGGCGTTGTTTTCAATTTTGTATGCTAATTTATTATAATGTGTCACCCCTTATATTATAATGTGTCACCCCTTATATTGTCTGCACATTGATCACTTTAGTATGCTTGATAAAGAGGTTCCCCCTGAAACATTGCACGTTCGCACCAAATAAAACAGCAAGGGGTAACCCTGCATTAAAGTTGCCTTGAGTGCCAATGTACTTCTATTCTATTGCATATTGGAGGTTCCCGAACTTCTAACATTGTTCACCAGGTGTTCTCGCAGCAGAAAGATTCAGGAGTGTGCTCTGCCTCACCTTCCTCTAGCTAAGTGTTGGACCTAAATTGGATTTGGAAGGGGGAGTGAGTGCTTTGTCCCATGTACAGTGTGCCCTGGCAGATACCATATTTGGCTTGAAGGTGTCCCTATTGCGCGAGTATAAAAAGCTTAGCTGCCATGTGCTCAGGGCTACTTTCAGTTTCACTTCAACCATGAATGAATGAACTGCAGCAAAGATGTAAGGGGCCTGAGGAATTTGAGAGGCCCTTGAAAGGCTTGGGGTACAGAGCCCCAAGCCTAGTGAGTTCAACCATGGGAAGTTTAGAGTTTCGAGGCAGCGGAGAGTCTGTAACAGCAGTTGCCTGTAGATGGATGCTTATTTGAAAGGGGGCTTGTAAGGTGCTTGCACTTAAGATGAGTGATGGAGCTGTGCCCTGAAGAATAAAGCGGGTTTGTCGTGTTCAGCTAGAATAGCTTGGGAGCCAGCCTGAGGATTGAGTCCATGGTGAGTATTCTGCCTGAGGGAGGGTATTTAAAGGCTCCAGTGTGTGTCCCCTGTTTGAAAACAGGTATTGGTAAGTTAAGAGATCTTGGGGAAAGGGGACTGTGACTCCTGTCCACCAGGAATGGAGTGTGGTCGACTGATATATACAGTACATGATCTTACATTACAAAGTCTGCTTGCCCAGTGCCCAGCCACTATTGATTCTAAAACTGAAAGGGTCAAATTGGCTATGACCAGGTCAATACTTCTAAAGAGGCTCCAGACTTGTAAAGTGCCTCCCCAAGCTTCAGAACAGACAGTTGGTTGCCGTTGCTGAACATTGCCTGGCTTCATTCATGTGATTTTAAAGGGCATGTAAAGGCAAAAAAATAAAATCCCATTTTTACTTTCTTTAATGAAAAAGAAACCTATCTCCAATATACTTTAATTATTCATTTACTGCTGTCGATAGGAATTGTCAGATGGTCCATAACTGCTGAGCAGGGAAACAATCATACTTATGAACAGCAGGGGGAGCCCCCGCCTTACTTCCCAGCCATGCAGAACTCAAGCAGCTTTGTCTATGACGATCCCTAAGCAGCCCAGACCACACTGAGCATGTGCACAGTCTTAGTCTTGCAAAGATGTTTAACAAAGTTACAAGATGGTGACCCCCTGTAGCCAACTTTGAAAGCATAAATTATTTGTTTGATTAGGCTTGTGGTGCAGTAAGTTCATGTTTATATTTAGTATACAAAATACAGCATTTCTATTATTATCTTATATATCTTATTCTATTTTAGACTTTACATGCCCTTTAAGTCCAGTCACTATGACCTGAGGGACCAATAGCAGATCAAATGGTTCACTTGCTATTTATAAGGCAGCTGGAGAGGCTTTGCTAAGAAGCTTTGATGGAAAATTCAGCCTGAAAGCACTAAACAACTTCTTACAATGAAC
This sequence comes from Xenopus laevis, assembly GCF_017654675.1. Taxonomy (NCBI): domain Eukaryota; kingdom Metazoa; phylum Chordata; class Amphibia; order Anura; family Pipidae; genus Xenopus; species Xenopus laevis. Next base: position 72,025,333 of record NC_054384.1, read on the forward strand.
ATTCCCCTACAGTGTATTGTGGGGTACACCAGGCACATTATACAGTGAAGATGAAGGAGATCAAATGCTCTGTACTGTAATGCAGACTCAAGTCATGAAAACTAAGATACCCCAACCATTGAATCAAAGATTACTGAAATATCTTTAAAAGGATGGATTCTGGGATAAACATATTGAAATGTCACATCAATTTAGCTACTGTGATGATAAATTGTTTTAAAAACATCTGGCACAATTCATAGAATTATGTATATTATTTTAAATAGAAATATATCTTTGGTCGCTGTAAAAATAAATCAAAATTTCAGGCATTAATGCATTTTGCTTTAGCATTAAGAGACACAATCCATTTAGGCTCATGCAAAGCCAAGACAGCTTATTCTAGGTGTAGACAGTTATACTCCACCATATACGGTTGGATGAATTTTCATTGCTGGCCAATTACATAGTGTGGCACAGGTCCCTCTTTTTTCACCTCATTTTCCTGAGAAATTACATTATCACTAACTGCAGACAGATGACACTGGAATGCTGCAAGTACAGGTCTGACGGTAGGTTTTATTACTTTATGGACATTTTATTGCTGTGATTGGGTGAGTTCCAGTTGAGCAGGAATGAAAGAGCTGCAGAGAAGTAAAACTGGGTGATAAAGAGGAAATAAAACTTCAGTTATTTTCTGCTGAGGAAGTCTCTTTCTTCACTACTGGCTGATGACCCTTGAGGGCCATGAAACAAGCACCTTCTATTACAGGGGGTCATTGCTGTTGTTTCTTAGGGGCCAAAGCAAAATATTAAATGGAGTCTCTTTTCATGATTTACAGCTTGTCTAAGAGGTTTAAAGAAGATAACTGATGTCTTCCAAAAACTTGGAAAGGTACAAATATGTTCCAAAGTTTTAAACTTTTACTGTTTCCAGGGAAACCAATATCTTGGGAGGAATGTGCAATCTTAAGTCATTTGGCAGAATTGTCACTCATGCAATCTGCAAGTAAATTGTCTCTTTTTTTGTAATTATGAAGCTGTCATTTATCACAAAGATAATAATTAGGAGCTGAGAATTCAGAGATATCATAGAAAATGAAAGCATTCTTTTTACAGGATGCAGAGTAGTAAAATTTGCACGTGGACCAAGTTCAAAAACATCCCGGTAAGACACTAAATCTGACAGTTAAATCATATTATTCTGAGGAGGCTTCCTTCTCAAATACCTCCATCATAAAAATGCAAAACCTAAATAAAAAAAGGAACTGTAGACACTTTTTCTTTACAACCATTTACTCTTTTACTCACTTTTGGTAGAAGAGAATGAAGAGCCTGAGCTCTACTAAAGAGAAATTTTGATTTAAAGGTCATTGTCTTAATTCATTGGAATGGGTCAGATCCATTTGAGTAAAACCTAATTTACCACATCAGATTGTGCAAACAAGCAATTGAGCAAGCTCCCCTCATGTCTGCACCCGGAAGTGAGATATATAGCAGTAGGGTAGCTTAAGTAGGGTAGCTTCAGACATTGACGTTCTAAGTAATTGGAATGTAAGTTAGTTTAGCTAGCAAGAACAGTCTTGTGCTCCAACTTAGAATTTATAGCTGGAGGTTAATGATGGACGAATCCAATGAAGTCTATGGGCGTCATTTTAGCGGCAAAATTTTTTGATTATCACTACTGAAGGTAGCTCCCTTAAACATTACTGCTTTATAGTGAATGGACCACATTTAGAATAAAGATTCAGGTTAGTATTTGCTCCATGAACCTTTCTACTGGAGACGATCCAGGCCACTAGCCTGTAGCCTTAAAGGACTGTCTCACAGCCTGCCGGACTGTCTCCGCAGTGGTGCCATTGCATTGTCTGCCTGTGAATTATAAATGTAATCCATCTACCTGGTCAATGGCATCCTTAGAACTTAATGCAGCAGCTGAGAGATGTAGTACACAACGTTTCCTCCTTCTTCCTCCACCATTGCAAGCTCCTACTTGAGAAAGCGTGCCCTTTCTCAAGCAATACAAAATAATCAGATTCCCCAGGTATACATAAAAAGGCATTCAAAGGAAATGACATCATAGTGGCAAAGGTAAAACTCATTTAACCCCTTACTCTGTCATTAATCCCTAACATTTTGTAGTCATCTTTATTAATCTTTATTTTTCAAATGGACATCGATCTTTATCGTTTTTTTGATCACTAAGATTAAAAGTATATTTTGCTGCAAATCCGAATGTAGTACCTGAGTCTACTGTTGTGGACACTTTGGACACCAAAACTTGGGGCTAACAGTATATAACAAAAGCAAATATATTCCTCCCACTACCTATTCGGCAGTAGAAACATATATTCACAATATACAAAAAGAGATTGGGGAGATGGGTAAATTGGGGGATCTCAATTTTGACAAAGCACTTAACATCACGAAGGAACAGAGACAGGCCCTAAATGATTTGAGACTAAGATCAGATATTACTATAATGCCCTCTGACAAAGGGGGAGCTATAGTTATACTAGATACCTCCTACTATATTGCTGAAATTGAGGCGCAATTAGCAGATCGAGAGGTATACCAATTATTAAAAAATGATTCGTTACCATCTATACAAAAAAAGATTGTTACTCTTCTAAATCAAATGTTGAAGGATGGGGTAATTACAGTAGAATTAAAGAAATATCTTATGATGGATGGTGGATGGCCGCCCAATAGTTGCATCTATTGGTTCTGTATTTAACCCATTGGCCATTATGTTAGATAGGGTGCTGGGTCCACTGATTTAGGAGGTACCCTCCTATGTCAGGGACACTGGACATTTCCTAGAAAGACTTAGGTCAATGGGCATGGAATTTGGAGGAGATATACTACTGGCCACATTTGATGTGGCCAGTTTGTATACATCCATTCCACATAATGAGGTCATTGATGCTTGTGCTTGGATACTAGGAGAAAAAGCTAAATATTCTGAGCAACAAACTTTTTTTCTTTTTACAAGCTCTCAATATCATATCACGATGTAATTATTTCACCTTCAAAGATTGTTTCTATTTACAACAATGTGGAACCGCTATGGGATCTAATGTCGCCCCCTCATATGTCAATGCCTTCATGGCTTGGCTTGAGGATCTACATATCTATCGTGATGTGGAGTTCACCAGACATTGTCTAGCCTGGTGGAGCTATATCGATGATATTTTTGTGTTATGGGGGGGCGACATGGATTCTCTATCGCGGTTCCACAAAAATTTGGATAATATACATTCTTCAATTTCCGATCCAATTTTTGGATGTATTGGTATAGAGAAATTCTGAAGGAGGCATTGATACCTCAATATATACAAAGCCCACTGGCCGTAACCAAATTCTACATTATTGGAGTAACCATCCAATACATATTAAAAAAGCAATACCTATTAGCCAGTTAGAGAGGGTAGAGAGAATTGTAAGTGACAAACAGGAGAGTGAACGACAGAAAGAATTAATGTGTCAAAAAATTCACAAAAGGGGCTACCCACAATATGTATTGGAACAGGCTAAAGGTAGAATAAAAAGAGATGACAGATCTAACAAAAGAAATAAAAAGCAACAAATACCATTCGTATCACAATTTAATAGTTGCAGTAAAAAAATTGGGACAATCTTACGTCGACATTGTTATATTTTACAAAGAGCATATGCCCACATTAGGGAGTTTAAATCTCTTCCATTACAATCTTATCAAAGGGGCAGAACTATTGGCAGTATGGTAACTACAGCTGCACCTAAGAAAGAACTAAAACAGAGGGATACATTTTTGGGTTTGCGTACTTCTGGAATGTACACTTGCAGTAGCTGTGCACAATTTCTCAATGTGATTAAAGGCAAGGGATTTGTACATCCTGACACAGGATACACTGTTCAATTACGTGGACACTATTGCTGTACCTCCAAATATGTTGTATATGTGTTGACTTGCCCATGTTAGTTAATCTATATTGGGGAAACTACCCAGATGGTCAAGTCACACATATCACAACATAAATCCTCCATCAATTTAGGAAATGCGAAACTCCCTGTATCGAAACATTTTCTGGATTTGGGTCACAGTGCAGACCAATTGAAATTCATGGTTTTGGAAGGAGTTCCACCTCTCAAATATGGGGGAAACTTAATTAGCGCCACATGGGCTTAACAGGGACTACGATTTATATTTATTTCTGTAAAATTCACTTCATATGGAGTTTTAAACTGGTAAATATTTTCCAATTATAGGTGCTAAAGATTTACCAAATTGCTATCGGAATAAAGATTAATAAAGATGAATACAAAATGTTAGGGATTAATGAGTTAGGGGGTTAAATGGGTTTTACCATTGCCACTATGATGTCATTTCCTTTGAATGCCATTTTATGTACACCTGGGGGATCTGATTATTTTGTATTGCTTGAGAAAGGGCACGCTGCATGTCTGAAACGTCGCAATGACCAGATCTCTGCTACAAGCAGGTTGTATTTTTATAATGAACTGATAATATATTTCTACTTTTGAAATACTGAGTGCCGCCTCTGCTCATTTGAATTGCATTTGAACGTACATGTTGAGATCTGGGGAGTATTGGTCTGTATTAATTTATATTATGCTAATATATTAACATAATATCTCACAATTATCAGTAGATGTACCGTATTATTTGCATAAGAATGAAGGGAAAAAAAGAGCCATTTCTATAGGAATCAGATTCTTACTCACAATCAAATCAATCACTTTATTGTTTAATTGTGTAATTAGAGGAACAAGAAAAGGAATTATTAAATGTAACCTTTATTGCTGTTCAGCAATGAAAATACATGATAACAGACAATTAATAGTGGAATGTAAATAGACCAATACAATCTCTGGTGCTTTTAATCTTGAAATTACTATTACTGTATATACCATTTAGCTGAATATGTTACAGTACAAAGCAGAAAAAAGAGAAAAGTTGAATTAAAGTTCAGTAAAATTCAGTTGCTTGTTGTTAGTTATATTACATTATGTAATTATGTTACAAAATTAAATTATGTCAGAATGGGGAGTCTTGGCTCTTTTTTCTACGTCACGTTTTACCCTGTAAACTGTGTTGTATAGGTGATGATGGAAAGGTAAAAATCTGCGGGGCCAACACTATAGCCTTTCTATGCTGGTGCTTTAGATTCTAAATTTGGTAGTGATAAAAGACTTATTAGTTACCACCAGGCATTTGCAGTGCTTTTAAACCAGACTAAATACCTTACTAGATATCTTACAGGGATTATTGTGTCTTTTGTACTTAATGTCACTATTATCAGGCATGTAGATAAAGGACATACTGCTGGTAAATATGTTTTTATTACTTCTGACTCCAATTGCAGGAAAGAAGAACATGGAGCCAGATTTGATATTCATAGATTTCACTTGATCATTGCCCATAGCCTTTGATCCAATTTTTTTTTTGGCTGGCCTGGAATAATGAATCCTAAGGCCATAGACAGTGCTAAATATTCATTTTTATATTTATTAAATTGCTGAAATTGCCTAAATAATTTGATTGGATAGTTGGATTAATTAAATCAAAATTAAAATTTCTATGAATTCTGCAGAATTCCCAGATAAAATTTGATAACGTGAAAGAGAGAGAAAAAGAACTGACCCATATTCCTGCACCCTCCCATCTATTGCATCCGAAGGCTCATATAGAAGATCAATTAAAACATAACTTATTAATTTAATGGATCTTCTATATGAGCCTTCAGATGCAATAGATGTGAGGGTGCAGGAATATGGGACAGTTCTTTTTCTCTCTCTTTTACATATAATTACCTACTTGACCCTGCACACCATCTACTGTTCTCAATAACAGATGGAAGGTACTCCCCAAAACCTCAGTTTCACGTAAAATTTGATAACTCAGCTCCTAAATATAAACAACTGACAGGCAAATACAATAGAGGAAATGAAATTCTTTTCATCATAGGTAGTTTTTATATGAATATTAGCATTAAAATCATTTGATGTCTAAAAGTCTAGTCAAGAATTGAAGCCTACTGTGTGATTATAAATACCAATATTTGGTGGCTGTCATACTGTTGATTGTTGCCAGCACAAATACTGGCTTGCCATTTACTGAATTGTTGTAATTCCCATTTCCATCACATTTAGTCTTTCAGTAGGCATCTTAGGCACCAAGTAATATTAAATTAAAATTGTCTTCTAAATTAAATTAAAAAGATCCCTTATCCAGAAACTCATTGTCCAAAAAGCTCCGAATTATGGGATGGCCTGCTCCCAAAGAGTCCATTTTAAGCAAATAATTGAATTTTTTAAAATGATTTCCTTATTCTCTCTAATAATAAAACAGTACCTTGTACTTGATGGTTAATACGCTGCATGAATCCACATTAGTGGCAAAACAATCCTATTGGGCTTATTTAAGGTTTGAATGATTTGTAGAAGACAAATGCTGGATGGATCCTGTATCCGAAAAACCAAGCATTCTGGATAACACTGTATATCCTACATTGACTTTTTAAGTGCTCTTTACTGTATTGTGATAAAGATGTTATGATTCAAGATTAAGAATTTCAATCAAGATTTAGGATTAGAATTTATGAGGCAGCAATATTGATGAGCGAAGTTCTTTGCCAGACAAGGAATCTCGCCAAAATTCTGCACTATGGCAAAAATGTGCAGAGACAAAAAAGTCACTGCAAGAAAAAACACCCATTGACTCAAATGCATCTGAAGTGAGAACAAAAAGTTGCATGCATAAAAAATTGCTGCAAGTAAAAGATATGTTGCCCATTAACTTCAATGTGTTTCGCTCATCACTAGCCAGCAAGTTTGGGTCTATATGTTGAGGCATGGAGGAAAAAGCTAAATCCTGACTGATCACCTTGACAGAGATAAGGAGCTACAAGACACAAAAATTGATGCAAGGTGTACACACATTACATATTACATTTGGTCAAAGGAACAGAATTGCATGCCTGTTAATTCTGATTTAGGTGGAACAGTCCTGCATCACAGGGGGGAATTATTGGGAATAGGGTTGGTTTTAAGGAAAATAAGTTGAACGTACTGTATGTTACCTGGTGTGCCACTGGCAGCTATGGCCTAAGCTGTAGTGTCTTGTAATATTCAGGTATGCACAAGTTTGAAATTGTTTGCATTAACTTTTTTTTTTAGCTTTGAAAGATTTTTTGTTATTTTGATGATTTTGCAAAATGTTTTTACGCATTTATTTTGTTTGGTAATATTGTGTCAAACTCTGTGCTAATTAGAAGTGGATTTAGAACTGGGAACTTACTGTAGATATTAGGCTTTGCTCATTACTATGATCTGCCACTGGGAGATGAAAATATTTTATGCAAAAGAAAAGAGAAAATAGAGAAATCAGAGAGGCTGACTGCACAGTTTCACAAAAACCAAGCATATTCATATGTGTAGAAATGACAAACTGTAGAAAATAGCGCTTTGGAACTACACAGAACATTTGTGCCACAAGAAGGGAAGAAAAGACTTCGAACTACTCTACCTGACAAAAGCTTTTTATGCAAAACCTCTTGGAGGCAATGTAAACAAGTCACATGGTATTTTTATTCTCATTTTCTTGAACAGAATACATGCTCTGTGAGGAATACTGGCAGAATAATTACACTCATTTCACATTTGCTTCCGCTTGAGTAAATTAATCTTACATCTTGAAAGATGATTAGTGACGGGCGAATTGGGGCCCGAAAAATTTCCTGCGAGATGGCGAAAAAATTTGCGAAACGGTGCCAGCGTCTCATTTTTGATGCTGGCCCACATTTGCCGGTGAAAATACACCGGTGTCAAAAATTTGATGCCGGTGTCCAATTTTTTTGACACCGTCGAATTTTCACGGGCAGCGGCGAATCCTGTAAATTCGCCCATCACTAAAGATGATACTAGAAGCAAAATTTTTCAAAGCAAAGCAAAGAAATGCACTGCGTGTAAAATGTTAAAAGTTATCTGCTCTTGTCAGGTTTGTAGACTGCACTGCTTCCTACAAAAAAATTTTTTTTACTTTTTAGGCTATTCATTGGAGGGGGAGCATAGCATATTTTCCCTTGTCTGTTACTCCTTAAAAAAAAAAAAAGCACCAACCTGAGCTGAGCTGAACTGAAGTGCAAAACTGCAATTTTACTTCTTATTCTCAGGGGTTCTTGCATAGGCTTGGGTAGGTGCATATGTAGGATATCAGAAAATGTTACAATGCATGCTCCAGTCCAATCAAGGGATCCCTGGGAAGAAAAAACAAAAGAAATACAACAGTGCAACGCCTCTTTAAAAATAACTTGCTCTATTTTTCTGTTTGGCAAGTCATGTGTGGCAAGATCAAACAGTTTGGGCAGTCAAGTTACTGATTTCCACCATGTTTTTGCTGTCAAATGCTGGCACTGGTAAAGTGGTGTTTGCTAATTTGTAGCTAAATTAGAAAACACTGATGCAAAATGTGTCATTGCATTTTGACTGAATTACTGTGGGGACTAATTGCATACCTTTCATAACAGCATTAAAATGGAATTTAGTAGGTTCAAGTCAGTTACAGTACATTCAAAGGAAGTCCTGGATGTAGCACCTCCTCAAGTAAGATGTTACATTTAGTGCACCCTGGAGTCCATGCATCCTGTCCTTTTCCCTTAACAATTGTTGGCAGCAAAGAGGCAGCAGTTTTAGTGCAAGTATAAAGGAGTTTGTATAGATGCAAGTACCCGTGAAAAGCTTTTGGATTTTGCACTGTACCCTGCATAAGTGAATGAGCTTGTATATATGCTAATTTTATTTTAGGAAAGGAAAGCCCTGGAGCTATAAACGCAGGGGCTGCATGACAAGGGATCCGAATGACCAGCGGCCAGAATAGACTGGTTTATATTTAAAAATTGGCAGAATCAGATGTAGCTGTGAGTGGGTGAGAAGGAATGAGTTAAGGCAGGGGAAAGCTGGGCTGGGGGTGGAGAAAGAGAGGGATGTGATGTCAGGGGAAGGAGCTGTTCACTTCCTTATCTTCTGAGCATATTTTGTGAAATGTCAGGAGTTTCTCTTTATGTTCCCATATTATCTATTAATTTCGGCACTTCACCGATTTACTTATGGTAGCTGGCGTAATTTCACCAAGGAGATAGACTCTGGTGCAGAGACGTGCAACTAAATTGGTTAGGGGGATGGAAGACTTAAATTATGAGGGTAGACTGTCAAGGTTGGGGTTGTTTTCTCTGGAAAAAAGGCGCTTGCGAGGGGACATGATTACACTTTATAGGTACATTAGAGGACATTATAGACAAATAGCAGGGGACCTTTTTACCCATAAAGTGGATCACCGTACCAGAGGCCACCCCTTTAGACTAGAAGAAAAGAACTTTCATTTGAAGCAACGTAGGGGGTTCTTCACAGTCAGGACAGTGAGGTTGTGGAATGCACTGCCGGGTGATGTTGTGATGGCTGATTCAGTTAATGCCTTTAAGAATGGCTTGGATGATTTTTTGGACAGACATAATATCAAAGGCTATTGTCATACTAAGCTCTATAGTTAGTATAGATATGGGTATATAGAATTTAATTAAAAGTAGAGAGGGGTGTGTGTATGGATGCTGGGATTTCATTTGGAGGGGTTGAACTTGATGGACTTTGTCTTTTTTCAACCCAATTTAACTATGTAACTATGTAACTATGTATGGTGCAACTTCGCACTCTAACGACAGGCAAATTTTCGGTCTGGCGAAAGAGCATTACTACGCAAATTCACTAAGTTTTTGATCATTACTTCTATCGCCAGACTTGCCTTCACAACCTCAGACAAGGCGAAGTGCAATATAGTAGATAGGAGTTTCTCAAAAAAAAGTTGAAAATTTTTCTAAGTCCCAAAAAATGCTGGCGTTTTTTCCTATTTAAAGGGTGATAGACTGAAAAAGATTGTACATTTTTTTGGGGGTACCCTCCTTCCCCCCTACATTTGCTGACATATGACACCTAAACTATACTGTGGGCTCAGTCATGTGTAGAGCATTATAACAACTTTATATAATTTTATTAAGGTTCCCTGGCCTTGTGCAGTGTAGTGTATTTGCTGCAGCATATATACAGCCATTGTACTTTAACTGCACGCCGTATTCTAATTAGCCAATGCTAGCATAACTTCGAACTGCGTGTGTAAAAGTGTAATTTCGCCAGCGTTCGGTACCCTGTGAGCAACTTTGGATCTTCGTGGATTAGCGTTGTCCAGGCGAATTTACGCCTGGCGAAGTGTTGCGATGTGCGCGAAGCCATCGCTGGCGAATTTTCGCCGGTTACTGAATTTGCCGCATAGTCACAGCTCCCACCCCACTATCCCTACTATCCCACTGGTGGCTAATAAAAGGGCAACCACGTTTGGGAGTTTTACTTTGAAAGCAGCAAGTATGCAATTTGAGTGTAGGACTGGCCAGATATATATATATATATATATATATATATATATATATATATATATATATATATATATATATATATATATATATATATATATATATATATATATATATGTATATATATATATATATATATATATATATATATATATATATATAGCAAATGACCATGAGAGATATAAATGTGTTTCTGGCTGGGATCTTTAAAATGGTCGGGCTTCTGTGGAGAAAGAAGCAAAACAATATAATTAATGATTGGGAAAGATAAGAGGCACGGGAAACAATAAATCATCTTTGATTTAATGCCAAATTATGCAAATTAATAAACTAGTAAAACAGAGTTGCACAAACACAATTGTATTGCAGCATACATTACTGAATCTTCATTCAAATAAAAATTGAATGAGTTGGAGATTTAACTATACATGTAGTACCTGTATAAAAGGACTTATTAGCAGCAAAGTAGAGGTGTTTTATTGATTGCTGTAGTAGATTCGTGCCAACTGAAAAAATATTAACCTGAATATGGTAAATGACTCTACAATCCATATCTTATGAGCTCCCTGTGATCCTAAGTGTCTTCTGTGTACTCCTGTATTCCCAGGAACTACATTATAATTGTGTTCTAGGTGTTAATGGGGTCATTGGATAAATGTGCACACTGGGTAGTTTGCATTGCACATTTGGAAGAATTATCTATTGCTGTTCCATCCTGTACCCACACTGTTCCATTCATTTGCATCCTGTGTTTTCTCTCCCATCTTCTAATATGGTTAAAATGTTTTTGTGATTTTGTATTACATATTCTTATCGTTACATTCCTTCTCTGTTTACCTTGCATTTACATATTCTCTCTTTTTAAAAATATTTTTGTTATAATATTGTGAAGCTTTGTGCCCAGCGCTTTGCTTTTGACACACTGAAACAAAAAACTCCAGTAAACGCGATGAGCTGCTTTGTTAATGTAATGCTCAAAGCCAGCGCATCGCAAGCCAAATTATGCCGCTGATAAATTTCGACAGTAATTGATAGTAAACTATGCAAAAAGTGTTTTTTGCCCCAACCAAAATAAGTCATGCTGACAGATCAGATAAATGATCATTCCCAATAGAATAAAGGCACAATGCCTGTATACTGAGTTAAGGCAAATTTAGTTTAAAAAATGAAGTTGATAAAAAAAAGTTGGTTATTTTTTTTTTTTTAGTGAAAGGACATTGTGGATTCTAGTTTTAGACACAACAATCAGGGATCTTGCACATGGTGGGGATTATTTTTTCTCTTCTATTCCACAAACATACATGTTTTATTTTCTACATTAAAGGAAAACTATGCGCCAAACAATGTAGGTCTCTATAAAAATATATTGCATAAAACATGTAAAACCCTGCTTCGTCTAAACCATTTTCATAATATTATATATTATAATGTATATATATTAGTATATGCCATTGGGTAAATAGAAAATTGCCATTTTAAGAAATAAGGGCCATCACCTGGGATACTAAGATTCACAGTGCACACAAACAAACCATACATATTAGGTCACATGCACCAATTAATGGAGAAAGTTCTGTCTTTTGCTTCCACACTTCTTCCTGTTACAGTTACAGTTACAGTATTTCTGGTCAGGTGATCTCTGAGGCAGCACAGAGACAATTGGGGGTTCAAGGGAAAAGATGTAAAAAGGGCAATACTTACTTAAATCTACTGTATATTCCAGTTTGGTAAGATTCTTTAATATGCCACTTAATATGATATAATCTGTTGCTTAATTATTCATTTTGGGGGTTTAGGTTTGGGACCTGTTATTCAGAATGTTTGGAACCTGAGGCTTTACTGATAATGGATCTTTCTCTAATTTGGATCTTCATACCATAAGTCTACCAAAAAATCATGTAACCATTAAATAAACCCTATAGGCTAGTTCTGCTTTCAATAAGGATTAATTATACTTAATGGCCACTTAATATGATATAATCTGTTATTTAATTATTAATTATGTGGGTATAGGTATGGGACCTGTTATCTAGAATGCTTGGGACCCAGGGCTTTCCAGTTAATGGATCTTTTTATAATTTGAGTCTTCATACCTTAAGTCAACTAGAATACCATGTAAACATTAATAAAACCTATAGGCTAGTTCTGCTTCCAATAAGGATTAATTATACTGTACATAATTATATATAATTATTTCACAGTAAGAAAACTTAGGAGTCACTAAACAGGGTTCGCAAAAGATTTTGGAAAATTTGTTGGCGCAAAGTCACAGATTTTCACATTGGGAATCATTTTTTTGTACTGGCTTTTATTACTTTTCCCATTAAAGGGGTTGTCCACCTTTAGGTTAGTATTTAGGATGTTACAGAATGGCTAATTCTAGTTCTTTTTATTACTCGTATTTCTATTCAGGCCCTCTCCTATTCATACTCCAGTCTCTTGTTCAAAGCCATGTGTGGTTGCTAGGGTAATATGGGCCCTAGCAACCAGATTGCTGAAATTGGTAACTGGAGAGCTGCAGAATAAAACTCAAAAAATTATAAAATAATAAAAAATGAAAACCAATTGCAAATTTTCTCAGAATATATTTCTCTACATACATCATACTTAAAGTTAATTTATAGGTGAAGAGCCCCATTATTATGAAACAGATTTTTGTACACATAGGGGGTTATTTATCAAGGTCTGAAATGATCTCAATATTGGCTGCTACAAACTCCGATCTAAGCCGCTCGGGTTTTTAACTCTTATTTATTATTACATTTTCCCGAAAATTTGCTTTGTGGTACATACTTCGATTCTCACGATTTTTTCAGGGGTTTCACCAGATTTTCACGATTTTTTCAGAGTTTTCACCCAAAACCTCAGATTTTTGCCCGAAACCTCCGAAAATGTTGGGGTTTGGCACGAGACCCAGCTCAAATCAATAAAATCATTGGGACTTCTCCCATTGACTTAAATGCAACCTCGACAGGTCTGAGATGCCGGGATTTCAGATTTGAAGTTTTCCAGCCTCGGGGATTTAATAAATTCCAAAAAATTAGTGAATTTTTAAAAGCCAGATTTTATAAAAAAAATCATGAAATTTTCGTGATTTTTGCATTCGGGGGCAAAGTAAATATCCCCCTTAGGTTGCAAATAATGAAGCACCGGCGAACACAGAAACTACAGTAGTTGTGTGCTTGGGAGCATGATTTGCCATGACAAATAATACACTAATCTGGTAAGTAATGCAGTGTTCTGATTACTTGTATGTCTAATCATTAGCTTGATAATTTATATGACCAATATCTATTCCAGCAGATCAAAAATAACCTAACCAATCAATAGAAGTATCCATTTACTGACCTCACAATCATTAAGAAATGACCAATGCCCTATATTAGAGGATTACTTTCCATTGGTAAGTCACCACCAGAATGTAATTCATAACAGAACCTAATTTATAACTAAGTCTAATAACGCATCAGCACCCTGATGCAGAGCCTACCTCTAAATTTCACAAATTATAGCTCTTAAAATAATTGGTGCTCTGTTAAAAAGAAGGCTCTGATCAATGCTTTCATCAAGTCATTGGCATATCTTTGTCATCATTTATGTTGTAATTGCTGGCTTTACCCTTCAGTTCTGTCCTGTTTTAAGTGGAGCCTAGCATCTAATCTTTAATGTGACTGACGCACTAGGTCAGGCACCAAGTTCTTGAGGCATACTGTATGCCTTCTTGGTGAATAAAAGTGATCGTATTTCCTGCAGATGCATTGGAAGAAAATGAAAATCCTGGACATCTTGTCAGCACTTCAAATGCCTATACTACTGGGTTTTGAGCTCATCTGCTCCAGGGGTTTTATGACAGTCTAAAAGCATATAAATTGTAATTTTTCTCCAATACAAGAATGTTACTATCTGATGCATGATATCTATAGTATTAAGAAGCTTAAAATTGGAAATCCAGCGACAGAGAATCTTTGCCATTCTGGTGTTTATGTCATTCCATTATAAGGATTGCGTTGAATGGGGTAAATGTAATTCATATCACAATATATGATTTCAAAAAATTAAGTTAGATGCTAAAGACTTTATTCCCCTTGACTGGGAGCATTGACTGGTGTCCTAGGTTGAAGTAGCACTCAGGTGCGGGACAGTTATTGCATGTTTTTTATTATATGTTTTTAGAATTCTGCTTCTAACGTTTCCTTCAGATAATTGGTTTTGACATAGTCACATGTGTTCAATTTAACATTTTAGATGTAACTTCTGTTATTATGTATATATGCTGTATTTATATAGCGGCAATATTATATTTAGTGCCAACATTTTATGCACTAACTTGCTGAGATTTTTTTCACATTACTCCCCCCCCCGTCACGTATACCAGCCTTGTTCCCAATGACTATCGAAAATAAGGTCCTCATGAAGAACAAAAGAAAAATAAAATAAAAAATAATACATGATAAACATGAAGAATACCAATAGTAAAGCATATAACAAAAAACACATGTTATAATCAGTATTTCCAATAGCTGAAACGTCCAATGGATAATATCAAACTGCATCAAAAGATTATCCAGTAGTTATCAAACTAGTCAGCCAAACTAATTGCTTCCTATACTCCCCTGATGGTGACCCCCTTCTTAGGGTTACACAGCACAGAAGTTCCTTCCTGCCAGACTGTGGTCTAACCTGACACCATAAAATTGAGCTGGAAGCCTGCTATTAGAAATCAAAAACTGTTAATATTTTAGAAACCACCACAAACATGTAATGTAAACTGAAAAGGTGCTAAGGGAACCACGCTAAGAATTTTTTTGGGGTTTAGATCCCCTTTAACTCTTTATAAAATGGTGCATTTTGTTTTGGATGTGTAGCCCCATCTGAGTAAAGCATGGTTGGGCAACAGGGTCTACGAGAGGTTTTAATATTGAGGCTCAGTTTTTTCAGACTCATGTCTATTTTATGTTTGACAATACACTCTGTTTATAGATGCACAATAATGGAGTCCAAATATGCTAATATTTATAGGGTTGTGTCGGGGGACCTAGTTACTTGGGATTCTGCACAATTTGAGCACAATATTGTTATGTATGTGCAGTAGATTGATAACATAGTTCTAGCCAAATAAACTTATGGGTACATTGAAATTCAAGCCTAATGAATTTATAGGTACAGGTATGGGACCTGTTATCCAGAATGCTTGGGACCTGGGGTTTTCCAGATAACGGATTTTTCTGTTATTTGGATCATACTTTAAGGGGCAAATTTACTTATGGTCGAATATCGAGGGTTAATTAATATTCGACTGCCGAATTGAAATCCTTCGACTTCGAATATCGAAGTCGAAGGATTTACCGGAATTTGTTCGATCGTACGAAAAATCGTTAGATAGAACGATTAAATCCTTCGAATCATTCGATAACATTGACTTCGGTAGGTTTTAGGTGGTGAAGTTTTTTTCTAAAGAGACAGTACTTCGACTATCGAATGGTTGAATAGTCGAACCATTTTTAGTTTGAATCGTTCGATTTGAAGTCAAAGTCATAGTCGAATGTCAAAGTAGCCCATTCGATGGTCGAAGTAGCCAAAAAAATTTTTTATATTCTTTTCCTTCACTCGAGCTAAGTAAATGGGCCCCTAAGTCTACTAAAAAAGCATGTAAACATTAAATAAACCCAATAGGCTGGTTTTGCTTCCAATAAGGATTCGTTATATCTTACAATGTCTCAAGTACAAGGTACTGTTCTATTATTATAGAGAAAAAGGAAATAATTTTGTAAAATTTGAATTATGTGGATAAAATGGAGTCTGTGGGATATGGCTGTTCCGTAATTCGGAGCTTTCTGGATAATGGGTTTCCGGATAACAGATCCCATGCCTCTATATTGAATTCCAATAACTGCAATATAATTTTCACAGAAATACAGAGCCTCCTATGATCAATTCCTTGAATGTCCCTCTTTTTGAAGAAAATGTCACTAGTGTTTGAGGTAATTGCAAAAACAAAAAAATAATCTTTATAATAGGTTTCTATAATAATTCTAGCCAATTTTTTCTTAAATTATATTTTGATGTTAGTTTTTTTTACCTATAGAGAGCAATGTATCATTTATGTTAATTAAATTTTATTTGACATTGTCCTTTTTTTAAAAAAAAAACAGCTTTCAAAAAGTACTTTGGTCTATTTTTATTCATGACTTTTGTGTGACAATTCTTGCTAATTGTTTTCAAGCTTACATATGTCGTATGTGCCAGTTGTCACCACGGCAGCAAGGGATACATGTTTATTATGTTATGTCAGAGCTATTCCTGGGCACTTGTCCCCTACCTGTTATGTGTCATATGTGCCAGAATCCATCAAGGTAACAGTATCATAGTCATGTTTCTATGTAATTCTCATTAATGGATTCAGTAGCTCTCATTATAAATTTATTCTGACATCCTTAATATGAGTGCACAATTTTGACAGCTCCAGTATAAAGTTTACATCTTTGATTGCCAACCATCACTTCAAACACATGTATTTTCTGTCTAAAGCCAGCTCTGATGTAGAGGTTTCCTTTCCTAGATCATCAGCACGATGCCTGCACATTGTTCACATACTCACTTTGATCTAGGAGACACATGCAGCTAGATGACATATTATAATGTGGGCTGTGTATGGAATTTTTGTAAGCACGCATTTCAAGTTTTCATTCTATGGATTGGTTTTGTATGAGGTCAGCAGCCTGTATCCTTTCCTGTAAGTAGCCCCTATGGAGGTTGATACTGTATAGTGATGGGCAAATTTATTTGCCAGGTGCGAATTCACGGTGAATTCCCGCAATTTGCGAAAATTTGCCATTATAAATTCACAGGCGTCAAAACACAATAGACGCACTGTCTGTTTTTTGGATGCTGGCACAATTTCGCAAAAAAAATGGACGCCGGCATAAAAAACGAGACGACGATGCCCACATTGAGGTGGGTGATATCGGGCTGATCCGATCATGGGCCCTAGGGCCCAAGGATTGGATCAAAATGCACCCAATATGGACGGTCAGATCACGCGATCACATCAATGAACAGATACGGGCGTGATCTGACGGGATTTTTAATCCTGCCCGATCGGCATCTGCCCCGACTTTCAATCGGGGAAGCATGTCGGAGGGCCCAACTCATGGGATAATAAGATGCCGACTCGGTCTATAGGCAGCTTTTATTGGCTCGTGTATGGCTTTAGAGAGAAGCAAGGTGAAAGTTCTGGGCAAGGGAAACGTAACACATGACAGGAAGGACGGGGAAAGAGTAAGTGTAGTCGTGGGATATGCTGGGTCAATACCAATCGCACAGAGCAGTACAGAATCAGGCACCAGGATTGTAGTCAGGACATAGGCCGGGGTAAAACCAATCATTAAAGCAAACAAAGTCAGGATCCGGAAAAATAGTCTACAACAGGCTAAGGTCGGTACAGACAGTGGACAAACAGAGGTCAGGGACTGGCACGGGTCAAGTTCAAGACACTATACAAGAAACACACCAAGGAACTATCTGATAATAGACTTACGTTGGGCAAGGAGAAAATGGTTGTGGTGCCTTTAAATATTTAAATGTCATGGCAGCCACGATATCATGTGTGGCACTCCAAATATAAGGAATCATGTAAACAGCATCCCATCCGTTCCACTAGACCACCAGATATCGTTACAAAGGGGTCCATTTATCATGCTGTGTAAAAAGTGAATAGAAACATTTTCGGTGATGTTACTCATAGCAACCAATCAGATGTTTGCTTTGTTTTCTAACTGTTGAAATCTAAGTGATGATTGGTTACTATGGGCAACATGATCGGTAATGTTTTGCTTCCCTTTTTACACAGTGCCATGTGTATTAAAGGAGAAGGAAACCCCCAGGGCGCTAAACCCCTCCCCCCCTCCCCTGTGCTGCCCCCCTCCCTCCTCCCCCCTGGCCTACCTGTCCCCCTGGGCAAATGCCCCTAACTTTTTACTCACCCCTCTGCGCAGGTCCTGTCCACGGAGTACGCAGTCGCCATCTTCTCCCACGCGCGTCTTCTTCCTGCTCTGATCGGCGTTTTCTGGCGCATGCGCAGTAGGAACAGGTACCGGTACGGCTCTACTGCGCATGCGCCGAATGTCACGAAGTTTTCCGATTTCACTTCGGGGAGGGGGGGAGGGGTTTAGCGCCCTGGGGGTTTCCTTCTCCTTTAAAGGGTTTTTAAGGGCAGTAACCAATAGCAACCAATCACCGCTTGTTTTTTTTCAGGCAGCTGCAGGTAGAACAATGAATGCAACAATTTGATTGGTTGCCATGGGCCATGGCAAATTTGTCCAGTGTTGATAAATAACCCCCATTGTGTGATTCATCCAGTTCATTTGTATCAAACCCATTATGTTTGATATTTTGTGCATCGGGGCATTAATGTCCTGAATCAGCAAAAAGTCTGCCTTAAAACTTTTGCCACAAACTTTCACTGGAACCAGGGCCCCTCGCCCAAACCATGGAAAATAACCACATACCCCTATTCCTCTTCCAACAAACTTTACTATTGACATTACACAAACAGACAGTATTCTTCCGGTATCATCCAGAGACAATATTTTCAGCAGAGTTGGACTGAGGTGTGAAAGGTCTACTAGGGCTACTACCCAGGAGTTCCCACGCCCTGACCACTGCCACCTCCCCCAAACCCCTGTACACACCTTATACTTACTTTGCCACAATCAGGGGAGGGGAGCAACAGTATTGCAGGTAGGGATGGTGTCTTGGTTGGCAGGACCCCCAGCTTTTTTCCCAGTCGGACCCTGGTTTTCAGGCCGCCAGATGGTGAAAACTGATTTATCATGACACATGTCATAAAACAACATGAGTGCCATTAACCTTAGACTGAGCAATATTAGACTGTAATTGAGAATCAAACATAGTACTGTTTAGGTGTTTGGTGTGTAAAGATGTATAACATCTAATGCCTCCAACGATCTAGCCTGAATTTAAAAACAGGGTGCTAGATGAGCAAAGAGCAGGCAGTATACTTATTGGACATTTCTCTTGCATTCATTGGGCCACTGACCCCAGAGAGCTGTGAAGACATTCTATCAGACAGTATTGTAGATTTACAGTAGGTTTTAACTCTTCATAGTATAAGTGTGATGGACTGAATTTCTTTAAATGTTCTATTTATACTTGGGATCCTAAAAGCATGAAGCTTTTAGAAGTACAACTGTGTATATGTTTTTAGATCGTATTTAGAGAAATGTTAGCTTAATAACCAAGGATCAGGGAAAGGAATCAATATGTCCTTTTATTGCATAGGGCGGTCTATCTGTAAAGGTTTAAGTTCAGAAGCTGTATGCACAGGTGTCCTTCACAGATATATTTTTGTGTTATGATAAAATCCATATGTCTTGGAGGTTTTTCAGGTAGCTAAAGTAGATCAAATGAAATGGAGCAGAAAGAGAATAGTCTGTAATAGAGGCTTTTATTCTCATTTTGGAGAAATGTTTTGTTGTATTTGGGAATATGGAAGATACAGTAATAGTGTGCAAAAGAATATCCAGCAGAAATAAAGTTGAAGAAAATGTTTTACATTGCATTTTGAAGCAGAAAATGCTACACTTTTATTTAAGATCATATATTATTTTCTTTCACTTGGATTCTTGTGGTTTCAATTTTCTCCTGGTTACTCTCAGAACTTACAACAGTGCTTAGACAACAGATTTCAGTGGGCATTTAGTGCCAGGGGTATTGGGTGACTATAGGTCTCTTCCTTTCTGCCCTGGCCAGATGCATCTCATGGGCCTCATTATATAAAGTACAAAAACTCATTGAAGGGGACATATACCTTAAATTTTTACTCTCACTAAACCATTACAAACATCTTCAAATTGAAGAAAACCTTGTCTGCTTAATACCTCGGGTCAATTTTTGCTCCTAAAGAGTAAGTTCTGCTGCTGACCCTCCCTTTTGGAGGACTTCCAGTGCAGGGCTCAGCGCTGTCTTTATGAGGAGCCCCAGAAATCTCTCCTTTCTGGAAGTGAGCCACATCTATTCAGAGAAGGCCTGGACGTGCATATGAGGGCTACTCTGGTCAATCTCTGGTCCTTCTGGCAGTGCATCGCTACTCTCACCCAGCTTCAGTGTAAAAGCTGAGCGTCCTGGCTTACTAGATCTGCCTGCTGTTTCCCCAGCTGTGAGTTGTTTTTCTGTAACTCCCTGCATCCTTTCTTTTCTTTTAAAATTCTTTTTATTCGAATCAGCAAATGATTCCCAGAATTTCATACAGAAATGGTTCCACTGGATTGATTTCACCAATTCAGACTTATACGCTCAACTGTGCCCCGCATGAGATTTGCCTATACAAGCTGTCAGATATTTATAATCTCGGTTACTCAGCCACACAGGTATACAACTGAGTATACTGATCTCAACTAAGCAAAATTTATGGAGGAGCTGCAATCGGACGGAGACTTTGGGAAATACTTCTCGTGTCTCAGCGGGACCGTGCGCAGCATAGGGACAAGAAACCATCATCTCTGCGACATACTTAGTGGAGTGCCTCAGGTGGACTGGTCACCTACTCTTTCCCTGTACTTTCTTACCTATACCCACCTTCCCTGATCTTATCCCTTCGTTTTCCTTCTTCTATCTTTCCCTCCTCTTCTCTGTTCTATCGAACACTTTTCAGCTAGAAGCATCAGCACTCAATGTACAGCTATGTGGTAACCCTGAAGAACTAGTAGGTTGAGAAGCAGCAGAAACAAGCTTATGTGGACCCGGGAGTCAGCAATGAATACCCACTTCGAAATCGTGCTCTTCTCCTTAACTGAAAATGGTTCAATAGCAAGCTATCCGGGCAGACTTCTGAGTTACAGATTTAAGGTTTCGCATGTGATATTGTATATTGTGGGTTACTACTGAATATTATGACTGTTGTAGATACACATTGCACATGATATGCTTCTTTTTCTTCACCTTCTGTTACTTTTAAAACTAATAAAAACAGAATTATAAAAAAAAAAATTATTTTTATTGAATTTTCATGAAAATACAATGAATTAAATATATGAACAATCATATAATGGAGTAAAAGAAAAATTCATATGAATAACATTCAAGAAATGTGTTCATGTGAACTAAACAATAAACATGAAATGACCAAAACAAAATTCCCTGCATCCTATCATATAGTGATTGTTTGCATCAGTATCAGGATCTCCAATATAACATCAGCTGTGGGTTTTTTTCTGTAACTCCCTCCATCCTATCATATAGAGATTCTTCACATCACTATTGAGTTCTCCGTTATAACACCAGCTGTGGGGGGGGGGGCTGTAACTCCCTGCATCCTATCATGTAGTGATTCTGCACATCAGTATCAAGTTCTCTATTAAAACAGCTGTGTTTTTTCTGTAACTCCCTGCATCCTATCATCAATGTTCCCTCTAAATCCTTCTTGGCATAGCTTAGTGGGAAAATTGCCTATTGTGTGATTCTGCACATCAGTATCAAGTTCTCCATTACAACAACAACAGCCGTGCCCTTCATATCAAAGTTTGTACTGATATATTGTAGTGACATACCTGCCACCTGTCCAGTTTTCTGTGGGACAGTCTCGATTTTGACAGCTCAGCCCGCAGTCCCAGATTTCTTACTGAAAAGTGTGAGTTTCTTTGTAACTATTTAAGATAAGCAAAGTTACAATTGTAACTATTTAAGATAAGCAAGTCTCTTGGGGGAACTGTGACTCACAGCAAGGGAACTTTCAGCTCCACTAACAAAACACATAAAACATTACCCAAAAATTCCCAGAAATGTGTTCAAACTTTCATAACCTGGCACATTTTGTAAACGGACATGTAATTAGGAGGTGTAGTCATAAATTGGGCGTGGTCAACTTTAGCAACAGAGACACAGGCAGGAAGGTAGGAGGGGTTTCCCTGCTTCACTGAGACACACGTAACATTGTGAACGGCGTTTAAAGTTGTTTTAAACCAAACCATAACACTGTCCCACTGTGCCCCCATTTTTCTATAGAAGTTGACATAAAACAACTATAGAAGTAAGAAAATTAACCAATGAAAATTCTGTTGACCTAAAACTTTATTATAAATGCAAGAGAATTCACCAATAAGAAAGCTGCTTACCAGCATTATGTTAGACATCTTTCTATTATCTTTCATACAGAGATTATCATTTTTGTAATTTTAGCTTCATTAAAATTACATTGTAATCAGACATGGTGATATAGGCTAGACTTGATCAGTGGTGGAAAACTGTGCTTAACGGAACATTGGAATGTTGTGCTTTATACTTGCTCCTGTGCTCAAAATGGAACCATATTCATATATTCTATTCCTGCACTAACACACAGAAATGCTCAGCATTCAAAAGAAGTAATGTAATGTTGTAAGACAGCTTATTGCTATATATGAGGACAAGTAAGATATATACAACTTGAGAAGTTGCATCACCGTGTATAAACTCCATATGAAATCCAAGTCTAAAACTATTCTCCAAACTTGCTGCACCGGCATGCATGGATAACCTGTCTGTTTTGTTTAAATGTATCAAAATACTACATCCCCTCAGTGATGAGAAGTGTAAAGATAAGTATCCTGCAAACTAAAACAATTTTTAGGTTTCTGTGAATATTATTTCTCCTCCAGTAAGTTAATCTCCAATATACATCAAACTGACTCATGTGGGACTTATATGATTCCAAACATCAGTGGCCCCTTGAGGTGTGCAATTGTTTATTGTTTCCTTGCACAGGAAAATGATGCGATTTACCCAGTACCGTGAAGCGAATCTTGAGCTAGAAATGAACACTGTAAGTAAGTCAAACAGTAAAGTGGATAAAGCTGCAGTTCTTTTGCATCTTTGCTGCTCTTATGTTGATGCCTGTGTTGGGCTTATCTTGCATGAGGTTGTTACATTAAAAAAATGTAAAAATGTAATTCTATTGTACTTGTCCTGTAACCCTATGTACAACAAGGGAAAACGGAGAGTTGATGCAGATATTTAGCTGTTACAAAAGGTAAGTTTTATTGGAATCTCAAAGGCTTCTATTTTATTTTGCTTAAGTATAAGAAGCAGGGAAGAACACTTTTTTTTGCCAGCTTTGTGGTGAAATTTAAGTTTTTTCGAGTCACAAACATTTTTGCAAACGTGCTCTAGAGTTTAACTATGCGTTTTGTTTCACAGGAAAAAAAGGTGACAAGAAAACCGCAAGAAAAATTCCAAAGCATTTTTTGCAAGAAAAACTTCTATTGACTCCAGTGCATTTGGCTCAATTCATTATCTTACATTTAAAAGATGAAGCCAAATGTTTTGCTTGCAAACAATGTTGCACCCTGTTTATTGTTCTTCTGTGGTTTAGGGTCAAGGGCTGCTCTTATTGTCACACAATGCGTGGTCACCCATTCTCTCAACTGTCTATTTGCCTGTCCTCCACTGAATTTGATACACATTGTGTGCAAAGGTGCAGCTTAATCTATTGATGTGATAAACTTTTCCACTAGGAGGATGGCACACCCTTAGGTGTTGGCAGTAGTAGATATGAGTTTGCTTTCTCAAGCCTGGTGACAATCCAAGGCCCCAGTAACAAGGCACACAAGATGGCAGTGCAACAGGCACAACTTGACTAAAAAGAATTAGTTAGGTAAAAGAACAACTGGCTAACACTGCAGTAATTAAGACAATTCAAGAACAGTCTTCCATCAAAATTCCTCAAACCCCAGTGTGCACACCTAAGTCCCCCCAAAACCTTGCCAGTTGGTATATTGGGGGGGCTTACTGGCATGTAAAGACTGGATGGCACAGCAGCCTAAATGAAAGGCAAAGGTAAATATGACTTTGGGTTTCTGCTGAACTGGGAAACTGGATTCCGTGTCTGGGTGTAAAGGCAAAAAAAGATGGTGATGTGTCCCTTGATAATAGTATAAACAGTGCTCCCTCAGATGTGGGCAGCAATGCTGTCAGCTCTCCTTACACAAGATGCCTCTCCCTCTAGGAGGGATATGACTCTTTATATAACTTCCAATGTCCCTTAAACTGGCAACAGGGTTAAAAAGGGTTAAAGACAAAGGGAGTTATGTAATAAAAGGCACTAAGTTTGCCCAGGAGCAGTAACCTATAGCAACTGGCAGGTAGCATTCTCTGGTCACCTGTTTAAAAGCAAACATCTTATTGGTTGCTATGCTCCTGGGCAAACTTAGTGCCATATATTACATATGGGGGTTACAGTTCAGAAGGAACCTTGTTTCTCTTTACACTGCAGCTTTCTCCTTTTGGCTGACATGCTGCACCCCTGGATTACACTAGGCCCTTACAAGAACTTCCTCTATGGAAGAGCACACTGCAATGTTTCCCCCAGCAGAGTCTCTATTGCCAGTCACTAAACAGGCTGGAACACCACTGGCAGTCACTAAATCTCTCAGCACGTCTCTCCTCCTGTTCCTGGCTGATCCCCCTTCCTCTTCCTGGCTGTGGGGCAGGACCCAGACTGTCCACCTAATGATTGGCTGGAGAATTCCTTCCTTCCTGAAAGTTGAAGCATTAAAGGAACAAAATGTTTATGTAAAAAAATTCAACAACCCCCTCAAAATAACCCCCTTCATATTTCACAGCAAAGTAAATTATTTTTATTGTTTTATACATAAATACCTAGATAAAATCCCTCTTCTGGTTGTGTGCTGCATTGAAAAGGAGATGGGGAGACATACATTCTCTTATGTGTACGCTCTTTCTTTAAAATCTGAAGTTAGTGGCTTCAGCTTCACAGGATTGCCTGTCTTGTACTCTGTCTCCACTGGTATCGCTGCATTTAGGTTCAAGGAGAGGGTGTATGGCAGCACTATGCTTAGCGTGATTTCTTTCGAAAAGGGTTACAGACAGTAAAGGATAGAGCATGTGCTTAGGGTTGCCACTTGTCTGGATTTCACCCGGATAGCCTGGTTTTTGGAAGGGCTGCCCAGGTGAAAAATTAGAAAATCCAGACAGGACATTCAAGGGCATGACATGGCAATCTGGCAATCACTGATTGCCACGTCATCATTCCAGTCCCTATGTCACCCAGCCTCTGCCCCCTGACATCACTTCCCGGCCCCCGAAAACAAAAAAGGTGGCAACCCTACGTGTGCTTGCTTTCTGGGTTTCAGGTCTTTCTTGGAAGGCTGAACTTTGTGCTGCCTTATTCCTTGCAGGTACAGAATAAATCACGCTGATAAAATATACAGAGCGACTGAAACCCCTTTTGTAAACTACTGGAGTAGGAGTTAGGGTTGCCACCTGTCTGATTTTCATCTGGACAGCCCTGTTTTTGGAAGGACTGTCATGGTGAAAACTGCCTGTGTTAACCCCACCCACTGATGCACCAGACCCGCCCCATGTCACGCATTGATCTATTGAAAAGGTGGTAACCCTAGTAGGAGATTGGAACACGCAGAAGAGCTTTGAATGCTTGTCACGCTAGTGCCTTTATTGAAGTGCAGCACAAGGAGTAGGATTTGATCTAGGTATCTATGTATGAAGCAATAAAAATAATTAACTTTGTCCAAGGTAGCTATGTTATTTGAGGGGGGAGGAATGATTTTTTTACTGTTCCTTTAACTAAATCCTCTGTACTGTAGTGGAAGGCACTACATTATCAAGCAGTCTTATAGGAACAAACATTAAGGGGCAGATTTATTTTGTGGTGCAGAATAATTAGCCCCTCATCTCTAGGCATCGGCATTTAAAAAATGGCGTAAAATTTGCATCATTTTTTTTTATGTGTTTTTTCTTTGAGCAACTTCTGCCTGAACTTAGTTGCAAAGGTCTGAAGCAGTGTAAAATAACAGTGGCAAATTTGGCGTTCACATGGCGTAAAATAACACACAGCTTGATAAACTCGCCATTTATTTTAAACAGCTTATTACACCTTTTTTTGGTGAATTTCTTTTTACACAGCATAATAAATAGACCATTAAGTGTGTTACACCCATATTTAATTAAGCCCCTGTTTTACTGTATATTCCTTGACATGTATCATATAAGTATTACTGTGTCCGTGGAATATAACGTTCCTTCAGATTTTTGTTCCTTCTGACCCCCATATGAATCTTTCTCTTTATTTATTGCAGTTAATTCTGTATCAGTTTTTATGAAAGGATTTTTTAATTTAATTTTTATAGTACAATGCATCATCCTTCTTGCAACCACCTCTTTGCACATGCATCACAATCCTTTTAGCATTGTAAAGTGTATTGTCAAGGATATTTGGTTTAGGTTACAAAACTTGTTAATCCTTCTTCTGGCCCAAACCACTGGAATAATAGATTGTCTATAGAGTGTCTTTAATAACCTTCACCTTGGCAAAATAGAAGCTGACCCAAAATGTAACAGGTTTTATATACATACATAGTTTAGTTGGCATGAGGGTGCCACATTTGATTCCATAAACATGGGGGGGGGCGCAAGACTATTGACTACATTTGATGCTAGAAAAAATGCCAATTGACTCTAATATATTTGATGAGAGAGACAGTGCAAACATTTTGGCTGCTGTAGTAGAACAATAAAGTGTTAAGATGAGTATAGTGACTTTCTTGCCGATTCCCTCAAACACAATACACAACTAAATTACCCCTAGTACTAGCTACCTGACAAGTTTATATGTATCAAATGAGTGAGCATGTGGTGTCACCTCTCAAGGACCAGCAGAAGACTGAAGGCTCAGTAGCTTACTATCCACCACTGTATAATATATTCATTTACCACATCAAACTAAATATTTGTAAATAAAATAAATAAAAATACTCCCTTCTGTAACTATCATTTTGTAGAGCAGAGATGTTGAACAAAGGGCCGCCGAAATGGTCTCCAATGGAGTAGCATTAAGTTGTAAGTTACTTCTTCACTGTCATGATGTTATAGCAAGCTAGACACCATTACAGTCAGCAGCCAAATGTTAATTTGTGGGATATAATTGCTTTCATCTTAAAGTATAATTTAGGACAGCCAGAGAACCAGGAACAGAGCAATGTGAATGTCAGCCAGGGAAGAGCAGGAGCATCACTGTTTATATCTTGAAAGTTATGCTGAATTCTTCATGAGTTATATTTAGAAATATCATTAAAATGATAGAATATTTAACATACAAATATGTTCTACAATAGTTCCCCATTAAGGTACAACCATCATCCAGTAGGATGATGACTTAATTTATTTGTGCTTCAAATTCTACATTAACCCCTGTCAGGCTTGACAGTTTGCAAACAGGGATCCTTAACCAGTGGTTCAAGAGAATGGATCATATTTGATCCCCATGCTGGTCACAGTGGGTCTCTGTGATCCTATATAGATAATTATTAAAATGTGCTACAGAGCTACACTTATTCTTGGGTCTCCATTTTCTTTTCGTGTAGAAAAAAGGGTTGGCACAAATCGGATCTCACTCCAAATAAATGCTGCTTAAAATAATTTTATTAACGAGAATTACATCTTATTATTATTGCAAATAAAGCTTAACGCGTTATATGCCCCTCCTGGGTTCTTAATCATATTCTATGATTAAGTGTCCAGGAAGGGCACTTCCGAATTTTTTCTACACGAATATATGATTACTCCCCTTAGCTTAAAGTCTGGGGCATGTTTACCTGGACCAATCATTACTCATGGTGAGTGGATTTATACAGATGGGATTTTCATGTTTTTCGTGATTCCATATTCATTTGTCAACTCTACAGCCTCCATGGCTTTGATGTTCAATAGGAACACCTACACCTGCCCTAAAACATTACCATGTGTTTTAAAGAATATTAATTGGGAATCTGTGCATTTGTATAAACACACATTGTTTTGTTCAATCAATTTTGCTATTTCATTCAAATTTGTACATTAAAGCAGCAAATAATAAACTAAAAGAATAAAGCACTGTCTGCATGCAGATTTTGTGGTTTTTGTATGCAAATTTATCTTTGGCAAATGTCCTTTATAGTAAATATTAAATCAATATGTAAATTTTAAGCTGCCCACTAAGTCATTATGCCTGTTCTATAATTTTGTTATAATTTAGTCATTAAGCAGCAACTCTATTCCATAGCATTATAAAATGGGTAGAATACACAAAAGTGACATATAATATTCACTATATAAGTTGAGTATAAATAAATTGACTTATATTGTAATCCCCTGGGCCCTGTAGGTATAGTCATGTGTCAGGGCCCAGTTTACCAATTTCCATTTGATCATTGCCTGAATCGTGACTGTACTGCCAAGGTCCAGGTGATTATCGTGCAAGTCAGTGAAGGACAATATCCAACACGTTGTCGCATTTCCCAGATTGAAACTGTGCAGTTAAAAAATACTTGAAATTGTCCTGTATGCAAATATGTGAACTAAAATTAACTTTAAATTTTTAAACAGTAAAGATTCTGTTACATACAGCTTAATTCTAAGTAATTTTAAATCTATAAGTTGCCAATGAAGAAAATAAAGAAATGAATAAATTAGGAATGTTTTGTTTTTCAGTTGTCCCAAGCAATAGTTTTACATGAGATTTAGCCCTTCCATGGTCTCACAATCTCTTGTACCTTCTTCTTTAGCAATGTGAAACCAAAACCAAATTGGTCTTACAGAATGGGAGTATGCTTGTGTCTTTATAGCTTCACCATCTAGGGGGTTATTTACTAAATCCAATTTTTTTCTCATATTTTACCAGAAACAAACTTGACCTAACTCCCATCCACAAATTTAGCTAATTTACTAATAAATAAACATGAAAAAAACCTTGGGAAATTTTTGTTTTTAAGAATATATTTTATGATTTTTTGAGTTTATAGTCTTAAAAACCTTGAATTTATTGAGTTTTCTTGTGAACCAGCATCAAACACCCCAAAACTTCCAAAATTCATGAAGGTTAAAAACATTTTCAAATGGAAAACAGAATCTGGATACAAATTTGAAACAATCTCTGCAGGAAAACAATGTAACCGTAAAATGAATTGAATAAATAGCTGGGAGAGCTACACCGCAGAGTGAAGTTTCCAAAGAGGAATAAAGTGTGCCATCTTACTGAAGTGGTCAATAACTACCCAAATGACAGTGTTCCCTTTTGAAGGTTGTAACGCCATGTTTATAGATGGGTGAATTTGTCCTGCTTTTAATTCGCCACGAATTTCGTGAAAAATTTGCAAAATGGCAATTTTGACACCGGCGTCAATTCGCCGGTGGCAAAATAGGCACCGGAGTCAAAGATGATGAAGAAGGGTAACTGAGGGTCAGGATGATTGAGGACCGAAGGAGAAGTGAAAGCGTCCTTCAGGAATAGGTTTACCTCCCTTTCGAATAAGAGCAAGGATGGGGGCCTAAGCCGGGAAGAAACTAAAAGAATGAACTGCCGATAGAAGTTTGCAAACCTGATGGCCTTGGTGCTTAAGGGAAGGGGCCACTTCTGGAACACAAAGATCTTGGCATGGTCCATCTCAAATCCTTCTGGGGAGATGACATAACCGAGAAAGGGGATCTTGTGCACCTTGAAGACGCATTTCTCCAACTTGTAGAGGGAGTTTTCCTGGGAGTGATGACTTTCCAAGTCTTTGGAGAAGATTAAGATGCCGTCTAGGTACATGACCACTGATTTCCCCAAGCAATCTAGGAAGATGTCTTTCAAGAACTCCTGGAAGACAGCTGGGGCATTGCAGAGGCTGAAGTGTATTACTAGATATTCGTAATGCTTATCCCCGGTGTTGAAAGCTGTCTTCCATTTGTCCCCTTCACAAATGTGGATTAGATTATATGCCCAAAGAAGATCCACCTTGGTGAACATTTTAGCCCCTCTCAAATGGTAGAAAAATTCAGAGATTAGGGGCAAGGGGT
Source organism: Xenopus laevis (assembly GCF_017654675.1). Lineage (NCBI taxonomy): Eukaryota > Metazoa > Chordata > Amphibia > Anura > Pipidae > Xenopus > Xenopus laevis. The sequence goes on from NC_054384.1 coordinate 72,055,578, forward strand.
ACCGGTCATTAACCATAATTTTATTAAGACCCCGGTAGTCTATGCATGGACGTAATCCTCCATCCTTCTTTTCCATGAAGAAGAAGCTGGCTCCAGCCGGAGAGGTGAATGAACCCCCGCTGAAGATTCTCCTGAATATAGTCTTTCATGGCAGACGTCTCAGCAGGAAACAAAGGATAAGTGCAACCTCTGGGTGGCATTGTATGGGGCAGTCGTAGGGATGGTGAGGGGTAGGAATTCTGAGGATATTTTAAAGAAGACATCAGTTAAATCCTCGTAGACTGAATGACTGGAAGAAAGCCTTGACATCATTGATTAGAGGGGTATTTTTTTTTTACCAGAGTGGGGTTGCCCACAAGAGTGGCTTGCCTTCCAGCCTGGTCATTACTTACCCCACCTTCGCCCACTCAGAAGTATATTGCGGGTGTTGAAACTCAAACTGTATAAGGCACTGGTTCACAAAGTCTCTGCAGGCAAGAGGATCCCCACTATAGCGAGGGGGTGGAGGAATGCAGGGCTCACCAGCTGGAGAGACCACAGGCGGGGGTCACAGAAGGCATCTGCGAAAGGAGAGCTTCAAGTACTTTCCCACTGCGGTTCTGCTGAGTTTCATAGGCTTCCATGCGGGACGCCAATCCCTGGAGAGTTCTGCACAACAGTATTAGCACAAATATATACATACCACCAAGTTACAAGATCAAGGCAAAAAGGGACAAACCACAGAGAGCAGATACACTTGCCAACGATGAGAACACCCCAACGTTTTGGCACTATAGTCTTTGTCTAGGGGAATTGGAGCAAAATCAAGGTTCAGGCAAGGTCTAAGTCCAGGAATCAAGTTAGGAAGAATTTAGAAACACCCAACAGGAGCATCGCAGCAGTTGCTATAGAAAACATTAGGGGCTAAAAAAACATTTCTGTGCAGAGCAATTCTAAAACCTGTTTGGTCCATATAACATAAAACAAGTTGCACTTTAAACATATTATTTTCCTGTATCAGTTATTAAGCATAGATGAAGCATCCAATGGTTCGAAATGCATCAAGAGGCGGTGACTTACATGAGGTATGGAGACAGGGGTTAGATGCTGCCATGTGGTATTATATGAATTTATTTATCACTAATTTGTATTCAACTGTTATGGTGAATTTGCACAAATACAGTAAATGCTTGAAGTGAGCTACCATGCATTTTTGTCTATGATTATTTGCTTAGTGCTTGTGAACCCAGGCATGGTACCCATTCATTTATATATTGATTTAAAGGAGAAGGAAAGCTATGGAGGCATTTTATTGCCAATAGATTAGCTGCAATAGTGCAAGCTAGAATGCTATATTTATTCTGTAGAATGTTTTACCATACCTGAGTAAAAAGCTCTAGAAACTCTCTGTTTGTTTAGGATAGGAGCTGCAGTATTAACATGGTGTGACATCACTTCCTGCCTGAGTCTCTCCCTGCTCTGGGCTCAGATTACAGGGAGGGGGTGGGGAAGAGGAGCAAACTGAGCATGCTCTTGCCCAGGGCAATGAGGTTTAAGCTGAAGGCAGGAAGTCTGATACAGAAGCCCATGAGTACACAATAGAAGGAAAGAAATGATGTGTTTCTTTTGACAGGGGACTCAGAGCAGCATTACTTTGGGGGTTTACTGGTATATTTGGATGGACCTTTCTGATAAGGCTTACTTAGTTTTAACCTTTCCTTCTCCTTTAACAGCATTTTAGCACTTAGGGTGCAGGGGGTCCAACCCATTCATATGTGCTTTAAAGCATGATTAATAAAACCACCGCAGATAATATCCGTTCTTCTCTAGAATATGCTCGATTACACAGAAGATTAAAAAACCTTATTACACATATGCAGCACTTACTTATCCAAATTCTGATTTCTAATAAAATTTGCATAATTCACATCTGGAAAACCCCGTCTTTGCCTGAACTAAAATGGATGATCAACTTAATAAACTCGAATGCTTTATTAGAAGACATGATAGCCAGAATTAATGACTCATTGAATGCTTATAATAAGATTTGGGAGAAATGGTGATGGCAATATTCCTATGGGAGAATGATATGAAAGCCTTCCATTAGTTTCCTTTATTAATATTTGAGATGTTCCATAACCATGGAATTTTACTGACTATTGTTCCCCTCTTTGTTACTGCTGCTTTCTGTGTGTGTATGTGAGTTCTTTTAATTTTAACAAACAAATTTGAGTGTTATTATTCCTGTTCACACAACATTTTTCTTTTGGTATCACAAAACTTTTAATCAAAGAGAAAAGGATATTTTTTTAACTGAGTTTTTGATCATCAAACCTGTAGAATGTATTAAATGCAACTTATAAATCTGCATGGAAAAGTTTTGTTAAGCTGTGACTTTTCACTGTGTCTCAGGTCAGAAAGTCTCAGGGGAAGAGGTCGCTCTGGGATAGGAGTTAAAAAAAAACCAGGGGCCTCTGACAGATCAGCTCAGTTAAGTTGACAATATCATTCACTGCTCTTTCATCCCACTCCTGCCTTCCCCGTGAGTCTCCAACATGCCCTTTGATTTACAGCCGCTCTCTGCATTTTCTGAAGGGGCCCCTTTTCCCTTTCAAATGCAAATCTTCTCAAGCCTTAATTAATCAGATTTCAATTTCCTTTAATTTGACAAGATAGCCATCTCTCTGCCTCTCTTTCTCTGTAACCAAACAGAGAAAAAGGCAACCGCTGCTGGGAGATTTCACTCTAATTTTAGCTTTTCTTTTTGCGCCTGGTTGGCTCTCAAGCAGAAAAAGTCATTATCAATTATCCTAATTTGCATATTTATTAGGTTAATGGGTCCCATTGAATCATTTTACTATGGGGGGGTACTAAGAGGGTGGGAGTGTAATTTAACACAGCTACATTCATGGGCATTATCAGTAGTATGGAGTTTAACCAATTTAGTTGAAGAGGATTTGCAGTCAAGAAAGCTTTTATACTGCATGATTCAAATGGAAGAAGGAAACCAATATCAACAGCAAGTTAAGTACTACCTTGCATAAAAAAGGGCATTGACTTAAGGAATGAAATTGTAATTTTGCCTCTTTATAGGTCCCTGAAGTATGCAGTGCAGTTTTGGGCTCCAGTCCTTAAGAAGGATATTAATGAGCTGTAAAAAAGCTGTATAAAAAACATGCATACCTGGTATAACTGCATTTAATATCTCAGCTGTCGATCATTTTTTTGTTTCCCCCTGCCTCTATGTCTTAGTCACAGCCATGCAATTTCTCCACTTCCTCATACCTCACAACATTTAAAACAAGTAAAGAGGGTTAAAAAGGGACACTATTTTGACCATGCCCATTTTATAGCCACACCCCTGAATACCACATCCATTTTACAAAATTTTACAGGTTATAAAAGTTTGAACACATTTCTGGGAGTGCAGGGCCATGTTTTATGTGTTATTACAGTTTTTCTACTGAAGGTTAAATTGTCCTTTAAGCTGCTTGCCTTAGTTCCCCCAAGAGACCTGACAGTGCCGTCCCACACCAGCCAGGCGCCCTAGGCAACCTGGTCTGTCACAGCGGCCATTAGGCATGAGCCAAAAAGGACGCGGGCATGCGTCAGAAAAACACGGAAGGCTTGTTGGAAAAAGCAGCAAAAGGGGACTGGACTAGGGTGTGAGGCAGAGAAGGTACGTGCCTGGCGCCCCCCGAGCCTTGCCCCCTAGGCATGTGCCCACTCAGCCTACCCCTAGTTCTGGCCCTGAGACCTGTTTATCTTAAATAGTTTTAATTGTATCTAAGTGCAGTATTTTGCGCTCTTTGAGATCAGGAGATCAAAGAGAAACTTGGGACAGGACTGCAGGCTGAGCCGTCAAAATCGAGACTGTCCTGTGAAAAACAGGACAGTTGAGGGTATGCTTCTTTGATGTCACTGCCCCTATTCACATGTACCACTTATTCTCACCAATTATTGTGTAACATGGGCATCAGGTCCTCATTTCTGGTGAATACATTAGATTTTTGGATGATGCACAGTTTGCCTTGATAGTGATGTCCAAACATGGCATCTGCTTGAAAGCTCTTTTTGCACATTCCAAAAGAATAAAGGAAAATGGATTTAAATAATTTATATATCATAAGTAAAGTTTAGTTTGCTTTAGTAAGTGATAAAATAAAATTTGAATTTGTTTCTTATGGTGACAGTTCCTCTTTAAACTGTGAAGGGGAAAAAGTATGTGCTAGGGGACATGATTACTCTTTACAAGTACATTAGTGAACATTATAGACAGATAGTGTGGGATGTTTTTTTCCCATAGAAAAGATCAAGGCACCAGAGGTCATTGAAGCAGCATAGTTGATTCATCGCAGTTAATGGGATTGTTTTTGTGCCAAATGAATAGAGTCAATACGCAATTTTTTGTGCCAGATGTATTTAAGCCACATTTCTTCTCATGCCAAATGCATTGGAGTCAGTGGACTTTTTTCTATACTTTCCCATGCCAAATTAGTGTTTTTTATTGCGTTTTTTCCTGCGCAAAAAAAAAAGTTTTTGCAGATATAACAAAGTGCCTGGTGAAATTCTAGCTCAAATTTGCAAAAAATGTTGATGCTCATTAACACACAAATTTTGCTATATCAGCCAAAATAATTTGCTCAACCCTACTGAAGGGAGTTTGGCTGTAGATGCAACACCATACAGTATTTCACCCTCTGAGGCAAATTGGACAGGCATCAAATATTTTTGTTGCCTTCCTCTTGATCAACTAGCAGGTTATATATAGACTTAAAAGGTTGAACTTGATGGACGTGTGGCTTTTTTCAACCCAACTTATTATGTTGCTATGTGAAGGGCATTATTTATTAAAGTCCATTTTTTTCTGGTCAGCATTTTAAAGGGGAAAACACCATTTTTTCGGGGGGATAAATAGAATTTATTTATTGATTCTGCTAAAAGTCCAAATACTCAATCTTAAACATGCCAAGGTCATATAGACATAAATGACAAATGTCCTGATTCCAATTGGAAGATATCATGATCTGTGCTGGGTTTCGTACAATAATCCGATTAATTTGTGGTTTTTGGGTGATAATTTGAAAAAACTGGATTTTTTGAGTTAAACAACTTGCAATAGACCCCACCTATAAGTAGTAGTTTCCTCTAATGCTCAGTTATGTGGGGCAGAATAAAGGTTTTGAAAGCCTGTAGACCATCTATTGCCCATGAATATTTAGTCTCTAGAGTTCCACTCACCACAAAATACTGTATCCCTATAAAAGAGCTGAGCTGATAAAACAAATGACAATTGCTTCCCCTTAAAGTGGACCTGTCACCCAGAAATAAAAAGCTGTATAATAAAAGTCCTTTTCAAATTAAACATGAAATTCAAATTCATTTTTTTTTTATTAAAGCATTCATAGATGTTGTAAACTCATTTAAAAATCTCAGCTGTCAATAAAATATTGCCTGCCCCTCCTCTATACCTAGGCATAGAGGCAGGGCAAACAATTACTTTCACTTTCCATTCAGCACTTCATAGATGTCACTGCTCTCCCCACATTCCCCCAGTTCTCTTAACCATTTCATTGTTTAGCCAGGGCATGGGAATGGACATCAGATCCCACATTCTGGTGCAAAAATAAGATTCTGAGATGATGCAAGGTTTGTCTTAATAACTGTGTCCACAAAATGGCTCCTGCCTGCTTGATATAATTATGAGTTCCCACACTGATAGAGACAAGATTCAGATAATGTATACAGTGTAATTAAAGTTCATTTAGCTTGTATAACATTATATAATAGAATTTAGAATATTTTTTTTGGGTGACGGGTCCCCTTCAAAAAAAAGTATGTCAGATAAATTTCATTTTTGTGTTAACTTGCTGGTCCTTTTGGATTTATGTGTTTAGATGTACCTTTTTCGAGATTATTATCTTTGGTTGGGAATTTATCTGTTATACTGGTGCTACTGGAATGTGTGAAACCCGGTTTAACTTTGATTCTGATGCTTCTGTTAAGTAACTTCGGAGCCTGTATGGGCGAAAAAAAAGGGGCATGACTGGGGGGGAATAGAATAAGGAAGGGTTTACAGGAAGTGTTGATAGGTAAAACAGATAGGGGGTTGGGGGTACATAAGTAAAAGGGTGAGAGAAAGGTACTTCCTTTTCCTACCTGGACAGTGGGAGAGTCACAGGACAGTAGCAGGTCCACCCTCCCGCCCTGTTTTTCAGGTAAGTAGATTGGTTATTGGTTGCTCAGGGGGGGGGAGTTTGCATGTATTAAGGAATACTTATAGGGGTAGCTAGCTGTCGCAGCATTTTTTGGCAGTGGAGAGAAAAAAGGTGGAACTATGATGGGTTCCGTAAAAATGGAGATATACTTATAACGGCCAACTTGGGCATGGGGTCTCCTGGTGGCAAAAGAAAAATACCATTGAGTCGGTGTATTGCGGCTAATGGGTAAATAAATAACTAAAAGACATGAAGTGTGCAGCGGTATGGAGGGACCATTCACAGGATGGTAATCCCAGGACCATCTGCCCAGGGGAATCAGGACAGGTTAAAAATAATTGATAGGGAATGTTATGGATGTTAAAATGTTTTGTAAAATGGTTAATAATTACTACAGATTATTGGTGCTTGAAGGTTTAATTAATAAAGCTGCTGCCATCATTATCCAACAAAAATGTGGTGTGGTCTGTTTTATTGAGAGAAAGGTGGGACAAGGTTGCAGACTGTGTGATGAGAGGCTGGGTAAGTACAAGGTCCCCCCCTCCTTCCGGGTATTCTCTCCACTTTGGGCCTTTCACAGTCATGTGTGGTTTGTAGAGTGCTTGTTATCTGAATATAGTAAGAAAGTTGAAATGAATAAGTACTAAATCTGACATTAGCAAGCAAATGTACAAACCTGAACTGGCTTGAAAATGTGCCTGAATTTCTTAGGCAAAGTAATTGATTTTATCTCAGAGTGTAGTCTTCTGCAAGACAAATTGTAGAATGTGAGAAAACTGCTAAAGGAATGCTTGATATTTTAAAAAAAAAAGGTAGGTAAATTATATTTAATCTTCCCTTGATGGATTATACCTATAGGTAGGTCTGTGGTCGATGGTGGGTTGTAGTTGACATTGACAGAATAGTTCAACTCAGTTATTATTTTAAGCTTAGCAAGAAACTGAACTAGAGTAAAACAAGCATGAAGTGGTCTTAAATATTTCTGGGATATAGAACTGTGTATCTCTCATCTGTACTAGGTGATTAACCACAAGGATCAATGGCGCTGTATCATAAGAGAAAAAAATATTTTTTTCAACACCTGGGGGCAAATTTACTTAAGGTCGAATATCGAGGGTTAATTAACCCTCGATATTCGACTGTCCAAGTTAAATCCTTCGACTTCGAATATCGAAGTCAAAGGATTTAGCGATATTCGTTCAATCGAACGATTAAATCCTTTGAATCGTTCGATTCGAAGGATTTTAATCCATCGATCGAATGATTTTTGTTCTACCAAAAAAAGCTAGCAAAGCATATGGGGACCTTCTCCATAGGCTAACATTGACTTCGGTAGCTTTTAGGTGGCTAACTAGGGGGTCGAAGTTTTTTCTTAAAGAGACAGTACTTCGGCTATCGAATGGTCGAATAGTTGAACGATTTTTAGTTCGAATCGTTCTATTCGAAGTCGAAGGTTGAAGTCAAAGGTCGAAGTAGTCCATTCGATCGTCAAAGTTTTTTTCCTCTATTCCTTCACTCGAGCTAAGTAAATGGGCCCCCTGATATTCATCCCAATTACTGACTCCTCCATGGGTCCCAACAAAATATAATCCCCATTAAAAATAAAAGTTAAAAAAAAAGTAAATCAAATGTGCTAAAAGGAGAAATAAACTCGAATAGAAAAGGTACACAGAGGGGCAGATTTATCAAGGGTCGAAGTGAATTCGAGGGAATTTTCGAAGTAAAAAAAATTTGAAATTCAAAGTAACTTTTTGGATACTTCAACCATCGAATAGGATACTACGACTTCGACTTCGATTAGAAGTAAAATAGTTCGAATATTCGACCATTCGATAATCAAAAGTACTGTCTTCGACTTCAATACTTTGCGAAATTAAACCTGCCGAAGTGCTATGTTAGCCTATGGGGACCTTCTAGAGCAGTTTTCTAAGGTTTTTGAAGTCGAAGAAAAATCGTTCGATCGATGGATGAAATCCTTCGAATCGTTTGATTCAAAGGATTTAATCATTCGATAGAATGATTTTACTTCGACCGCAAAACGGTCCAATTCGTTAAAAAAAACTTTAACTTCGATATTCGAAGTTGAAGTAAAGCCATTCGATGGTCGAATTTCTAAGTATTAATCACATCGAAATTCGACTCTTGATAAATCTGCCCCTGAGTGTTCCTCCAATCTACATGAATAATAACCTGTTTTAGTAGTTTCTGAGATATTATCGGTTTTATGGGAAAATGTTATACATTAGAAACATATATTTAAAGGCAGTTTCAAAATAGGATGGATTTGTTATTTTCCTGCCTTTTCATCTAGTTTTACTTAAATATTGACAGCTCTTCCCTTTTCCTGTTGCAATCATTCATGCTGATTGTACCTTCTTAAGCAGTGCCAGTGATCCATAGTACAGTATTTTAATGGATTTCCTTGTAGTATAGCTATATTGGAATATATAGTGAATGAAGTACCCCCTCTTGTAAAATATAAGGATATTATAAGTTACCGAGGAGTTTCATGACCATATAAAAACAACTGGGGGTACTTTATTTATTATAATACACAAGTTTCAGTGAGTCATGTGACAGAAATGACATCAGAACTCACCGTTTATAACTGATGACATCAGAACTCACCGTTTATAAGGATATAATTTACAAGATATTGATGGCTTTTGTGTATTATATACACTTATCATACTGCTTGTACTATAGCTTGAAAATGTTAGTTGGTACAAAGTAAAATTCAATAGTATTAATGATTATTAAATATTTATAAACAATTTTATTACATTTCGATCCAACAATGCAGCACAACCAACAATCACTTCCCTGTCTTCTGTGTTATTTATTTGCAAGTTCCCCAACTTCACACCATTTTCAATTTAGGAATGTTATAATAATTAAAGTATAAAAATTTCTCATGTTGTATTTTTACATTTTAAAATAAATTTGCAGTTTTTTGGAAAGTGCTTTCTTTTAAAAATGAACTTCTCTTGACCTATCCGCCACACTTCCATTTTAGTAAAATGAAAATTCCATTTACCTTAACATAACATTTCAACAGCGACTTGAATATTCCATTTCAATAAACGTTCAGTTTATCAAAACATTTCATTTTACTAATCACTCCATTTACCTGAACATTTCACTTCACTAACATTCCGGTTACAATAACGTATCATTTATTTAAAATTTCACAAAGCCACAGGAAAAACGCATAGTCAATAGGCATTTTTCGTCACGCTTCTTCATGTACCAAATGCATTGGCGACAATACTTGTTTTTCCTCATGTTTTTCTTGCGTCAAATGCATTGAAATCAGGTGGGGGCATTTTTATCTGCATTTTATCCTCCTTTCAGATGCATTAGAGTCAATAGGCATATTTCTTTTATTTAAGATTTTTCCCAGCAAATTCAAAAGCATGATAAAATTCTATTGCAGATTAGTGATCATTTTCTGCAACTCATAAAAACATAAATTCTGCCTCAAGTTTGTATCAGGTGAAAAAGACCAACTTATTCCTAATTATAAAGGTACTGGACTGTATGTACTGGGCATCAAACGTAGTCATAGACTATTATTAATATGATTCTTTAACCAAAATATTATGTGGCAATAGAGCTTTTTTTTTATTTTACTTTTATTACCTGTCTATAAGTAGATCTTCTTCCATATACGGGATATTGCATGATAAACCTTCAACAGTCCAAGAATATCATAGTTTTCTTTGGAATATCATATATTTGTGTTGTATCTTAAATGGTTTAAACAAACCAGCCCTAAACTATAAGGGGAGTCCTATAATCTTGGTATTTTATTCTATTCCTTGAAAGAAGGGTATCTACTTTCTACGTAAGCAAATTATGTTCTAACAAAGATTTAAGAGTACTAACACTGCACATTTTCTCCACTGTAGTGATCAATAACGATAGATTTCATAGATCACCAAGAATATGAACTATAGTGCGACAATAGCAATCATATTATTTAGAGCAGGGGTCCCCAACCTTTTTCAAGCGTGAGAAACATTCAGATCTAAAAAGAGTTGGGGAGCAACACAAGCATGTAAAATGTTCCTGGGAGGTGCCAAATAAGGGCTGTAATTTGCTATTGGTAGCCTCTAAATGGACTGAAAGCCTATAGGAGGCTCCATTTGGCAGTACATCTGTTTTTATGCAACCAAAACTTGCCTCAAACCTGGAATTAGAAAATAAGCACCTGCTTTGAGGCCACTAAGAGCAACATCCAAGGGGTTGGGGAGCAACATGTTGCTCACGAGCTACTGGTTGGGGATCACTGATTTAGAGTATAAGAAAAACTATATCATAAAACAAATGACTCAGAACAATTAGATATGAAATAATACTCAGTATGAGTATATTTAAAGTGGCACATTTTTCACAGTCATGTTCAATTAGAGATAATGTTCTTCTGTAGGACATAACAAAGGGTTTTCGCTATGGGGGGCTGAACGGTGTTTAAGCTCTTGTTGGCAATGTTTATTGTAGAATACAGCAACGATGCATTTGAAAAAAACATAGAAACAATTACTTTTTCTTGATTCGATTATTTCTTTGATGTAAGCATAAAAACTTCCTTTCAAATCATGGCGACTACACCGGGTCATTTATTTTGTATATAAATACAGTGCTTTGACTTATTAATTAGAAGAAAAGGTGAATATTCTTATTCTCAAATCAAGAATGGTTAATAAGAGGCAACTTCTATATTCATTTTCAAGTTCTCTCTGGGAGCTATCTTGAGGTTCTCCGTCTTTTCTATGAAGCATTCATAAAGGTTTCACCAAGTCTACAGTCCAAAAAATATATTTGCATTCAAAGAAGTGACCGGCAAATGCTACTGGCTGGTTTCTATGGGTTACTAGACCTTGTGCAAACTGTTTTTTTAATTACATTAGCTAACATAATATACAGTAATATTCAGGTTTGCAGGACCCAGATCAAGAAGAGGGGGTCTGCACAATGCAGAAAGGCTGTGACCTTGTGTGAGTGTTAGAAGAACATCAGCCAGGGATGTCCAATCTGCAACCTTCTAGTTTCTGATGTTGGATTCCCAGGAACCCTTACCTTTGTAAAGAGCTTGATTCTGGAAAATGCAGTTCATGAACATCTGGAGACCCATCGTTTTTTCATCTCTGGCATAAAGGGGGTTATTCACTAAAATTCAAATTCTTCAGTATTTCATTAAAACATCTCCAACCAAACTCCAATCCATAATTTTACCTTATTTATCAATGAATTAATTCGTAAAAATCTGGTATGGGAAAAGACTTGATAAAATCATGAAAAAAATTGTACTTTTTTTCGGATTTGACTACCTGAAAACCATGAATTATTTAGATTATTGTAGGAAACCCAGTGCAGATCATGATATCTTCCAATTGTAAAAGAGACTTCTGCCATTGACTTCTACATGATCTTGGCAGGTTTGAGATGGAGTATTTATTTATCCAGATTTTTAGTAGCATTGGGGGTTTAATATTCTATAAAAATTCTCCAGCCAAGTTCTTAAGATAAATTGTCGAAGCCAACCAATGCTGGCAGACTTGTGTGAGTGGGTGGGCAGGGGGGCTCGATTGCTGTGAGCGCTAGGCCCTTCTGAAGTTTTTTTGCAGGGGGGTGGCAAAAGTTAAATACTCAGCTGGAGGGAAGAGAGTTTTTGGGTTTTTTTAAAGTAGCAATTAGTCAAAAATACCATGACTGATTTAGGGCCACTAAATGAAAGAAGATGTTTTGTCTGTTACTGTTTTTGTGGTGAATAAAACAACCCATGCACCAGCCCATAGCCCCTGGAATGAGCACAATGCTGTTATAACAGAAAATGTAATACTATGTAACAAAAACTGATTTAATTCCTTAGGGGATTATTTATTAAAATCTGAAAAGTTCAGTATGTTCTGAAAATGGCTTGACCAAATCTGCATGGACCACCCCCCCCCCTGCCCTATTTATCAATACATTTTTCCAAAGATTTCGCCTTAGGGAAAAAACTCAATAAAATTGTGAAAAAAATCCAAATCTTATGAGTTTTCAGAAAACCACGAAATCTATGAATTATTGAGCAAAACCCAGAGCAAATCAGGATATCAATGGGACATCTTCCATTGACTTCTACATGAACTCGGCAGGTCTGAGTTCGAGTACTTTTTAATTTGGACATTAATAAATTTAAAAATGTAAAACATTTTAGTTTTTTTTCCTCCAAAAAATTGTATTTTCCCCTTTAAACGTCTGACCAGAAAAATTTGGAACTTAATAAATAACCCCACTAATGTTTTAACACATTGCACACAAAGGAGGTGCAGCTTTGGTGTTGTTTTCACAGAAAAGGCAGCAACCCATTAATTAATATTTTGGGGCAGATTTCTCAAGGGTCAAATTTCGAGTTCATTGGAGTTATTCAAAACTCCCATGAACTCGAAATTCGACCAATTACAATTTATTAAAAAATTTGAATTTTTGAAATTGGGCGAATAGGATCGACCCGAAAACTCAAATCAAATTCAATTTGAGTTTTTTCTCAGAGTAAAACTCGAATATCAGGAAGGCTGCAAACAACTCCAAATTGATCGCAGGATGTCTTCCATAGGCTAAAACTGTAATTTGGTAGGTTTAAGGTGGCAAATGGTCGAATTCTGAAAGGGTCAGTGTATGATACATTTCAAAAATCAAAATTAGTATTTTTGAAAAAACTCGAATCACATTTAAATAATTCCCTAGTTGAATTTGACAGTTTTGGCCATAAAAAAACTTTAAAATTCGAATTGTCACTTCTAGAGATGAAAAAAAATTGATAAATCTGTCCCTTAATGTTCCGATGACCTCTGCTATCAGCTGCCTTTTGTTCTATAATGTCATTTTGGAACAAATCAGGAACATCCTATTCATTCCAATAAAAGCCAAACCTTCGACTAATAAATGACAACTCCTTATTAAGGTTGTTCAGGAACCAACTAGGAACGATGCTCTTTTGGATCTTGTAATAACAAATAATTCATTAGCATAATTAGAACTTATTATTCGGATACTAAACATTAGCCAACTAGGGATATTATAGTTTTCTACTAAGGTGTCCAGACCTACAGTAAAATATATGAAAACACTGTTGGCTGTAGGCTTAATTAAATAACAGTGATGGGACAAAATGTAAAAACCAAAAAAAAATTGTAAAATTTAGGAAAAATGAATCAAGTGATGTAAAACTGAAGTTTTATCTATAGATATATATCTATCTAGCCAAATATAGCTACAGCTATGGGATTTGTTATCCAGAATGGTCAGAACCTTAGGTTCTGACAAAATCAAGTTGGGATCAAGTATAAGGTACCTTTCTATTGTTACAGAAAAAAAGATAACATCTGATTAAAATGGATTCTATGGGAGATGGTCTTCAACTTATTCTGAGCTTTCTGGATAGCAGGTTTCCAGATATGAGATTCCACACCTTTAGAAAAATATAAACAGACATACATAGATATGCAAACACTGGGCTAGGAACTTCACAACCCTCTTACTTACATCTAGCACTGACCAACATAGCCACCGGAGTCGCTGCTGTTAATATCAATATGGCTTTTTTGGGACACAAAATGTGACATGGTTGTGGCAGTGGGTGTACAGATAAACTTACGCGCTTCATGCCTACTTCCTCAGATCTCAGATAGTTTAGATCAGATCTAAACCATCATCATTGAGCTACAGTGAGGGGCAATACACACATGTTGCTTATATAGTAGTTAACTGCTCATAATGTGGCCCACATTCTCTATGCTATCTGCAATGCCTGGGACATGTGTCAAACAAAGAATAATACAATTGCTTATTTATCAACATGGGAAAATTTGCCTGTAATTCAGAGCAACCAATCAATGATTGAGAGTCAGTCAATGTGTTTTTTTGGCAAAATGTAACCTCTTTACCATGTCTTTTTTTCAATAATGGGACTTTGCGTGGGCTTCTTGCCAACAGTTTGGCTTCACATAGACGTCTTCTAATTGTTACCATACTCACAGGTAACTTTAGAGAGAGAGAGAGAGAGAGAGAGAGAGAGAGAGAGAGAGAGAGAAATACAAAGTATTTGGAACATCTTGTTTTAACTTCTCATGATCTTGTTGATCCTGCAGCTACCATATGTTTTGGGGGAGAGAACAAGTTAAAGTAAAACCTATTCAGGTGTTTCTTAACATCAGTTATAACAGCAGTTCATGAGGACAAAATATAAAATACAAAACTGTTGGGAAACAGAGAGAAAAGGGCAGAGAAGGAACTAGACAGCAATTGAGGGATCCAACCTGCAAGAGAGATAGAGGGTGCTACGAAGTGTGACTTAAGAATGAATAAAAGAAATGCAAAATTGTTCACAGCCCTGGCTCTGCTTCAGGGAACACAAGAGCTGTGGGTGTCTGATAATACTTTTTATAATGACAATTTGAATGACGCTGTCAAACTGCACAGTGCTGTACATGTGACTAACCCTGTTGCACATGACTAAGATGTTTTTCTAATGAGATATTGCATTCATTAGAACAAACTCTTAATTGTCCTATGCATATGAACAAAATCAGCATGACAACCATGAGCAGAAAACTGCTGCAACAGCATGAGGAATAACATGTTTATTATGATCAGGACAGAAAGATGGGTTTGAAAACACAGAACAAGCAATGTGAGGAGACAAAAGGCCAAGCAAGCATGCAGATCTCAAAGGCAAAGCAATTAAGGAAGAAAAATTCAGCACAGTGAAAAAAAAGTAGACAAGCATTGAAACTCAGTAGACTAAAGGATGCTGTGTGCAAAGTTATAGACTCATATAGAAGGTGCGGGGTGATGGTATTCAGGCAGGTGTAAAATGAAGTCAGCTGGACTGTAAACAAAGCAAGAAAATATTAAAAAAGAGAGACAGAGAACTATATTGATAAGGGACACTGACAAGGAGAAGGAATAGACATGAAGTGCTGTAATGAAGATGAGCTGCTCTTTCAGGCCCTAGGCTGCAGTCATTCACAGGAGGCAGATAGAGCGCTGTGTGTTTATTTTTATTGTACATTTGATCTAATAACCCCTGAAGTTAAATATTCCCACAGAGACCTAGTAATGGCAACATAAGAGGGAGGAGATGTATGCTGTGTGAAGCTCTAACTAATCAGATCTCTTCAGTGTCCTGTCTGACATTAATTCCTCTGTCTATTCCTGTCTGTCTACAGCAGTAAAACACTAAATGGTCATTATCCAGGAAGGAGCACAGATATGAGGAGCATGGACATCTTGTATGCCCCTCCTTTATGGTAATAAAATTCCCTCTAGGGTTGTGTGAACCATTTATCCTTTACACCTTATCGCTAACTACATGGGCCTGTTGTCATCTGACATCATGTTTCTATTCCCAGCAGTGCCGTACTTCTGTATTTAATAAGTCAGTAAGAGGCCCCCACACATACCAGTTGCCATAATGCATTCCCGTGCATGGGACTTCATATTGGGCCACTATATATGAACAGATTTATAGTTTTTGGGCTTGTCATACAGTGCTTATGAGACTGTAATAAAAATACATTTCTAATGACTATTTTCCAGCATGCACAACATTACTGTCTACTCCCAATACTGAATGAGAACAAGACATGGGTCGGTATTCGCAGCGAATCACTGATTACAGCTCTTCTCTTCAGATGTATAGGCATGCTATCTAGAGCAGGGTACATACAGTATACAGTAATACATTGGCCAAGACAAGTGTCCTTCACCAACTTACAGATAACACACAGTCAGCATGAATGAGTACTTCACAGCATAGACATGGCACCAGCAAATTAAGAGAATGGTAGGAATTCTTAAGAAGGGCAATATAACCATTTCTCTTTGTGTATTGTGCCCACTTAATAAACATTACATCCGTTAAACATTTTGTTAAAACCCTCAGCGTAATTAAAACTAATTAAAAAGTAATACTAACAAAGACAAAACCACTTGAAACACATTACAGATATGGGGACCTGGGGCTTTCCAGATAAAGGCCTTACTATTATGTAAACAATCAAGATTCAAGGCTAATGAAACATTTGTACATTAAAAAACCCAATAATTTATAAATTTATAAATTGTATCAAATTATTATTTAACCATTCAGAAATGAAGAATGAGTATTCTTAAAGTATGGGAGATATATATAAATGTAGAGGCAAATGTAGAGGCAAGGTTACTTTAAAAATAAAACATACTTTATTGAAATATTAAAAACAGGCAAGTAAGTAACCTTGCCTTAAACGTTCCTGATGTGCACCCATTTATCTCTACATTTATCTACTTCATTACGGGTAACACCTGGGTCATTTGCCCCCTTTTGGAGTGCGGAGAAAACACATAGAAAATATATATATAAATAAAAATCCAAACTGGTGCCCTCCACAATGAGATCGTTAAATGCCTCGGTGCTGGTGCTGTGATTTTATTCCTCAACGTTTCGGCAACCAAACTCTAGCCGTCCTCAGGAGGACGGCTAGAGTTTGGTAGCCAAAACATTGAGGAATAAAATATTATAAATAATATATATATAGTTCGAGCCTGGTGTCCACACTCTAGCAGGTTTTTGCTTCCTTGTGGAGGCAGGGTCAAATTAGAATATAAGTAGTTTTTTTAGAGGGACCCGCACTCCTTGTATTGTGAATTCAAAACTTCTTTATTCAAACATGCATATCCAATGTTTTGGCCCACATTAGGGCCTTTATCAAGGACAATATGCAAGTGAACATGTGCTCATTTAAATAACTTTACCTCACCCATCAGAAGTGACATCATATTGACGTCATGCATACAGTACCAATAATCATTGAAATCAGCGAATTGCTTGTATAAGAGGTAATCCATTCTTATAAACCTGCAAGTTTATACAAATCGCATACTTGGGGGCAGATTCACTAACTTCGAGTGAAGGATTCGAATGAAAAAAATTCGAATTTCGAAGTATTTTTTGGGTACTTCGACCATCGAATTGGTTAAATTCGAACGATTCGAAGTAAAAATCGTTCGACTATTCGACCATTCGATAGTCGAAGTACTTTCCCTTTAAAAAAAAACTTCGACCCCCTACTTCGGCAGATAAAACCTACCGAAGTCAATGTTAGCCTATGGGGAAGGTCCCCATAGGCTTGCTAAACTTTTTTTGATCGAAGGATATTCATTCGATCGTTTGATTAAAATCCTTCGAATCTTTCGATTCGAAGGATTGAATCGTTCGATCGAACGAAAAATCCTTCGATCGTTCGATCGAACGTTTAGCGCTAAATCCTTCGACTTCGATATTCGAAGTCGAAGGATTTCAATTCGAGGGTCGAATTTCGAAGTATTTTTAACTTCGAAATTCGACCCTTAGTGAATCTGCCCCTTGGTATTCAGAAGTGACAGATACACATTATGCATTTACTGGCAACAAAATGTATACATCATAAAAAATGTTGCTATATTTCCAGCATTCGCTAAATACTAACCAACGTGGCAGTTAGTCAATTTTGCTGTCTTATCTCTCTCATCGTGAAAAAGATGTTACATTAAAACCAACTGCCCATTTAACCCCATTAGTGTCACCCAGTCTAGTTCAAAAAAATCATCCCAATGGAGGCCGAAACGTCGGATTTATGTACACAATAATCTTTTCATTAAGATTATATATATATATATTGGACACCATAGTACAACATACAAAAACAAGACAGCACTTTATTATACTATCACTACACAATTCAGGAGAACTAAACCCTAAAAATGAGTGTGGCTGATAATGCCAAATTTTATATACTTACTGTACTAACCTAAAGTTTCAGCTTCTCAACAGGGATGGGTCGAATTAGACCCATTTCGTTTCGGGAAAAAATTTGCCGCTAGCGAAATGCGGCGAACTATTTTTGTTGCGAGTCTTTTTTTTAATTATGCACGACACCATACAAGTCTATGGGAGTCATTTCCGTGCTGAAACAAGGCGCAAAAATCCGCCCATCCCTACTTCTCAATAGCAGTCACTATCTTGGGGTCACCATCTTAGAAAGTGTCTGCGACACTCACATGATCAGTGGGCTCTGAGCAGCTGTTGAGAAGCTAAGCTTAGGGGTCGTCACAAATCATCAAGCAGAAAATGAGGTTGGCCTGTAATATAACTGATGCTACAGGGCTGATTATTAAATGCTGATGCTAGTTGCACTGGTTTCTGTACATGCAGTAATTATCTTTATAAATTACTAATCAGCCTTATATTGTGAGATTTCTATTATATGTGTACTGTATATTGTGAGTGGGTCCCTAAGCTCAGTAAATGAGAGCAGCACAGAGCATGTGCAGTGAATCAGCAGAAAATAAGATGGGGAGCTACTGGGGCATCTTCAGAGACACAATCGTCATGGGCTGTGGGTGCATTGGGCTGGAACAGAAACCTTAAAACCTAATGTAAAACATTTCTAGTCTACATCTTTAGATAAGCTTTAGTTCACCTTCAAGCCTCACCCCCAGCATATATTGCACAAATCTTGTTTTCCTGGAACTATTAGTTTTATAAACACCACCCAATGCTGCTAATGGATCTGCTGTAATAGCTACTACTAATCTCTGTTGCTGTAATAAGAACAATTGTATGGCATTGATTTAGTAGAAATACTAATAGAAATAATAATATTATATCCTTTTGTCAAGGAGAAGATAGGCATTTGAAAAACACTTTCACAGAAAAAAAAGTGACATATACTAATATACTTTTGATTCTGTATAACTTTAATATTGTAACTACTGTTTGCTTATAACAGAGAATGAATAAAGATTCTTCATTCATAATATTTGTTAATTCAAAATAAATACCTCATTCCTGTATATGCATTCTGTTCCGGGCTCTGTTTTTAAGTTGCTGAATTTGAAATAATGGATGAAATCTTGGACTGCTTTCCTAAAACATTCTGTTCAACAAAAACTTCCATGAAATGAATTTCAGCCTCAGATCTGTAGATCAATGACTTTTGAAATGCTAAGAAACTCATTTGGCAAAAAGAGAAAAAGATCAAAACTTTCTTATTCATCAGTTTGTTTGTCAGATTTGTTGAATTTCTATATGAGAAGTGGAACTTTAGCATCCCTTTACTAATTTGAAAAGACTTTTATTTGCAGCAACAATTGCACGTTTTCTCTTAATTTGGCAGAAAACTTTTTCTGGATTGCAAAATATCCCCCTGCATACCCTGGCCTTTCCTTCTAAATTCTGCCCGGGACTCAGTACACTCTCACAACTTGGCTGTATGAAACGAAATGTACCAGCAAATTTTATTTAAAGCTTAAAGGGCATGTAAAGTCTAAAATAGAATAAGGCTAGAAATGCTGTATTTGGTATACTAAATATAAACATGAACTTACTGCACCACAAGCCTAATCAAACAAATAATTTATGCTTTCAAAGTTCGCTACAGGGGGTCACCATCTTGTAACTTTGTTAAACATCTTTGCAAGACTAAGACTGTGCACATGCTCAGTATGGTCTGGGCTGCTTAGGGATCGTCATAAACAAAGCTGCTTGAGTTCTGCATGGCTGGTAAGTAAGGCGGGGGCTCCCCCTGCTGTTCATAAGTATGATTGTTTCCCTGCTCAGCAGTTACGGACCATCTGACAATTCCTATCCACAGCAGTAAATGAAGGGAGAACTTCACTGCATACAATCAGGTTTCTTATAAAAACGGTACACATTTTTTAATTGAAGTATATTGGAGAAAGGTTTCTTTTTCATTAAAGAAAGTAAAAATGGGATTTTATTCTTTTGCCTTTACATGCCCTTTAATTGTAATGTTTTGGGGTATCCTGTTGCTGATGAAGGAGCGTGCCCCGAAGCATTACAGTCAGAGCTGTGAAGTCGGAGTAGTGGAGTTAAGTCAGAAGCAATTTTAGGAGTTGGAGTCGGCAAAAATGTACCGACTCCCAATAACAATACTGAAATTCATCAAATCAGATTTAAGAGTTTCTATGAGGGAGAATATGGCAAAAGAAATTCTGTTTCTAAGAACAATGTTCTAGTTATTTTTGCATTGTATTTAACAGCTATTCTACAGCTATATACCAGGTTCAATTAATATAACTAATATTACTAATGTAACTTTGATTTTGGTTTAGAATTACCAAAGGATGTGGTTTATCATTTTGAGCTTTGGCAGTGATGAAATGCCTTGTATGTTGTGTACTAAACTTACAATCAACATGGAAAATACATTAGTATATTAAAGGTACAATAATACCAAAAAAATGAAAGCATGTTAAAGTAATTAACATATGATATACTCTTAGCGTGCACTGGTAAAAGCTGTGTGTTTGCACAAATAACAGATATAAATAACAGATAAAACACCATTGTATTGAATGTCTAGTATGTGTTATGCAACCTGTGCCTTTTCTCCTTTTTTCTAGCTTGAATGGCTGCCCCCATGGCTACACAGCAGCTTGTTTCTATAAACTATAGTAGTGTTTCTGAAGCAAACACTAGTTTTACGAGTGCAGGGCATTATTATATTATATTTTTATTACTTTGATATACTTCAATAAATTTCTGGTGTTACTGTTTCCTTAAAAACAGAGGAGTTGGAGTTGGAGTAGTAGGTACCATAAAATAAGTCAGAGAATGATTTATGTACCGAGTCCACAGCCCTGGTTACTAAATAACATGCCCTGCATGTCTTTGCTAAAAATTGCCTTGCAGTGCCAGTACATTTCTTTTTTCTGCATTTTAGTTTTTTCTCATTTTATAAACAGGCTCTTCCTACCTCAGTGCAAATATTCAATACATCAGTCTAGCTAATTGGATGGAGTTGTTTGTGTGGGTAGCAAATGCTGCCATCTGGTGCACATTACAAATGTACAAATGTACAAATTAACTGTATAACAATGGGAGGTGCATGGCAATTTGCATTATTACAATGTTCTCTCTGTAGATTAGCCTCTAGGTTTTTTTTCAAAGGTTTAGCATTCATGGGTCATGGGTCAGTGAAATTATGAAAACCGGCAGACAGTATTAGCCCATGTGACGTATGACATTTTAATCACATTAGTATAGCAGGGCCAAACGCATGGGTGGATTTTCACTAAGACTAGGGAAGGCTAAGTCTTCCCAAACCTGGCTGATAATAAAGATTTAAGAGAAGACAAAACATTTTTTTAAAAAAAAGAGCTTTACTTCCTCTCCCCCTCAAGATGTAAGTCCCAGTACAGCCTCAAGATGATTGGCTAGGCTATTGGAAGAAATTTGAAGCTTCCTGCAGTCTAGCCAATCCCTAGTGGAAGGACCCACAGACTAAAGTTTCTTCTATGACATGCTCTGTGTTTACAGGACATAAGCAGAGAGGTAAAATCAAAGCATGTTGGCAAGGAGTGGGTTAAGTAGCCTTCCCAAGCACAATTTTCACCCTCTGCCTATGCATATGACACAAATATATGTACAGACTATGTTGGCACTTAATAAATGCATGTTAATAATAATAATAATAATAATAATAATAATAATAATAATTCCTAATGTATTTCACTATGGAATGTTTGTGCTTTATAAATATTTGTTAAGAATAATACAATGAAAACAAAAATCCTTTATAACCTTATATGTATGTTGATGTATTGTTTTCTGGTAGACTTTAGGAAGTGTCTGCCACTAAACTGTGGTAGATGACAGATCAAATAACATTTCTTACTGCTGTCCCCCTTGTGGTTCCTTAACCCTCTATACCCCCCCCCCACACCCCTATTATTTGGGAAGAAAGGAATGGAGCTACCCGGACCCGAAGGGATAGAGGATGGGAGCCTTGACAGGGCTAGTGTAATGTGGGGTATCCCAAACCCAGAACTAATTCCAAGGTTCTGGTCTCGTCCCGCTCTTCTGCCTGTAGCAGCCGCCTTTGGCTTTGGGTGGAGCCTTCCATTACTCAGATGCCGCCAGGTCTTATTGTGGGAGAACCAGGAAAAGAGTTCTGAGCAAGTAAGGGAACCAAGCGTGTTGCAGTGGAATGGGAAACAAGGAACAAAGTCAAAAGCCAGGCCGGGTCGGTAACAACAGTCAATACTGTACAAATACAGGAGACGTAGGAATACTCAGGGTCACAGGCCGGGTCAAACACACCAATTCGAATTCGAAAGAGTAGTCAAAGATGGGCAAAATCAGGACAGGCAGCAGACAGGATGATAACCAGGCACAGGCAGGATCAGTTACAGACAGCAAAACTCAAATAATGCACCCAGGAATTAAGAATAGACCTTTTTGTTGGGCAGTGAACATTTGCCTGATACCACTTAAAATATTTAAACTTCTCACCAAATGTGATGACGTCAGACGCGAACCGGTGCCAGAACCCGGAAGTGTGCAGAGCATGCGCACTTTCACATCGGTGCTGTAAAAGGTAGAACATGGCGGGTGTCCCCACCGGGAGCTTGAGAGAGAGAAAGGGGAGAGAGGGGGGAAGGAGTACCTGGTTGCTAGGTGACTGCAGCGTGAGCAGAGCACACCATTCCATGATCGTCAGCAGGTAAGCAGCATCCCGCACGCCCACCCACCTTGAATGGTTTGGCAAGAGGGTAAGGCTTCTCATGAGGTCAGTTCCAGTTATGTCACACCATGGTGGTTTGGCGTGGGAATGCTTGCCATAGTGGGAAGGGGCTAGTACCCCCAGTGTTTTTTGTGTGGTTTGCATCCTTGGGTAATGGTCCCAGGAGGTAGGATTTCTAAGTGAGGCCTCCTTATGCCTTCACTTGCCCACCTTAGTTCAGTGTAGCTGGGTGGCCGGCATGGCGGGGTGTTCACTCCAGTGGAGTAGGCAAGCATTCCCCGGGCGGTAATGTTGTTAATTAATTATGTAACCTGTTCAGCTTGTTTAATGTTAATAAAACTGTGGCCATTTCACATCCATCCTGGACTGTGTGTGTAATTTCTTGGGGAGTATAGAAAAAGGTAAGTGGCAAGGAGTCAGTAGGTGGGGAGGGGTAGGCTTTATACAGCTATTTGCCCTGACACTGTCCTGGTAAAGAGTGTTGTGTTCTTGGGCACTCCAAAACACAAGAAGATGTTCTTTTTGAAACTGTGGAAGAATGTCTCACTGAGGAACCTATGGAAGAAGCTCATGGATGAGATGCCATAAGGGCATGTGCATAACCACATTTTTATGCCAAGCTATAGTGAGGCTGTGATTATGGCTACAGTTACCCACTGGTTCCTTTATTAATGGTCATTACTAATGCATCTTTAAGTTTTGACTTTTCAAATCTAAGAGAATCCACCTGCCTGGAGGTAATATTGAGCTTAATATCCAAAGAGGAGATTGTTTCTATTCATTTAGAACATGTTTTATGCCACAAACACTAGCACACTGTTATATAAAGGTATGCGCTCTATGATCTTTAATGATGGGGATCTGGGGTTTCCATATAAGGGGCATCTCGATAATAAGAGGCATAATGCTTAAAACCGTTAATGTTAATGTTAAAAAATCAAGTTAGCAGTAAAAACACAGCTTATTATTACATACAGTCATGGTATAAAAGAGACAAAACAATAAAGTTGCAAAAATCAGCATTACAAATGGATTTTGATTCTACAATTATACAACTACCAGTATTGTAATCCCAAAGGGATGTGTAGTGCATTTCTATAGTCCAGCACTAAATGATCCTTATATAAACAGATCTGTGATATAATAGAGGCTATCTGTACAATTAGGACTCATCTAGGAAGGTTACATAATTGATATGTCATCCTGGACAGAAACAAGTAATCCCAGTGGGGCTTTAATTACTGACTGTCAGTTAAATGAGCCACTGGCAATTGTATAAACTATTGCCACCAATACAAAGATGGTGTATGTAGGCCTATGAACAAAGAGGAGCAAATGTGCTGCAGGTATATGTTTTTTTTATTTACATGATCTATGGGGATACAAGGCTAGAGTACAATAGCTGCTTCTTATTGATTCTACACTTGAAGCAGGCAAGACCATACAACAACACAGTCAGCAATGTAAACCGTATCCAGTTTAAAATTCTAGGGACACCACCGGTGCACTTCAATAATAAAGGTTTGTTCCTTGGAAGTCTTCAGTATAATAACAGGCCTTTATTGTATAAATCACACCTTTTGCATTGCAGTGAGCTTTATACTGTGTAAACCCCCTGCTGCACTCCAATACGCAGCTGATGGCAAGCCACCCTCTTTCTTTTTCTCTAATGCTGAACATCTCTGTTATTTGCAAGGTTTTCCCTCTAGAACGGCAAATAGATAAACTGCCTCCAACAGTGTTACATCAGTGCCCTATGCACCGCACTGTGTCCCCATATCCTCCTGATTGCTTCTCTCTGCCAGCAAGCAGCACTTTTATATGTTAATATCATTGCTGTGAAATCCCTGGAGTCCATTCTCCAGCCTGTGATTTTCTTTCATCTGTCTCTTTTAAATTAAACTTCCGAAAAACCCTTCTCCCTATATACCTCCTTTTTAAGATTTTGCAGTTACATTTTTCCTCTCTCTCTTTCACACTTAAATATCTGTCTGTGTCCTGTTTAGTGGTTTGCCCTCAGAGCAACCATCCCATATTCTCAGTACTAATGAATAAAGAACAAAAGGCTGTGCTCTACAAACAGCCCCTTTTTAGAAACTACCCTATAATGTAGGACTTTCAACAAAACCTTGTTTGGTTAATACACTGAAAATCAAACACTTGTGTATACAGGTATGGGACATTTTATCCAGAATTCTCAGAACCTGGGGTTTTCCCGAATAAGGGGTCTTGCAATAATTTTGAGACTTAAGTCTTATAAAAACAACATTTAAACATTAAATACATTGTTTTTGTCTCCAATAAGGATAATTAAAGTGGGATTAAGTACAAGATACTGTTTTATTATTGCAAAGAAGAAGGAAATATATTTTAAAAATGTGAATGATTTGATTAAAATTGAGTGTATGGGAGATGGTAATCACATCTTTCGATAACGGGTTTCAGGATAATGGATACCATACCTGTTGTATTTATTTAGATTACTTTGTTTAGGGTGAAATGTTAGGCAAGCCACTGCCAGGGGTGATCCTGACCCCTCCTCCGCCTGAGGCAGCAGAAGTTGCTGCTGCCCCCCCCCTCACCTGTGCGCTTACCTTTTTGCGACTGAGGGGTCCAGGGTGGTCCATGAGGGCAGCAGAGAGGGCCAGTACGCTAGTGCAGAGAGTCTAACTGCACTCTCTGCACTAGAAGAGCCAAATTTCTGCTCTTAATGTACCAGGAACGGCATTTTTGCCGCCCTTGGTACCCAGTGGGATGCTGCTGCCTGAGGCCACAGTCTCAACTCGCCTCATTGGCGAAGCGCCCCTGGCCACTGCTTTTAGAGGGGGTATTTACCAATTAATTCTCATTCAGCAAGTACTTTCCTTCCAGCCTGGTTGCAGTCTGAACCTCACTCCATAAGGCAGGCATTAAAGCAAAAGGAAAGTCACAATCACTTGGGAGTGCTTAAGCAATCCTTCTTTTCATCTACAGCACATGCAGAGTAGACTGAAAAGGAAAGCTTTTTTTTGTAAAAGTTCAACTTTTCACGTTACTGCACCCTTGAAAAAAAGAAAGAAGCAACAGGAAGAAGATCTCTTAGTGATGCCCACTGGAAGAACTCCAGACCGGGGTAGTTTTCTGTTGTTAGGAACACCAAGTAAATGATTACAATTATTGGGGGTGCCTACCTTTTGGCCTACCTACTTTTTTGGTGCCTACCTTTAAGAACAGTGCCCCATTGGAGCCTGTGTCCTCTGCTGCTCCATTGCGTATCTGAACAATATTGAGAGAAGGGTCAGGCTGACACCCCCCCACAAAGTTCAACCACCTTAGCCTTAGCTTTTGCACTAATCCAGGCTTGTAAATGTGTGGAAAGCTCTAACTAAAAATATAATAAAAATATAATCTTTAAAAAGTCATAACGTAGACATGTCAGTTGGAAGGCTTATTAGTTCCTTATGTCACTCATTTGTCACAAGTGCCATGCAAGCTACATCTAATCTAATGTTCTGTATGTTTCACTGAATGCTGCTCTAACCTTACAGTTCTTTGAGATTCCATCACAATAAAGCAGCAATAACCTTGTTAAATTCTGTGTAACCTGATTTCACGCTTGCTTTTCACTTGCTTTTTTTGTGCAGAATCCAAGTAGCAAACTGAAATATACTGGCTGGATGTTGATGAGTTTGAAAGTTAACGTCTTCAAATGCCCAAGTAATGCGGCACACTTTATCAGGAAGTAATTTGTACAATAAACATTCCTGGAGTGTTCTCATTGGTCTCAGCATTTACCGCTCATCATTGGCCAATCAATGAGCTTGCTGCAAGGTAACACACAGAGGACACAATGTGCCGCAGTGACATTCGCAGACAGTGTTCCTGCTCCATTGTCTTGGCAGACTCATTGTCCTGCATGAGTCTCATACTGCATCATTTTACCATCAAATTTCTGTGCTGCCCTTCAAATGTGTGAATGGAAGACTGTCTACAGGGACCACGTTCATTGTCACCTTATCTGGGGCTCTCTCTGCTTGCAACATATTATCTTCACCACCCAACCTTCCTTGAGAAGGAGAAACACAAATTAAGAGGTTGAAGACTTTGATGTGTTAACCCATCATTGTCAAGGGCAGCAAAGCTCTTTTTAAATAATGTTGGGGACCTCAAACCAATTATTCAAGGTATAAAATGAACATTACTACACTAGTTTCTGTTGCACAATATTGGCCCTTCAACCTTTTCAACACCTTTTTGTTCATGTTACACACTGAAATGCCCCAATGATCAACAGCCAATGGGTGAATGCAAATGCATATTGTAGGGATTATAATTACAGGTGGCTCTGGATAATATAAACATTAGTAAGTAAGTAGTAATTTCTGGCCTAAACAACTGGAAAAAAGGATATCTAGATGGTACAATATTGTTGGAAAAGTCACCACTGAAATTGGCAAAATTACATGTGAAGAACAGTTGTAGCACAGTGAAAAGGAGTTTCACAAGAGGGCAATGTTAGGGCAATGTTATGCATTGTAATTCCCATCAACGCCAATGCAACATTTCATGGCTTTGTGAAATTTTTCACAGTTCACAGGCGAAAATTGCCGTCAAAAACCGCCAGCGGGATGGTACTCAGATCGCTTTGTTTTTCGAAGTTGCCAAAGTTTCCTCACGAAACAACTTCGGGCGACTTCGGAAAACGAAGGCAGGGGAAGGCAGTTCTTGGAGATTAGTTGCCCCCGAAGAAGAGGAGATTTGCCGCCAAATCTGACCGCGTGCCTCATATCGAAAAGATCAAGTGTGCTCATCACTACTTGAGGGTCTTACTGTCAGATTCACCAGCCTTGATATCAGTCGCAGGTCTCTCCTACACCTCTCTCTGGATACTCTAATCTGTGGGTGACAATAACAAGAGTAAAAGTGTCAGTAACGGAACCTTAGCCAAATTATGGAGCAGAAATCGTATTTGTAAAAAAACAGGCAGGGGGTCAGGACAGGAAGCAATCAGAATAAGAGTCAATGTACAAGACAAAGTCAAACCAATAATCAGACAGGAAGGACGATCACCTTAGATTGACCTACAGGCCTCAGCGTCTATTTACATGATGTGCGTCAAAATGTGTGTGCTGCTGCGTCGATGCACAAGTGCCCAAGAGTTAACCTGAGAAATGATGCACATCGACTGTGAGGATGCAGGCAAGCACCTTGGAGGCCAGGATTCATGCAGGATGATTGAGATATGGAAAAGAAAACATACATCATTCCTTCTAGTTTCCTAATATGTATCACAAAAGAGAAAGAACTGACCCATATAACTGCACCCTCCTATTCAAAGACTCATGTGTGTTCATAAATAAAATGTAAATTTTAATAAAGCATTAAAACAATGTCCAATATATATATATATATATATATATATATATATATATATATATATATATATATATATATATATTATATATAGATTTATATATAGATTTATATATAGATTTATATATATAGATTAAAATATGGGTTAGTAACAGGAAGCGGATCGACAAAGGCAATTATTGTAGGCTCTATTGGTTACATAAATCTACAACTATGTTCTAATCATATTCAACAAATTCACTGCCGTGCATACTCAGTATCCCCTGATAGTAAATTGCAATATATGGCGAGATCACCCAAACAATTCCACTTCCAGTGCCAACCCCTTCACCCACTCAGAGATCCCTCCTGTGGAATAGTTAGGTAGATGCATTCATATTGGGTATATGGGTGATACAATGCCATTATAAGAATTATTAAGTTACACGTAGAATGTAACTCAGCCGATGCATGTAACCCTAGCACTGACCCTCGGATCAGATAGATAAAACTACAACCCCTTCACCCACAGTCTGTTCCCTCCCGATCCTTAATCGAAAGGTTAGCCCTTATTCCAAGTCCCTGTCCGGTGTCCTACCTAACCCTCCACTAAAGGTGCGCCTGATGCGCATTTCACCGGCCCTTGCAGGCTTTGTCAAAGGAGTGTGAAGCCAGGTAAAGAACCTATAGTAGTAGCCGCGGGACCAACGGTAACGATTTTAATCAACCAATCTTTTGTTTCTCTAGTTTCCTAATATCCCATCATACCAAGTATCTATTGCTGGATTTATTATTTAGCCTACTGCCAGCACCGATCCTGGGTTCTCACCTTGCCTCATGGCAGGAGCGGCCCTGTCTACTGGACCCTTACAGCAAAATATTTTTCTCTTTAGAAAAAAATTAGTACTGTAAAGGCAAAATGTTTCAAAACCCAGCATGTTCTTAATTGATTTATAACGAAGTCATAAATCTGTTTAAATTGTCTACATATTTATATACTGGCAATATGCGGCCATAAATATTTTGATTAGGCCATACATTGCTACACATGATTAAGGACACTGTTACTGTACTTTACGTGCACAATAAGGAGCACTTTGCAGAGCTGACAGGTCTATAATGATTAAGTCATTGTGGCTTCAATTTGATTCTCATGGGCATACAACTTTTTTTCTGTGAAAAACACAAGCAAGACTATTCCGTTCATTCCATTTTTTCTTAAATTAGCTAACGTTCAAGAAGAAAAGTCACATGATTTTTGACGTGGTTTTTTTTTTTTTTTGGTGCTCATGTTTTTTTATCCTTTGACATTGAAAACTAGTAAATTGCTCTCTCTCTATTTAATTCTATGTACTGTGCAGCATAGTGGGCATTCTGGTTAACCTCTGCTTTTGCTTAGATTTAAAGTTTTGATGTCCAGTTCAAACCCACACGGGTAGCAACCCTATCTCTTATCTTTATTCTGCCTGATGAGTAAGCCCAATCGTTTAATTACAGGTATGGAATCTATTATACAAAAAACAGTTATCCACAAAGCTCGGAAATACAGCAATTTAGAAAAACAATTTCTTATGTTTGATTGATTTCCTTTATTTGTTTCTGTAATAATAAGAAATTAACTGCACTTGATTTATTGGCCAGAGTATTGTTTGGGTTTCACAAGGCTGAAAACCGAATAGAGTTGAGATCCGAACAGATGGCAACGCTATTTGTGTTTTTTTAATTACT
This sequence comes from Xenopus laevis, assembly GCF_017654675.1. Lineage (NCBI taxonomy): Eukaryota > Metazoa > Chordata > Amphibia > Anura > Pipidae > Xenopus > Xenopus laevis. Next base: position 72,085,393 of record NC_054384.1, read on the forward strand.
TAGATTTATGTTTAGCAGCTCTCCAGTTTGGAATTTCTGCAACTATCTAGTTGCTAGGGTCCAAATTATCCTAGCAACCAGGCAGTGGTTTGAAAGAGGGAATGGCATATGAGTTGGAGAGGCCTGAATAGATAAATAATCATAAAAATTAACATTAGCTAATACATATGAATCCTCACAAAGAAATAGAGTTTGATTGCCTCGTTGGTGACCCCCATTTGAAAACTGGAAAGAAGCAGAAGGCAAATCATGAAAAAATCAATACAAAATACAAAATAAAAAGCTTTGATTGCAGAATCAAACAGTTCTTTAAGTCACAGCCTAAAAGAAAATGATATGTAATATCATGCTGGGAATGGATTCATATTTGGAAATGTAGGGATGTGAAAATCTTAGACACCCTTACACTTTACAGACAGGCACATCCCTAGTAATATGGACACCTCAGTGGGTCCTTATGGGGACCTTGTGCTTATGTAACCCCTGCAGTTCACACAGTGTACTCTAGAGGCACTGTGCCAGAGTATAAAAGGTTTAGGAACCATGTGCTCTGGGTCCATTGCTTTAGCCCAACCAAGCAGGCTGGAAGGGAATGGGTGATGCTGACCCTAGGCGCCTTGGCCCTAGTAATTAGACAGCTATACTCGTTTTATAGATCGCTCTAGGAGTGATAGAGAGGTTATTCAGTTGAGCAGCTCAAGGCTCCGCCGAGATTAGAGGGATTAAGATCCCAGGGTATTACTGACATAGGAGCGTGCGCATGCGCACACAGAGCAGGAATGAAGACCGGACCGGGGTAGGCAGCAGTTAAAGGTACGTGGCAGGCGCCCCTTAAGCTTTGCGCCCTAGGCACGTGCCTACTCTGCCTACCCCTAGTTCCGGCCCTGTTGTGGATCAATGTGCTAAATGATCTCTGTGCTATTGTTCAATAAATACTGTTCTTTGTTCAACTGTTAAAGAACTACTGGTGCCCATCATTGTGCTATCGCATCAGGTTACAGTTACACTACACCCTTGCCTCCACCCCGCTGCGAGGGCTTACCCCTGAGAAAGAGAGCTCATCGGTGGTCTCAGCCCACCAAGGAAAGTAGCTAAACTGTCCCAGCACAAGTCAGTTTACTATAGCGCTACAGACAGAACAGTCGAGATTTGCTGATCCAATAAAGTGGGACTCAGCAGATTTAGTCTGATCTGGGTTTGGCCTAAATTGAAACATGTTTTAATATTTTAGTCATTCTTTAGACAACTGTGAATATATGACATACATAAATCCAAACATGGCAAAATATAATTATGTCAAGAACATGAACTTCAATGATGGGGCAGAGTAAGGTTGGCAGGATTAGAATATTAAGGAATGAAAGAGCGAGCAAACACTGTGGAGGAGGCTAAGGTGAAAACAGTATCTGCGTGTGTAGAAAATCCTGTCTACTGAATGAGACCCTTGCAGATTCTCCTGTCACTGTTTAGCTCTTAGACAGCAGATTTAATGCTAGACGTCCCTGCGGTTTGTAATTATGAATTTGACAAGTTCATGTGTTTGCTGTTAATTATTATAATTAGCTTTCGTTTCACACAGACGCATCCGTTTAACAACAATATTAGCAGCAGGAGAAGACCCCATGACCGATTTTGGATGATAAGAGAGCCACGGGGCCCCTCAGATCATCTGGTGTGAAATTAACTCTTTCTAGTCATATCTTAAAAATAGTTCTCTTCAAACATAATAAATTCCTCCCTTAGATCTTTCTATTTAACAATTTTCTACTGGGAACTGTAACCTGCATACATCACCGTTTGTCTGTCATTCCACTTACATTTGTTGCTTAATCTAGCATGCACGCTGGTGAGTGTAACTAGTGACCAATAACCTAAACCTCTGCTTCTTGTTCTTAAACAGGTGGTTCACCTTTAACTAAACTTTAAGTATGTTATAGGATGACTAATTCTAAGCAACTTTGCAATTAGTCTTCATTTTTTTTACTGTTTTTTTTAATTATTTGCCTTCTTCTTTGGACTACATCCAGTCTGATCTTTATAGAAATCTAAATAGTCTGATATCAGTGGCGTAACTACCGGGGGAGCAGGGGGTGCACCCCCTCAGGGCCCCCCGGCAGCTCACGCGCCACGATTCCCGGCCGTATCCGGGTGTACGGAGGGGGGCGTGGGGCCCGGCAGCGCGTCCCGTGCCAGGGCCCGCCCCCCTCTAATTACCTCACTGTCTGATAACATAGGCTCTTCAGTATATTCCCCTTTGTGCACATTGCCCCTCTTCCTCCCCTACCCAACCTAGCTGGGATAAATAATTAATGGGCTTCTGAAATGTCCTACTATGAATTAGATACAATTTTGATTATTTAGTATATGAAGGTTTTAAAATAGCGCTTTTGTAAGTTACCATGTTGCCTTACCTTGCTTGGAAATACAGGAGAGATATTATGGGGATTAAGTTACTTTCCATGATCAGTGAAAAATGTCAGTTGTCAGTAGGTAAAAGGTCCGGAACCTCTATACAAGCTTTCCATTGTTTATGGATGTGGAAAAGGTCAGCTTAGATAAATATGCACTCCCCGCAGATTTTGCCTTATAGTTAGAGAGTGAAAAGGCAGTTTGTTCATTGCACGGATACTTCCCTAGTAGGATGTGTGAGATATTCTAGATCAGGGGTCTCCAACCTTTTTTACTCAGGAGCCACATTCAAATGTAAAAGGAGTTGGGGAGCAACACAGGCATGAAAAATGTTCCTGAGTTACCAAATAAGGGCTGTGATTGCCTATTTGGTAACCTCTATAAACTGACAACATGCAGGAGGCTCTATTTGGCAATGAATCTGTTTTTCATGCAACCAAACCTGCTCCAAAGCCACTAAGAGCAACATCCATGTGGCTGATGAGCAACATGTTGGGGGTCACTGTTAGGGATGTAGCGAACGTCGGAAAAAAAGTTCGCGAACATATTCGCGAACTTGCGCAAAAATGCGAGCGGTTCGCGAACGGTTCGCGAACCCCATAGACTTCAATGGGAAGGCGAACTTTAACATCTAGAAAAGACATTTCTGGCCAGAAAAATGATTTTAAAGTTGTTTAAAGGGTGCAACGACCTGGACAGTGGCATGCCAGAGGGGGATCAAGGGCAAAAATGTATCTGAAAAATCTGCCTGTGTGTGCTTGGAAGAGATAGTGTAGGGGGAGAGCTGTTAGTGATTTCAGGGACAGATGATAGTAAGTTTGCTGGCTAGTAATCTGCTTGATACTGCTCTGTATTGGAGGGACAGAAGTCTGCAGGGATTTGAGGGACATTTTAGCTTAGGTAGCTTTGCTGGCTAGTAATCTACTGTTCTCTTTAAACAACTGCCATACGTTGACCTTGTAGGCATTGTTTGCCCAGTTTTTTTGGACGCAGCCACTGAAGCACAGTTGCCAGAAAAAATATGCCATAGAAATGCTGAAAATAGTCATTTTTCGCCATACGTTGACCTTGTAGACATTGTTTGCCCAGTTTTTTTGGACGCAGCCACTGAAGCACAGTTGCCAGAAAAAATATGCCATATAAATGCTGAAAATAGTAATTTTTCGCCATACGTTGACCTTGTAGACATTGTTTGCCCAGTTTTTTTGGTTGCAGCCACTGAAGCACAGTTGCCAGAAAAAATATGCCACATAAATGCTGAAAATAGTCATTTTTTGCCATATACGTTGAGTCAACGTATGGCAAAAAATGACTATTTTCAGCATTTATATGGCATATTTTTTCTGGCCTCTGTGCTTCAGTGGCTGTGGCCAAAAAAACTGGGCAAACAATGCCTACAAGGTCAACGTCGTTGACCTTGTAGGCATTGTTTGCCCAGTTTTTTTGGCCACAGCCACTGAAGCACAGAGGCCAGAAAAAATATGCCATATAAATGCTGAAAATAGTCATTTTTTTGGTCGCAGCCACTGAAGCACAGTTGCCAGAAAAATTATGCCATATAAATGCTGAAAATATAAATTTTTTTGGTTGCAGCCACTGAAGCACAGAGGCCAGAAAAATTATGCCATATAAATGCAGAAAATATGCATTTTTTTGGTCACAGCCACTGAAGCACAGTTGACAGAAAAATTATGCCATATAAATGCTGAAAATATAAATTTTTTTGGTTGCAGCCACTGAAGCACAGAGGCCAGAAAAATTATGCCATATAAATGCAGAAAATATGCATTTTTTTGGTCGCAGCCACTGAAGCACAGTTGCCAGAAAAATTATGCCATATAAATGCTGAAAATAGTAATTTTTTGGTTGCAGCCACTGAAGCACAGAGGCCAGAAAAATTATGCCATATAAATGCAGAAAATATGCATTTTTTTGGTCGCAGCCACTGAAGCACAGTTGACAGAAAAATTATGCCATATAAATGCTGAAAATATAAATTTTTTTGGTTGCAGCCACTGAAGCACAGAGGCCAGAAAAATTATGCCATATAAATGCAGAAAATATGCATTTTTTTGGTCGCAGCCACTGAAGCACAGTTGCCAGAAAAATTATGCCATATAAATGCTGAAAATAGTAATTTTTTTGGTTGCAGCCACTGAAGCACAGAGGCCAGAAAAATTATGCCATATAAATGCAGAAAATATGCATTTTTTTGGTCGCAGCCACTGAAGCACAGTTGACAGAAAAATTATGCCATATAAATGCTGAAAATATAATTTTTTTGGTTGCAGCCACTGAAGCACAGAGGCCAGAAAAATTATGTCATATAAATGCAGAAAATAGGCATTTTTTTGGTCGCAGCCACTGAAGCACAGAGGCCAGAAAAAATTAAACCAGTAGGGTTTGCACCCTAGTTTGTAACGGTGGCGGAGGGAGGAGGAGGACGCTAAAGGACAGCTGTGTGTGGAGTCATGAGGCTTGAAGAGAAGGACAGCTGCATAGAAGTCAGAACAAGTCTTCCGGCGTGCAGTAACCCTCCGAGATCCACCCCTCATTCATTTTAATAAAGGTCAGGTAATCGACACTTTTGTGACCTAGGCGAGTTCTCTTCTCAGTTACAATCCCTCCTGCTGCACTGAAGGTCCTTTCTGAGAGCACACTTGAGGCTGGGCAAGACAAGAGGTTCATGGCAAATTGTGACAGCTCTGGCCACAGATCAAGCCTGCGCACCCAGTAGTCCAGGGGTTCATCGCTCCTCAGAGTGTCGATATCTGCAGTTAATGCCAGGTAGTCCGCTACCTGCCGGTCGAGGCGTTCTTTGAGGGTGGATCCAGAAGGGTTGTGGCGCTGCCTTGGACAGAAAAACATTTGCATGTCTGACGTTACAGACTGGCCAAAGGGCTTTGTCCTTGCAGGTGTGCTCGTGGCAGGATTACTGGCACCTCTGCCCCTGGAATGTTGATGAGTTCCTGAAGTGACATCACCCTTAAAAGCATTGTACAACATGTTTTGCAGGCTGGTTTGTAAATGCCGCATCTTTTCGGACTTGTGGTATGTTGGTAACATTTCTGACACTTTATGCTTGTACCGAGGGTCTAGTAGCGTTGCGACCCAGTACAGGTCCTTCTCCTTAAGCCTCTTGATACGGGGGTCCTTCAACAGGCATGACAGCATGAAAGACCCCATTCTCACAAGGTTGGATGCAGAGCTATCCATCTCCGCTTCCTCATTATCAAGGACTGCATCATCCACGGTCTCCTCCCCCCAGCCACGTACAAGACCAGGGGTCCCCAAAAGGTCACCACTAGCCCCCTGGGAAGCCTGCTCCTGTTGGTCCTCCTCCTCCTCCTCCACAAAGCCACCTTCCTCCTCTGACTCCACTTCTGGCACCTCTCCCTGCGTTGCAGCATGTGCCTGGGTTCGTTCTGGTGATTCCGACCAGAAATCGTGCGCTTCCAGCTCCTCATCACGCTGGTCTACAGCCTCATCTGTCACTCGTCGCACGGCACGCTCCAGGAATAAAGCGAAGGGTATTAGGTCGCTGATGGTGCCTTCGGTGCGACTGACCATATTTGTCACCTCTTCAAAAGGTCGCATGAGCCTGCAGGCATCGCGCATAAGCACCCAGTAACGGGGGAAAAAAATCCCCAGCTGTGCAGATCCAGTCCTACCACCCAGTTCAAAAAGGTACTCGTTGACGGCCCTTTGTTGTTGCAGCAGACGTTCCAACATAAGGAGCGTTGAATTCCAGCGAGTCTGGCTGTCAGAAATCAAACGCCTGACTGGCATGTTGTAGCGCTGCTGAATGTCAGCAAGGCGTGCCATGGCTGTGTAGGAACGTCTGAAATGGGCCGACACCTTTCTGGACTGGGTGAGAACGTCCTGGAATCCTGGGTACTTGGAGACAAAACGTTGGACTATTAAATTTAACACATGTGCCATGCAGGGCACATGTGTTAAATTGCCTAGTCTCAACGCTGCCAACAGATTGCTTCCATTGTCACACACCACTTTTCCGATCTGCAGTTGGTGTGGGGTCAGCCACCGATCGGCCTGTGACTGCAGAGATGACAGGAGTACAGATCCGGTATGGTTTTTGCTTTCCAGGCACGTCATCCCCAAGACAGCGTGACAACGGCGTACCTGGCACGTCGAATAGCCTAGGGGGAGCTGGGGGTGCACAGGTGTGGAGGAGGAGAAGGAGGACCCAGCAGCAGAGTAAGAAGAAGAAGAAGACGAGGTAGAGAGCGATGGAGGAGTAGAGGTGGTGGCAGAACCGCGTGCAATCCGTGGCGGTGACACCAACTCCACTGTTGTTGTTGAGCTACCCATTCCCTGCTTCCCAGCCATTACCAAGTTCACCCAGTGGGCAGTGTAGGTGACATACCTGCCCTGACCATGCTTGGAGGACCATGCGTCAGTAGTCATATGGACCTTTGGCCCAACACTAAGTGACAGAGATGCGGTAACTTGGCTCTGCACATGTTGGTACAGGTGTGGTATTCCCTTTTTAGAAAAAAAATTGCGGCTGGGTACCTTCCACTGCGGTGTCCCAATTGCTACAAATTTGCGGAAGGCCTCAGAGTCCACCAGCTGGTATGGTAAAAGCTGGCGGGCTAAGAGTGCAGACAAGCCCGCTGTCAGACGCCGGGCAAGGGGGTGACAGTCAGACATTGGCTTCTTACGCTCAAACATGGCCTTCACAGAAACTTGGCTGGTGGCAGATGACTGGGAATGGGAACAGGTGGTCAAGGTGGAAGGCGGAGTGGAGGGTGGTTCAGACGGGTCAAGGAGAGCAGAGGTAGAGCAGTAAGATGCTGGACCAGAAGGAGTGTGGCTTTTAGTTTGCCTGTTGCCTTTGAGGTGTTGCTCCCAAAGTGCTTTGTGCTTGCCGCTCATGTGCCTTCGCATAGAAGTTGTACCTATGTGGCTGTTGGGCTTACCAAGGCTCAGTTTCTGACTGCACTCATTGCAAATTACAATGCTTTTGTCAGAGGCACACACATTAAAAAAATCCCACACTGCTGACTTTTTGGAAGTGTGCGATCTGGCGGTAACAGTAGAAGTTGGCGGAGTTGGCGGTATTGGCGGCAATGGCGGGTGCGTTGGCCGGCTGAACACAGGTGCCGATACATGTTGTTGCCCTACTGATCCCTGCGGGCTGTCCTCCCTGCTTCTTCTAAGTCTTATTCTCCTACTGTCTCTCTGACTCTCCGTCTCTCCATCTGAACTACCCTCCTCTTGCTCTCTTCTACTAGGCACCCACAAAACATCAATCTCCTCATCATCATTCTCCTCAGATGCATCAATTTCTTCTGACACATCACAGAAGGAAGCAGCAGCGGGGACCTCCTCCTCATCACTCATTATGTCCATCTCTATCGTGTTCTCTGCCAGAATTAAATCTGGTGTAAGGTCCTCATCTCCTTCATCTTCTTCTGGCAATAATGGTTGCGCATTACTCAGTTCAAGAAACTCATGGGAAAATAACTCCTCTGACCCCAGTGAAGAAGGGGCACCGGTGGTGGAGGAAGTGTTACGTGGGGTGGCCATAGCAGTGGAGGATGAGGAGGATGTTGTGGTAAAGTTAGAAACGGTAGAGGATGGGGTGTGCTGTGTAAGCCAGTCAACTACCTCTTCAGCATTTTGGGAGTTCAGGGTCATTGGCTTTTTAAAACTGGGCAATTTGCTAGGGCCACAGGATTGCATAGCAGCACGGCCCCTAGCACGGCCTCTGCGTGGCGGCCTGCCTTTGCCTGGCATTATTTTTAAAAAAACAACAACAACAACAAAAACTCAGTTGGTTTTTCTGGAAACGATAATACACACAGCTAGATGGCGGGTTGAAGAAAACACTGTGCAAATAATGCCTACAAAGTCAACGTATACACTACTACAGCGGTGGATACGGATTACGTAAAATATATGAATGCTGCTTGAAAAAAAGTAACTCAAGTGGTTTTTCTAGAGACGATAATATTATCAATATTTAGACAAAATGTGAACAAGGTCACACAGCTCGATGGCGGGTTGAAGAAAACAGTGTGCAAATAATGCCTACAAGGTCAACGTATACACTACTACAGCGGTGGATACGGATTACGTAAAATATATGAATGCTGCTTGAAAAAAAGTAACTCAAGTGGTTTTTCTAGAGACGATAATATTATCAATATTTAGACAAAATGTGAACAAGCTCACACAGCTCGATGGCGGGTTGAAGAAAACACTGTGCAAATAATGCCTACAAGGTCAACGTATACACTACTACAGCGGTGGATACGGATTACGTAAAATATATGAATGCTGCTTGAAAAAAGTAACTCAAGTGGTTTTTCTAGAGACGATAATATTATCAATATTTAGACAAAATGTGAACAAGCTCACACAGCTCGATGGCGGGTTGAAGAAAACAGTGTGCAAATAATGCCTACAAGGTCAACGTATACACTACTACAGCGGTGGATACGGATTACGTAAAATATATGAATGCTGCTTGAAAAAAAGTAACTCAAGTGGTTTTTCTAGAGACGATAATATTATCAATATTTAGACAAAATGTGAACAAGCTCACACAGCTCGATGGCGGGTTGAAGAAAACAGTGTGCAAATAATGCCTACAAGGTCAACGTATACACTACTACAGCGGTGGATACGGATTACGTAAAATATATGAATGCTGCTTGAAAAAAAGTAACTCAAGTGGTTTTTCTAGAGACGATAATATTATCAATATTTAGACAAAATGTGAACAAGCTCACACAGCTCGATGGCGGGTTGAAGAAAACAGTGTGCAAATAATGCCTACAAGGCCAACGTATACACTACTACAGCGGTGGATACGGATTACGTAAAATATATGAATGCTGCTTGAAAAAAGTGACTCCGGTGTTTTTCTGGAGACGGTAATATTATGGATATTTAGACAGAATGTGAACAAGGTCACACAGCTCGATGGCGGGTTGAAGAAAACAGTGTGCAAATAATGCCTACAAGGCCAACGTATACACTACTACAGCGGTGGATACGGATTACGTAAAATATATGAATGCTGCTTGAAAAAAGTGACTCCGGTGTTTTTTCTGGAGACGGTAATATTATGGATATTTAGACAGAATGTGAACAAGGTCACACAGCTCGATGGCGGGTTGAAGAAAACAGTGTGCAAATAATGCCTACAAGGCCAACGTATACACTACTACAGCGGTGGATACGGATTACGTAAAATATATGAATGCTGCTTGAAAAAAGTGACTCCGGTGTTTTTTCTGGAGACGGTAATATTATGGATATTTAGACAGAATGGGAACAAGGTCACACAGCTCGATGGCGGGTTGAAGAAAACAGTGTGCAAATAATGCCTACAAGGCCAACGTATACACTACTACAGCGGTGGATACGGATTACGTAAAATATATTATGGCTGCTTGAAAAAAGTGACTCCGGTGTTTTTTCTGGAGACGGTAATATTATGGATATTTAGACAGAATGTGAACAAGGTCACACAGCTCGATGGCGGGTTGAAGAAAACAGTGTGCAAATAATGCCTACAAGGCCAACGTATACACTACTACAGCGGTGGATACGGATTACGTAAAATATATGAATGCTGCTTGAAAAAAGTGACTCCGGTGTTTTTTCTGGAGACGGTAATATTATGGATATTTAGACAGAATGGGAACAAGGTCACACAGCTCGATGGCGGGTTGAAGAAAACAGTGTGCAAATAATGCCTACAAGGCCAACGTATACACTACTACAGCGGTGGATACGGATTACGTAAAATATATTATGGCTGCTTGAAAAAAGTGACTCCGGTGTTTTTTCTGGAGACGGTAATATTATGGATATTTAGACAGAATGTGAACAAGGTCACACAGCTCGATGGCGGGTTGAAGAAAACAGTGTGCAAATAATGCCTACAAGGCCAACGTATACACTACTACAGCGGTGGATACGGATTACGTAAAATATATGAATGCTGCTTGAAAAAAAGTAACTCAAGTGGTTTTTCTAGAGACGATAATATTATCAATATTTAGACAAAATGTGAACAAGCTCACACAGCTCGATGGCGGGTTGAAGAAAACAGTGTGCAAATAATGCCTACAAGGTCAACGTATACACTACTACAGCGGTGGATACGGATTACGTAAAATATATGAATGCTGCTTGAAAAAAAGTAACTCAAGTGGTTTTTCTAGAGACGATAATATTATCAATATTTAGACAAAATGTGAACAAGCTCACACAGCTCGATGGCGGGTTGAAGAAAACAGTGTGCAAATAATGCCTACAAGGTCAACGTATACACTACTACAGCGGTGGATACGGATTACGTAAAATATATGAATGCTGCTTGAAAAAAAGTAACTCAAGTGGTTTTTCTAGAGACGATAATATTATCAATATTTAGACAAAATGTGAACAAGCTCACACAGCTCGATGGCGGGTTGAAGAAAACAGTGTGCAAATAATGCCTACAAGGCCAACGTATACACTACTACAGCGGTGGATACGGATTACGTAAAATATATGAATGCTGCTTGAAAAAAGTGACTCCGGTGTTTTTTCTGGAGACGGTAATATTATGGATATTTAGACAGAATGTGAACAAGGTCACACAGCTCGATGGCGGGTTGAAGAAAACAGTGTGCAAATAATGCCTACAAGGCCAACGTATACACTACTACAGCGGTGGATACGGATTACGTAAAATATATGAATGCTGCTTGAAAAAAGTGACTCCGGTGTTTTTTCTGGAGACGGTAATATTATGGATATTTAGACAGAATGGGAACAAGGTCACACAGCTCGATGGCGGGTTGAAGAAAACAGTGTGCAAATAATGCCTACAGGGCAAATAATGCCTAAAAGGTCAACTTATACACTACTACAGCGGTAGTAAAATAAAAAAAAGTAAAATAAAAAAAAAATGAATATTAAAAAAAAAAATTAAAGTTGGTGCTGCTGAACTACTAGGAGCAGCAGATTAGCACACCAGTCCCACTCCCCAACACTGCTAGACTAATAGCACTGGGCTCTTATAGTAGTAGTAGTAGTAGTAGTAGTAAAACAACAAAAAATAAATAAAAGCAGTCCTTACAAGGACTACTGTTATTGCAGCAGTCAGCAGATGAGATCAGAAGCAGGACAGCTGCCCACTGCAGCTACATACAGAGCACTGCAGTAGAAGGTAGATTACTAGCCAGCAAAGCTACCTAAGCTTAAATGTCCCTCAAACCCCTGCAGACTTCTGTCCCTCCAATAACAGAGCAGTATCAAAACGATTACTAGCCAGCAAACTTTCAACTGTCCCTGAAATCACTAACAGGCAGCAGCTCTCTCCCTACACTATCTCTTCAGCACACACAGGCAGAGTGAAAAAACGCTGCAGGGCTTCGGTTTTTATAGGGAAGGGGAGTGGTCCAGGGGAGAGCTTCCTGATTGGCTGCCATGTACCTGCTGGTCTGGGGTGAGAGGGCAAAAAAAAGCGCCAACAATGGCGAACCCAAAATGGCGAACGTCGCGCGACGTTCGCGAACTTCCGGCGAGCGCGAACACCCGATGTTCGCGCGAACAAGTTCGCCGGCGAACAGTTCGCGACATCTCTAGTCACTGTTCTAGTTTATAGTTGATAGGATAGCAAGCATGAGCAAATTCAGCTCTAGTTAAGCGTTTTATTGAAGTAGTCAGTTAAGGTCACCAAGGTTTAGGCTTTAAACTAATAGAGATAGGCTGTAATTGATTGCAAGCTCTGTTGGGTGAATTTTCATATCATTAATGATAATATTCATATGATACTGGGGTGCTGTATGGTATCTGGATCTAAATAAATTTAACAGTAGCCTATAAAAGAATTTATATTGTACTATCTATCCTATACTAATAAAATTGTTTAAGAAGCCACAGTGGAGTGTTGCGGATCTATGCTCAGGGCAATTCTTACCCTCCTCATGGAAATTAATGTAAGTGCAATGTTTTAACGTTTTTATCCATACGAATAAAACAGTGGTAAGCTATGGAATCTTTGTATTTCTATATTGGAGCATGAAGCTACTTCTTGGAGAAGGAGAGAACACGATTGGATATTACATGCAATAAGTAAACTGTCATCTTGTAAGTAGGCACTTTGGCCAAAGTTGGTGGAGGATTCTGGAATAAGCATATACTGTATGCACGCTTTGGAGGGGAAAAGGTTATTTAAAGGGGAACTGACACAAGAAAGTATTTCTTATCTTCCAACACACTGTGTTATCTTGAGAAATCTGAATATGCTACACCATATTTTTGTTTTGTTGTCTGTTTTCTCTGTTGCCGTAGGCACTGAACCACTTTTTTACTTGCAATCCTTACTCAGCAGCATGGTCTCAGGGCAGTATAGTTTACTAAGGAAAAATCATGTTTAAATAAATCAAAGTAACCTGCAAAGAAGCATTTACATGATTGATATAAAGAATATATTGTTTATTTCAGTTTTGCAAAAGCCTTTGATAGCGTGTCACATGAGAAATGATTGTATAAATGCATTAATATGGGTTCAGGGAAAACGTGTGCACTTGGATCAAATGCAGGTTAGAGGATAGGTTTCATTACATACTTCTGTAATTAGAACCTTTTAACATCTCATAAAAGCTGCAATGTATTTTATAATAAATAATCTCCTGAGAGGCAAAAGATCCTCAGCAAAGGTTTTATTTCTACCTTTGCACATAAATCACAAACAGAAAACAGACTGCTGGATAGTGAGTCACATTTGAATCTATGGACTTGGGTTATACAATTTTCTTCTTCCTTAAGAGACTAGCTGAAGGTTTCAGGTCAACCCAGGGCAATTTTTCTTATTATTTATAAGATAACGTTTACACTTTTTATGTTAAATAAATTCACAGCAGAACACTTTGCCATAGGCTGTTCTGCTCAGAAAGCTCTGATATACAGTATTCATATTTGCAATACATTGATTACTTATAAAAAATAGTGAATGCTGGCTTGGACTCACCAGACATAAACCTTTCTTAAAACTGACTCATACCCCCTAACTAAAGTAATAACTTACTGCCCAGCGGCGACGCCCCCACGCCGCTCCTCTTCAGTTGTAGCCATGAACTAAGGTGCACGCGGGGCGCCTCCTCTGCATTTATAGGCGCAGGCGCGTGCATTTAAAGGGACATTTAGGATTTTTTCACTGCCTGTTATATGATTTGTTCCTTGTGAGTTCCCTGGTGCCTCTGTGATGTATGGCTTCTGTGATCTGATTCTTGTTGTGACCCCTGCCTGTTTATGGACGATTCTGAGTTCTGTCTCCTGACCCTTGCCTGGTAACCGACTCCGCTTATTCCGAAACCCTTCTGATTGATCTCCTGGTTTGACCCTTGCCTGTCTGACTCCGTTTGTACTCTGCCTGCCCCAACCTGGCCTGATCAGACTTCGCTTTCTGTCTACGCCTTGTACCGCGACCTTCTGCCCAAAAGACTTTGCATTACCGTCGTGCCCCTTTGCTCGTTCAGAACCCTTCGCTTGGCATCTCTCTTAATAAGACTTGGCGGCATCCGATTAGCCACGGGCTCCTCCCGAGGTGAAAGGTGGCTGTTAAAGGCAAAAGCAAGAGCCGATAACAGGGTGCTTAGCATTGGTTCTGAATTTAGAGTGCTGACCGTGACAACTAATATCCCAACCCTTCTAAAACTCAGAAGTCAGTAATCTCATTATTTTCTAACATGTCATTTTGTTTGTCAATATTCTGATGTAATCCAATTTTGAAAGGGCATTAAAGTGCCCATGGATGTCTTAATGCTTTCATTGAAGATTATATGAAATAAAAAAGAATGTGATGTGCAAGCATAGCAGGAAGGATTCCCATTGCAGAGTTTAATTGCATCAACTGAATCGATGGCTCTGGTGGCATTTTCTGGACATTTATCATTCATGGTTGCTTTATGCCTCTGTCTCTGAAAAGTTTGGAGTTGTTCAGCAACAACTGAGCAGTGCAAAACAGCTATTAAAGTTTTATATTACCTTTAAACAATGCTATGTTTCAAAGTATAATGATCAGTGCATTTAAAAGTTTTAATCCATTTTGATACTGGTGCAATTTACCCCTACACTCCTGGGCCCCCCTGCAACCGCAGGGTCTGCTTCCTCTATAGTTACGCCCCTGCTTTAGACAATTACACAAGGAAAATTTACCTTATACATTAGTAGGGTTTACTTTCACTTTTCTACATACAGATGAAGCTACTTGGATTTGTGTTAAATTAATTGAAGAAACTGTTTTAGCTAAAGTCATCTTAACTCATTTAATGCATTTAACCTTTTTCATTAGCATACCAAAGCATCATTGTTCACAATGGTGAATGCTTTAATTAGATGGGATGCTGCAATTTTCTGTGTTAAATGGGATATCTGGGTTTAGTTATTCTGTGTCAAACACACAAACCAAAGTGGCTTCATCTGTAAATGTTCAGACAGGCATATTGGGTATTTGGAATGCAAGGCCTAATTTTTTACACATATGAGTGGGAAGCAAGTAGTCAGCACAACAAATAGTCCACATTTCTTGGCAGAGCACGTTCTACAATGCCACTTTTCACTGGTACACAGATTTAGGAGCAAACTGGCACAGCCCCATGGAATTATTCCAATTAAAATGACTTTATTGCACACTTAGGACAAACTGGCAATCTGGGCAGCTAAGTGGCAAATGAGATTCAATGTTTGTAAGGGCTAGGTGTGCTACTCATGCCAAACATAAAGCAAATAGTATGTATCTGTATGTAACCATTGTGTATTTACCTTCTAAATCTGTTTGATAAAGCTGCTGTGCATAAGGAAAATGTCAGTATTGTAGTCAGAAATGGTGTATATTTTAACATGCAATGTTAAGCAGACATTATAAGTTATTTGTGACATATTTTCATTTTCTAATGCCTAGTAAAGAACAGCAGTGGGGTAATGGCAGATATATTTCAGAGCCTTAATCCAGGAAATGTACTGTATAATGTACTGTATAACATGCCATCCTATAAAATGCAAACTGAACATTGGGAAGAGCAGTATTAGTGCTGTGGAGGCTGCATGTGATCAGCAGATGAGAGGCACATGGACAGACTGAGGACCAGCACATGCAGAGGATGTGATACAGCAGTGACTGAAGACCTGAGAGGGTATAAAAGGAGTTACAGGTACCTGGGAGAGTGACTGTCTGGACCAGGTAGCAGGACTGCAGCAGTGCAAAGACAAGCAAACAAGTTGCAGAGCAGGAAAAGGAGCAGAGCCGGAACAGCTGAGCAGCAGAATTGAACTGCATTGGTAAAAGAGCTGAGAGGCCTCCAGCACCAGAAGCAGGCAATGGACAGAGGATTATTTCAGGCAGCTGTGGAATACTAATCCTGATGGGTCCAGCTAATAGGTGAGCAACTGTACCAACTTGTACCCCAAGTCTTCACATTATCAAGGCATCATTAACCCTTGCTGTCCAATGAGATAAAGGTTTCTTCTAGTCTCTTTTGCATGCATGCATTTTAGTCAGTTCTGGCCAGAACTTTGAACTGCCTTCCCAGCAGCATCCCTTCCTTTTCTTCTCAGATGGCTCCATCTTGGAACCAGTTAATGTGCCAATTACCCAGAGACAAGTTTAGCAATTCTTTTGCCAAAGTCTTCAATGGACACTAAAGTTTCCTAGGCACTGGTTTAAGAACTCATTGTGGACACCACACTTATTAAGTGCCTCCTTCTGTCACAAAGACTGCCACAAACCCCTGCTGTTCTCATCTCATAACCAGAACCTCTTACAACCATTCGATTCAGGTCCTGCGACCCAAGTGACTGTACTAAGTGGGCTCCTGGGTGATGATGCAAATATATAATCCAGTATTTAATGCCGTTTGTCCTCTCATATTAAAGTTATAGGCACAGGTTCTGTTAAGATATTTTAGGATTACTTTGTATTATTGTTGTGTTGAACATTGTTATATGTTAAGGAAAGGGGTTATCCATAATTCTTCTTAAGTGAAATAAGAAATAGAAGCTAACTGCTATTCTGTGAGTTATTAAGCATGTTATGTATTGTGTCTATATAGTGTATGACTATATCAGGTAATATTATATGCAGACTGTTCAGACACTGCTGTGAATGTTAACAGTGGAGGTAATGTCTGTTGGCTACACAAGTAAAAAGGTAATTATTTTCTGTGTAAAACCAGTAAACTGCAGTTAAGCTTCCAGTGTTGTTCTTTATTTTTGGAATCACCAATCATTTGGTAAATCAGCAACTGTGAACCTAACAGGGATTCTTCCAACTCCATATTTGCTATAAGGGGAAGCAACATATAAAAGACGATATAAGGGTGCTAATACATTTGACCAAGAAGTAAAGCATATTTGGTGGTGACATAGTCCTTACATGTTGATAAAAGTAAAGTCATGCACCTGGGATGTAAAAATATCCAAGCCACTTATACCCTTAATTTGACTGCACTAGGCAAATCCATTATGGAAAAGGACCTTGGAGTCCTTGTAGATGATAAACTTGGCTACAGCAAGAAATGCCAATCAGCAGCATCAAGTGCAAATAAGGTCTTGAGCTGTATTAAAAGTGGAATAGATTCACGTCTGGAAGCGGTCATTCTTCTACTTTATAGAGCAATGGTAAGGCCCCATCTAGAATATACTGTACAGTTTTGGTCTCCATCACTCAAACACGATAATTATTGAATTAGAGAGGGTACAGAGAAGAGAACTAAGCTGGTAAAAAGTATGGAAAATCTTAGCTATGAAGAAAGACTGGCCAAATTGGGGATGTCCACGCTTGAGAAGAGGCATTTAAGGGGTGATATGATAACTATGTATAAATATATAAGGGGATCATATAATAATCTCTCTAATGCTTTATTTACCAGTAGGTCTTTCCAGCTGACACGAGGTCACCCATTCCGATTAGAAGAAAAGAGGTTCCGCCTAAATATTCGGAAGGGTTTTTTTTACAGTGAGAGCTGTGAAGATGTGGAATTCTCTCCCTGAATCAATGGTTCAGGCTGATACATTAGATAGCTTTAAGAAGGGGGTTGGATGGCTTTTAGCAAGTGAGGGAATACAGGGCTATGGAATATAGCTCATAGTAAAAGTTGATTTAGGGACTAGTCCGATTCGCATTTTGGAGCCAGGAAGGATTTTTTTTGCCTCTCTGAGGAAAATTGGAGAGGCTTCAGAGTTTTTTGCCTTCCTCTGGATCAACTGGCAGTTAGGCAGGTTAAAAAAAGTTAAAAGGTTGAACTTGATGGACGTGTGTCTTTTTTCAACCTAACTTATTATGTTACTATGTTACAGAAACGTTTTACATCATGAGGCCCTTTAATCAAACTCATATGAATGGGAGCAGCCATGATTGCTCTGATGAGGTACCCTGATTTAAAAATCTGAAATTAAACAGTGAGGTGTTCGGTGGTGGGCTGGGAGATTTTTTTTTTCTTATGCATTTTTTTCCATGTAGACACTCAAGGGCTGCCCCTTAAAGCTACTGCCCTAGATACAGGCCCTTGGGTGTTTATATGATTAATACAGCCCCTGTTTAATTAATCATTTAGAGTCATATATGGAATAACCTCTTCTCACCCATCTCAGCTGAAAAACCTGTAAAAATAGCTTCATCCTAGAGCTCTTACATGATTCTGTCTTGGGGACAAATGTTCTACTTTCTGGAAACAGGTGTCACCTAGGAAGACCCAGCCTAATCAAAGAGAAAGATGGGGCACATCTAGGAACATGCTTTCCACTACAGTTTGAATTCTGTATGGGTGATACTTGCTGATTTCGCAGAATAGCAGATGCAAGAGTATTAGCTATGATGTACCAAAACCAATTAGCACCTGACAATTAATATAAAGCGGACATTAATATTATGCAGCTGAAAACTGAAATAGTGACGATGTCACAAAAGCAGATTTTTCTTCTTGTGAAAAAGACACTGATAAATCTGATTCATTACAATGCATAGCATGATATCTTATTTTTCTAAGGTGAGAATAATGTTTAAAAATAAGACTTATTATTACCTTTCAAAAACGAAAGAACTCATCACATTTGGTCTGCACATATCCACACACCAGTATACTGTATAAGCACTACTCTTTACCAGTACTAAAATACATACATTTTGCAAATGAGACATAATACAAACTTTGGGGCTATACTTATAATTTATAATATATTATTTTTTCACAAAGCTTTGGGAAAATGTGGTTTTAGAATACAATAAACATTTGGATGAAATCATATAGAGGGTAACATCATGAATGTAAAGAATATTGTCTTATGTGTAGGAATTTATGAATTTGTTCCATTTTCTATATATATAATATAAAAAGGCCTTTTTGTAATTGTACACTTTCCCAACTGCGATAAAGGGTGTTCATTTATATAAAAGGAAACAATGAAGCTTTATAAATTACAGCTTATTTCTTACACCAGTTCTTACAACGGTATTGGCATAAAATACTATACATGTCTTTCAAAATGTGCCCCATAGAGTAACTCAATAAGGGCAATGTCATGCAGGATGTTTTAATTGTTGCTACTTTGGGAATGATCAAAACTCCCGCTAGTAGCAATGTCACTTCCAATTAACATCAGTTGGAGGCACTTCCATGGACCTGTGATTATTGGCTGTGTCCGGGTGATTCACAGAGCTTCCCATTGATATTTTCACTACAACAAGCACATTACAAAGCACATAGCTGCCCTAATGAATACAAGAGATGCCTTACACCCATGCAATTCAAAAAAAAATAAAAGGCTGCCTTTGACAACTAAAACAATTAAGAGGAATCACAGATAACGCAATTACTAAACACTGAGGTGACTAAATATCTTTCATCATTTTGATTTATAAGATGAACACTAAAGATAATGCTAATGATGACATCTTATAACACCAATGAACTCAGGAGTGCCTTGGAATTGCATTGTTTAATCTTCACGATTGTTATTAACATCCTTGATACACACAAAGCTACATGTATACCTAGTCTCAAAAAAATTCTCAAAAAAACAGCCCATAACCACTTGAATTGTGCTTTGCACTGAAATATTTTTGCATTCGGAATTGGTGAGGATTTGTCGTGTAATAAATCCTGGAAAAGTCACGCTTTGTTTTTGTGACTTTCTGATTTTTGTCATTTAATAAATGGTTTAATAAAATGGCACCCTAATATGGATCAACACTACATGTAATTAAAAATCGCAAGTGTTATGAAAAATGGCATATTTGCTAATTTTTAACACTGACCGCAATATAAAACGAAACACATTGCATTCTAGTGATGTGCAGGTCAGGGTTTTCCTGACCAGCACCCGACCCTAACCCGCCCTGCTCCAGTCCGCACTTCCGGGGTCCTTTTATAGACCCGGGCCACCCCGCCGTTGACGTCACAATGACTTCACAAAAGGGGCGGGGCGAGCAGACGCGAGACTATAAAACTGGAACCTGGAAGTCGGAAGCCGGCATTTTAAGGTGTCGGGCGGGGAGAGCAGGAGAAGAGCTCAAATCGCACCCGCCACCCGAGAGGAGCAGTGCGAGGTTGACCCAAACCTGTCCGAACCGCGGGTCCCGCGGGTATCGGGTCGGCCCGCACATCACTAGTGCATTCCCTTTTTGTGTCTCTTTATTTGTTATTGAGCTAAACAGAGCAAACAGGTAAACTGAAGCTACTCCATATTTGGTCCTTGTGAAATAGATAAGTAGATTACCAGTATACAAATACTCTCCCTGCATAATGGATTCCTGCTTTTCTTTAGCCAAAACATTCTTAACAAAGGGGTGAGTTGAGGTGGGTGTTTTTTGTGGCAATCTAATTTACAACCTTACAAGAACCCTGTTTGAACTGTTTAGGTAATAAAATTTAAAAAACTTAGATTTTTCATGACTAAACAAGCAAAAAGTATGTTTGACACAAGCCCTATTAATTGAACTCATGTTATAACAAAGTAGGGGGTTGCAGCTCCTTTAAATTGATCTTAAAATTTTAACTATGTGCATTTAAAATTCACAATGTAATAATTGTCTTGTGAAAAATATTACACTAAGTACATGCCTGGTTAATGATCTGAACTAGACATATAATGTTTTCTGCATGAATTTTTTTATTTCTGCGCCACATTTATTCCACTTTGTACAGTACATAATCCTGTGGGCTCTGTTTTGAGGATTATTTAAACTAACTCACAGATGGAATTGTAATACTTTATTCTATCTTCATTGTCTAATTATTCCCATACTATTATGCTTCTGAGGTTCCTAAAGGATGGCTTGTGGTATTCCTGACTAAGGATTCTGGGGACAGCAGCTGGAGACACACGTGTTGATTCTCTCCGGCATACACAACAGCTCTGTCTAATTGCAGGTCTGGGTTTGTATTTTTCTCATGTGTGTATCTGTCCATAAATATCTGTCTATCTAAATGTATCCATGTCTTTCCACCCGTTCATCTGTTTAACTCTGATACATTTGCACTGACAGTGCGGAGCTCTCGGTGTGACAGATATCAGAGCACAATGCGCAGGGATGTTTCTTTCTTCCCTCTCAGACTATTTGCTTTCATTTCCCCATTAGCCATATGCTGCACTCTGCAGTGACAGAGGGAATAGAGACGGCTTTATCATTACCATTCCTAGAAAGAGAGAAGACAATTTGGGTAATTAAAAGACATTTTATTCTTTGCAGAATTGCCTTGCTAGTAGAAGGTATGAATCCTAAAGGTACTGTAATCTTCCCCACTAATAACCCATGTACAAATTAACAGCTAATTTGGAGCTCTGTTGTATCAAAATTGCTAGTTTTTTGGCGGGACTAAGCAAGTACCCATGAGAGTGACAGACATACGGGCGTGGACAAACCAGGTTAAAGGGGTAGTTATCTTTTTGGATGAGCTGCCAATTCCCATCATTTATCTTTGGAAAGAATCTAGTTTGTAGAGAAATGATAAAAACAACAAGGTGTGCTGGCAAGGAACGGTGAGACAGGCAAGTGGAGCATTTGAGTAGTGATCTGTGAATTTATTCGCCAGGCGCGAATATGCGGCAAATTTGGGGTGAAAATTCGGTGGTGACGAAAAAAATGATGCTTGCGACGGTTTTGATGCCGGCATCAAAGTTTTTTCGACGCTGGCATCAATAAATGGACGCACATTGACTTTAATGGGCGCTGACGTCAACTTTGGATTGTCGCCAGTGTCAAAATCGCAGTTTCACAAATTTTTAGTCAGTTTCACGAATTCCTCACGAAATTCATGGCGAAGCGAAAGGTGACAAATTCGCCCATCACTACATTTGAGTTTAGAAATAGCTGACTTCTATAGGGCAAAGCAAATAGATGGAGCACATATATTTTCACACAGTTTATTTATATAATGTGGCTTCCATTTATATTGATTTCAACACACAGCATACAAATTACATCTGAATTCACCAATCTGCACAGGAATACTCTCTCAACTCATAATACTTATATATTCAGTAAACAGTTGATTCAGTTATATTGGAAAATGTAGGCGGAAAGTCAGTGCAGCTTTCCACATGAATTATTATCCATGAATTATTATATTTATTACAGCAAGAACTAGTGCAATTCAGGTATGTTGACTAACATTAGTGGCAATATAGAACCAGCAGTCCATAAATAGCCTATTTCAAAAGTATAACAGTACAGGTATAGGATGCCTTATCCGGAAAACCGATATCCTGAAAGCTCCGAATTACGGAATGTCTCCCATAGACTCCATTTTATCCAAATAATCCAAATTTTTTAAAATGATTTCCTTTTTCTCTGTAATAATAAAACAGTAGCTTGTACTTTATCCCAACTAAGATATAATTAATCTTTATTGGAAGCAAAACCAGCTTATTGGGTTTATTTAATGTTTAAATGAATTTCTAGCAGACTTAAGGCATGAAGACCCAAATTACAGAAAGATCCGTTATCCGGAAAAACCCAGGTCCCAAGCATTCTGGATAACAGGTCCCATACCTGTACTTAAAAGATACTGACACCAGGCATGGTGAAGATACTGACATGGGGAAGTTGTCTAAGTGGTTAAACAGAATTATTAAATATAGATATATTATTTTTTAAATAATGGGATTTTGCTTGGTCTTGAGAAAATACCAACATTTTCTGAAGTAGAATCAGGGTGAAACATCTGTACAAAGAAAATTAGCATATTCTGCAAACGAATGCATTTTCTGAATCTATAAAAAGGCTCAAATATTTATTATATCAGTTAATTCAGTCCTAATCATGGTGCTAAAGAGAGTGGCAGTTTAGAAAATAAATGTTTTCAAGGTAAAACACTGTGGTGGGAGAAATAGAAATGATAAAAAACGGGTGTGCATGTGGTGTGCATCACTTCTACAAATATAATGTATATGTATAAATCAGCCCAATAATTTACCTTGCGAACAACTTGCAAATTGTGTTTAATGGGCATTGCCAAACAATCTGGGAAATTTAAAGTACTTTTTCCAATAACTAGAAGATTTCCTTCAAGCAGTGCACAAGACTGATAGACATTTGACTCAACAAACCCTCTCTACTATGGTGTTGCTTTATGTACTGTAAGAATAACACGAAGGCCAAATAGTCTGTAGCAAGCCTATGTCTACACCTTGATAAGCAATAAATCACATTAGATCACATGCCTTCTTTCACAATTAATTCCTGGGAAATGTAATTAAGACAGATTATATTCCTTTCCAGAAACGTAACTAGAGGGGGGGCGGGCGATAGCGCAGGACACGCAGCCGGGCCCCCTGCCCCCCCTCTGTATGCCCGGAACTGGCCGGGAATTAGCGGCGCGTGAACTGCCGGGGGTATGCGGGCCCTGGCCCGCTTGCACCTCCTGCACCCCCCAGTAGTTCCGCCAATGTTCCTTTCAATGTTCCTAAATAAATACAGAATTTGATTTACACTGGTTTAAAGGTGTTTTGGAAGTTGCCAATAAATATTATTACTCTTTGTTTGTATTGATGGAAATGATATGAATTGTTACAAAAGCAACAAGCATTTAAGGGGTTGTACTGCCTCTACTAGGAAAAAAAAAAAATCCTCCTCCGCTAAACTATATTTTAGACCAGCTGATTAAAATGAGGGTCTACAATTTCTGGAAGATGCAAACAGAAGTTATTGCAATGTCCTGTTAAAAAGGGGGTTTATTGTTCTAGTTGTCTTTCTAGTTCAAAGCTCTTTCAGCCAAAGGACACATTATTGCATTCTGCAATAGTCTGCAATAGAACACAGCTACAATTAGATCTGCACTGCACATAATAATACACTGATGTTTTAAATGTTGTAACATTAGATTGAGCCTCCCCCAGGTATGGCACTGCAAATGGAATAGCAATTGAATCAGCTTTTTTTGAATTCAGATTTTTTAAGTAATAAAAGTCCAACCAAACTAGAATCCACAATTTGACCTTATTTATCATTGAAAAAAACAATAAAATCTGTTCCGAAAAACCCCCCCAAAAAATTGGGTTTTTGCGAAAAAACACCGATTTTTTCAGGGTTTATGCCCGAAAAGCTCAAATTTTTTGTGAAATCACTCTGAATTTTTGGATTTTTGGCTGAGAATCATTGCAGACCATGATATCTTCAAATTTGAAATGGGACCTTAGCCATTAGCTTCTACAGGACCCCGATAGCTTGGAGATGGAGTATTTTTGGATTCTGACTTTTAGCAGCCTTGGCGTATAGTAAATCACAAAGAATTTCTATTCACACTTTAATAAATAACCCCTTTGTATTTAATATGTACAAATAATACTTTTTTTTAATGTTGCACACTGCTTAGAAAAAAAGATCAGGGCCCATGCAAGAATAAAACATTGCATTTATTGGCTTGTGAGATTTCTTTTGTATTTTGAATTCTTCCTTGGTGTTAATTATACCATTATACAGTAGGAGAGAGGTAAAGCATGTACAGTAAGTAGGTACATATTTATTTAACTTCTTTCTATACCTTAAAATCTGCTACAGTATATGTAGGTTCTGCATGCATCCATCAAAGAAACAATGACTTTGCTAATTTGATTCTGTCTCCTTCAGAAGTATTTCTCTAACTCTGCTCCTCTAACACAACCCGCTGAGCCTCAGTCACGGCTGAGCAAACTGCCAAACTCACTTCAGCCTGACTCCCTGAAAGAATATGTTTCTCTATCCAAAGAGTCCAGTATCCAAGCTAATTAACTTCATAAAAGGTCAAGGGGTTTTAGACAAATTTCTGCTCTGCACACAAACCTATCAGGCTGATTGGTTAGCTCACTGACCAGCAATGGGGAGGACATGGTTTGGTTTTATTTAATATTTTAAGCCATCCAGACAGGACTGCTTCACCCTTAATGTCTACACAAGTGAAATCAATCACCTAATCTATCAATAAGGGGGACACATGCAGAAGGCAAAGCCAGACAAACATTTTCGTGCAAAAGCTGTGTATAAGAAGCATTAAGTTAAATGCACAGGAGCCTTCTCATGATGCCATTACTGACCTCCCTGTCCAAAGTGTTCGTTAATAAAACTGGTATTTATAAGAGACATTGGAGCACTCCCTTGGGTTTTTTGGTGAATAAGTGTCATCTAAGGAGAATGAATCTGTATATCCCTTGTAAATAAATCATGCAGATTTTGTTATAATCCCACATTATCAGGATGGCATTTCTAAATCCTCGGAGCACGTTCTATTACTGTGTGGAGTGCAGGATTGGGAGAGGGGAGCAGTGTCTGAAGCTGTGTACAAATCTCTGATAAAAGCTATTCCTATTTAGCTCACATTGCATCGATGTCTAAATAACGAGTTACATTTCGGATGCAGACAGCTTAATATACGGTGCGTACTCAGGGTATTTAGCTTGTACATTGAGAGGGAGGATGCTGTCTGGCTGAAAAGCATTTCTATTACACTAATGTGGCAAAATATATAAAACAGCAAAAGTAAACCCTTGTTTATTTAATATCACCATCTCTTTTGAAGCCAGGAAAAGCAATGCCTTAAAATTGATAATATAAAGACTTAGCCCATGTTGTTTGTGAAACGCTTTGCAAAGGGAGGAGACTTTGCTTAAGATTGCAAATTAGAAGGGGCGTGTCTTCCCCTGCTGTATCACATCGCTCAGCAGAAGATCCACCAGTAGTTGCTGTGGCATCTCCGCCTGTCACCCTTAAATGTAACCCAAGGCTATATAGAGCCAGGCTCTTGCTGGCTGGCTTAGGGGAGGCTCAATTTGTTGATAGATATACTCTTAAATAGCTAGTGCCTCATGGATATCCAAAAATGCTATTGATTCTCTGCCATCTACAAATAGGGCAGTTCCAGGCTTCACTAAGTTTTTGGCAACCTGTCATTTTCTGGCATCTGGCAGCTTTCAGTAATCAGAAGGTCTTGTCAGTGACATGTCTCAATTCACTTTTTCTCGGTCACTTAACACTTTTACAAGCTCTTAAAAAAAGATGTCATACATTGATCAATTTTCCCAACACCAGACAGAATTGGCTGAAAGCTAAAAGAGATTTTTTTGTCTGCCTAACATCATGGGTGCAATCGATTGTACTCTTGTGGCTTTATTGCCCCCTTGTGGTCAGGAGTAAATTTATCAGAACAACAAGTACTTTTTATAGCATTGCCATGTCTGGGTGTTGTGTTTAACTAATAAACTTTGATTGGTTGGAGTGAGCCAATAGGGATTTTCATAGAAATCTTAAGCAGTTTTGACCTTTAGAGGGTAACCAAAACATATTTTTAGCATCAATAAATGAAGACGTTATAACCTTGTCATACAGTATGTTGTATTTAAGCAATTGTAGATGTAGTTAGGGATGGGCGAATTTGACCCGTTTCGATTCGCCAAAAAATCGCCATCGGCGAAATGTCACCGACGCCCATTAAAGTCTATGGTGTGTCATTTTTTTTTCACCATACAAGTCTATGGGTGTCATTTCCGCAGCCAAACAAGGTGAAAAAATTAGCCCATCCCTAGTATGTATAGTATCACGTGTTAAGTTGCAGCATGATTTGCTGAAAAAAAAAGAGTGCTAACAACAGTTTCTGATAAAAATGGTGGTAAACCCCGGAAACAGCAATAATACAGCTCTGCAAAATTGACCGTTTCTCATATTGACAATTCTTTATCCGAAATAATTGAATTATGTAGTTAAACACATCTTTACTTTATCACACATTTAGGGGGTATTTTGTCACAATCCAAAAATATCTTAATATTTTTTGAAATTTACTCCGACCAAATCCGCACAGGTTATTTCCCCATATTTTTCAAACAAGGGAAAGTGGTGGCCAATAAAAGGGTAACCATGTTTGGGAGTTTTAACCTTGACAGCAGCAAGTTAATTGCAGGTAAAGTGAGTACCTGTGTAAAATGTATAATGTGGGAATAGAATTCTTAATGAATCAGAAGAAAATTGAACATGGGACTGGCCAGATATGGGATGACTTTGACGTAGTTGGCCAGCTTAAATATATTGCAATATATGGACAAACAATCCCTGTTTTGTTTAAAGGGTGAGGCGCTTTTTAGTAGCTGTATTCACAAAATGTGTCTGTCTTAAATATATTAGTAATGGGTTGAGTGCAGAGGACCGCACTTTATTTTCAATTATTTTCAATTATTTTCAATTTATTTTCCCGAAAACTTCCATTGTGGGAAAAAACTCAAAAAAATTGTGAAAATCTTGATCAATCAAGCAAATTTTTGGAATTTTCCTCCTGAAAAATCATTTTTTCTAGATTTTTGCCCGAAAACCACAAAATCTTTGGATTATTGCAAGAAACCCAGTGCAGATCATGATATCTTCGGGCCTTCATACTTTAATCATAACCCCCTTAGAGTGGTGAATTTAAATTCCCTGCAACTCCCACTAGAGGATGTGTTACATGGGACTCTCACTGACTTTACACACACAAAACAGATCTTGCAATAACTTAGGGGTCATTAGTTCTTACAAATAATGGTTCACTCTTTATTTGCTTGATTTTTAGTGTATAAGGTGTTGCTTCAAAGATGATACAATATACAGTCACTTCACAGATACTCCTCTGGATGGTAATGGACACATGCAAAGTATTAGTTACAACCAGTGGTATTACTTACTTATATGTAAACTAGTCATCTGCACTAGAATGATGCTCACAATGGTGTTTCATCAAATATCATTATCTCTGAGCTTAAGCACGTGAGTCCCTGTGCTGGAAGGTGATACTGTGGGATACTAACCCTCTCTGTCTCCTCAGTGGAGCCTTTGGCTTCTCTACTAATTACTCTCAGCATGGATCTCACTCCTACAAGAATCCTCCCTGACACTTCTCATACTGAGGCCTCCTACCTAAGGTTCTCTTGCACCAACCACCCCTACAGCAAGTGGGGTCCAAAGAGACAGAACCAAATGTTGACTTCTATTTTAAAACTAGGGACACTTAGTACCCTTGGCCAATTAAATAACCCTTGGCCAATTAAAGAACTACACGGAAAACTTTAAACTGAAAATTGACAACCCCCCCCCCCCACCAATGAAACAGGCCCAGACATTGGCTGTATTAATTCTTACTACTAACCATATAACTAAATATGCCTCTGACAGACTGAGATTTCCCAAGTCACCGTAAGCTAAAATTGGTGTTCCTACTGGAGTTGTCTATAGCTACTATAGATATCCTGTGTCCAACGTAAATAAAAAGAAACAAGTTCCCCACTCCAAGAATGATATCTATTCTATTAACAGGTATTGAGATCTACCTTCTTGTAACAATGATATATCATTGTTGGGTTTGGGTTCTTGACCGCCCTTCAGTTACCACGCCCATGGTGCTCCTCACTAAGGATCCAGAGATCTCCAGGAGACAAGCAGTGCACCACACGAGAAATGATGCAGAAATTGTCTGTTTATTAGCATGTAAAGCTAGATTTTATATTCTTTGCACGCCCCCTATAGCCCCTCCTTTAACAGCATATAAGGAGAGAGACAAACAAACAAACAGCACAGTTTGCAGAATCACAGGAATAGAGCATGTGTTAAATTTAGAAGACGCAAACAAGTTACATAGGGTGGGGGAAGCAAGATCAAAGTTACAGAAATAACTAAAGTGCAACAGCTGAAGTTACATATATTTCAGTAACGGTATGCAGTTTCTACAAGTTGTACAGATAATCTTGAGCAATGGGTTTTGCCCTGCTGCCTGAAATATCACTTAGCCTTGCAATTGCAGTTACAAGTAATGTAAGAATTTAAAGGTGAAGGCATAAGAACCATGATTTTAAGCATATTCTTACAATCATTTGTTTCAGAAGTTGAGGATATCAAAAGGTTGAAGCCACAGCAACCTTATTATTTATGCACCATTTAACTTTGACTCTCTAAAGGTGCCTTTCTTCCGAAGTTGATCATTGTTTTGAGCTATATTCATCAATCATGAACAGCCACTTCTTATTTACCTTATACAGTATTATACTATATTATACTGTGTAGTGGATTTCGGTTTGCACTAGTAATTTAATTATCTGCCTTGCAAGGACCAAACATGGAGTAGCTTCAGTTTTCAAGAAATAACCAAAACCATATATTTTAATAATTAAAGCAATAGGTAAGACATATGTTCAGTACAAGCCATATTCATTGTACTTGTGTTGAACAAGTGGGTTTACTGGTGCTTTAATTTATTTGTGCCATGAATGTATTTCTTTGTATTCATCTGCCTGTCCTTCTTTTCTGGCCTTCTTGCAAGGTTTTTATTTCTAAAAACGAAATAAAAAAAAACAAAAAACAGCGGTTGCTATCTTGTTTCTGACAAGGTCTGTCAAATGAATGATTATTTGCATATAAATCAAGTCCAGGATATATTTTTTTCTGCCCTCAAACTTTCCAAAGTAGAACTATACAATTTAATCAAACAAATAAAAAATTATATTATTAATATTATTAGAAATGTTCATGGAAACCTCAGAAAGGGGGGATATACTGCTTTGTAAGGATTTATATCTAAAGAAACATTCATTTTCATAAATTTTTTTACCTTTTGTTAGAAGAACGAAATGCCCCTAACTTTTTACTTACCCCTCGGTGGCGGTGGATGCGCAGTTGGAGCAATTTACCGGTTTGTGATAACTGCACATGGATAGAAATTGCTGAAGCGCTGGAAGAAGACACAACGACTCGGAAGATGGCTGCGGTGAACTGCGATCCCTGAATCTGTGTCGAGGGGGTAAGTAAAAAGTTAGGAGGGTCTACGTAGGGTAGGGGGGTAGGGTTTTTTTAATCACGAGTTGAATTCTCCTTTAAAGCATTAACCTTTATAATACAATATGCGAAAAACATCTCCATTGCCATTAGAGACAATGGCAATGGAAGCTGTATGTGCCCTAAGATAGTATGGCTAAAAAGGACAGTTTGTGCTTTCAGATGAGAAGTGTTCACATATGTCATTATACTTAGACAATACTAAGATTGTTGTTCTGGGTATTTCCTTTTAAAGAGAAGCACCAGAAAATTATTACATGGTGTTGTAATTTCTAACCATAATAACCAGGGCCGGCCTTAGGCCTATTGGACCAGTTGGGCCCAATAGGGCCCCGCTCCTCTGGGGGCCCCGCACCAGGGGTGAGCACAGACAAGAATTACCCCAGAACATAACACTGCCTAGCACCCCCAACTTCGTAGGTCCAGCCTGCCCCCAACTACACAGGTCCAGTCCATCCCCAATTCTGATAAGCCCAGCACGCCCCAACCTGACTGAGCTCACTCCCAACCAGTATCGGTCCAACTTGCCCCAATCCTGACTGGTCCAGTCCACTCTGCTATTTCCTTCCTCTCTCTATCATGCCCCTTTCTCTCTCTCTCACTCTTACCCTGTGTGCCCCAATGTGCTCCATTTTTGCTTTCAATCTTTTGTGCACTATGTGCCCCTGTTTCCTCCCTCTCTCTCTTCCCCGTGTGCCCCTATTTCAATTCTATCTTGGTCCTGTATGCCCCTATTTTCTTATATACTTGGTGTGTCAGTAGTCTGCCCTGCCAAAATGGTCCCAATTGGGCCCCACATTTGATAGGACCGGCCCTGATAAAATAACCCTTGAATTTTGTTTACAGATATAACTGTTTTATCTCTCTTCCATTTATCATAGCCTGGTGGAAATATATGGAATGACTGAATGTGTTCTCTATTTATTAGTCTATGGAACTGGGATGGTCATGTTTTAACCCTGTTGCCCCCCCCCCAACCCCTGACTTGACAAAGAGTATTAAAAGAGGACATTTTCCCATTCAATTAAGATTTTTCATCAGCCATCTTTAAAGGAACAGTAACACCAAAAAATGTATGTGTTTTAAAGGAATGACAATATGATGTACTGTTGCCCAGAACTGGTAAAATTGTTGTGTTTGCATCAGAAACACTGCTAATAGTTTATATAAACAAGCAACGGTGTAGCAATGGGGGTAGTCATTCAAGCACAGGATACACAGTAGATATCCCATTGTATACTACAGAGCTTATATGTTATCTATATGTATCTATGTGTATCCTGTGCCTATTCTCCTTTTTCAGCTTTGAATGGCTGCCACCATGGCACAGCAGCTTGCTTATATAAACCATAGCTGTCAAATACACCCGTTCTACCCATTCAAGGCAACAGTACATTATACTGTTATAAAACGCTTACATTTTTTGGTGTTACTGTTCCTTTAAGAGCACTCATCCTCATAGTTTTCATTAGCTGCCATAAATATATAAAACTCCTAGCCTAAAACCCCACATAACATACATGGCAGTGTTGTTGGTTTATATGTGTGTGCTTTCCAAACCAATCCCCTAATTAATTAAAAAAAACAAATGTTAAGAATAGCTTTTCCTCTGTTTTCCTCTAAGTGCAACTGAGGTGGAGTTAGCATTTCTCCTATTTACTGTATACAAGCAGATATCAGACCTGGCAAAAACATGTAAAATTTCACAGCAGACCTGAATTACAGTTTATGAAGTCAGTCTATATTCTAGTTGCAGCTGATTGCCATGGAGATTCTGCTCTGTGATTGGCTACAACTCCAAGACATAATATGCCCTGCGTGTGTCTGTAAACTTGACAGTTTGGAATCTCTGTCTATATAGTGTAACAACACATTTACAAAGGATGAAGACAAATTGCCTTCATTCACATCCCCAGTCTGACAAATAAAGCCGTATGAGACCTCTCCTGTGCAGTTTGATTCTGCTCTTACAAAACACCAGGGCCAAGATATAAAGGGAATAACAAGCAAAACACTAAAATCTAGGAAAACACATCTATCATGTAGCCAACATGTATGCACTCTGATTTACTCACACTTACATATAATGAACAATAGAAACGTTTGAAAAGAAATTCTCTGTTGCAGTTGATATTTGCTTATTAGCTTATACACATGCAGATTTAATATTATCTATCTATATTTATTTATATAGTGGGCTTTATTATGTATATGGCACTTTATAAATTAACAGAATACGTAAGATTTATACTATACTGAATTTCTTTTGCAAATGAATAAATGCAGGTATGGGACCTGTTGTCCAGAATGCTCAGGACCTGGGGCTTTCTGGATAACAGATCTTTCTGTTATTTGGATCTTCATACATCAAGGAAGTTATTTTATCAAAATCTGAAATTTTCTCACCATTCAGACCAAATCCGCATAGACTTCCCCCCCTATTTATCAATAAACTTTCACAATTTTTTGTTGTGTTGGAATCTTAAGTTTTTTCAGATTTTGCACTTGAAATCTACAATTTTTTTGTGAAATTGTTCAGAAACTATGATTTTGCATCTTGCAGTTGTTAACGGGACATCTGCCTGACTTTTACATGTTCTCAACAGGTCTGAGTTGGAGTACTTTTTTCATCAGACTTTTAACACTATCAATAAATAAATTTATAAAAATCCCTAAAAAGTTTTTTTCCTATGAAAAAAACCTATTTGGCTTTAGAAAATACCTCCCTTAATCTACTGGAAAATCATGAAACATTACATACATACAATAGGCTTGTTTTGATTCCAATAAGGATAAGTCATATCTTACTGAAATTAGGATCAAGTACAAGATTCTGTTTTATTACTACAGAGAAAAAGGAAAACATTTTTACAAATTTGGGTAAAATTTAGTCTATGGGAGATGGCCATCCCGTATTTTGGAGCTTTCTGGATAACTGGTTTACTGGATCCCTTACCTGCACAAGCACAACTTACAAACTATATAGAAAGTAAACAATTCATAGTATTACAGGAAAGTTAAAGGCTTTTCATATTTACATTGGACTACATATATAAATATGCACATTTCTTTAGTTTAACTGCTGTTGGTTCATACTCTGACAATGAAACATGATCTTTGTAATAGGCTCAACCATCTTTTTCCATACCTTGTGTCACACACTTGAATTTCCATAAGTTTATTTTTTCTGAAGAATTCATCAAAGAAACAATATATTAACCAGCAATCTTATTAATATTTACTATAATAATATTTACTATAATACAATAATGTATAATATATATATATATGTACACAGTGATTATAAATATTTTACAGTTTACTACATCACTGCAATAAATGAGCATGTTGATTTATACTAACATGGTCATTGTATGGATTGCTTGTATGCTCTTGACTGCCCATGTGGCTTTACCTATGTGGGGCAGACTACAAAGCAAATGCATGGCCGTAGCTACCAGATTCCTTTAAATGTACAAAGATCACCCTCCCCATAGATTATGGACATGGTCCATAAATATTTAATAAGGGCTTGTGGGTTATGTGACTTGATATTGTGATATAATGGAACTTATCCATCCACCATGCCTTTATACACTCTGTGACATATAATATATTTATAAGTAGTTGCAATACGGAGTATAGAAATATATATATATCCTGATGATGGTCCCTTGAGGTACCGAAACGTGT
Source organism: Xenopus laevis (assembly GCF_017654675.1). Classification (NCBI taxonomy): domain Eukaryota; kingdom Metazoa; phylum Chordata; class Amphibia; order Anura; family Pipidae; genus Xenopus; species Xenopus laevis. The sequence continues at coordinate 72,118,787 of NC_054384.1, forward strand.
AGATGTTTATATGATTCAGTAAAGGACTACTAACAACCTTTATGCCGTGAGTGCTTCCTTTTATTTTTGGACTTTATATTGAATTGGGTTAGCACCCGGCAAATGATCGAATGGCGGAGGTGAATGCCGGCAACCAATGGCTTTATATATCTATATATATATATATATATATATATATATATATATATATATATATATATATATATACATATATACACACACAATTTCAACTTTCTCAGCACAACAAAAACATAAAGTGGCATATATGCATCTTAAGAAAAAAGGCAAAAAAACTAGTTTAGTACTGACACAATGGACACTGCCTTGATGGGGTGAGGCGGCTTATGCATGTTTGTACAAACGATGTGACCAAATGTGTCTCATTTTCACTTGAATGCAGGTAATTCCCCTCTTTGCCTCTATAGCTAGTATTTTGCTTTTTTCTTACCATGCATCAATGCCACTTTATGTTTTTGGAGTGCTAAGAAAGTTGAAATTGTATATAATTTAACCATGTTTCGTGCACCCAAAATTTGCTGGTATACAATAGGATGAGCAGCATTACTGCTGAGTATATATATATATATATATAAAATACACAAAAGCCATGAATATCTTGTAAATTATATCCTTATAAACGGTGAGTTCTGATGTCATCATTAAACGGTGAGTTCTGATGTCATTTCTGTCACATGACTCACTGAAACTTGTGTATTATAATAAACTAGAGAGGTACATTTCCTGAAGAAAATGTGAGTGGTGCTTGCCGTGGCAAAACTCAGGCCCCCCATATATGTTGGGTGTCTTGCCCAGTCGCCCCTGGTGCCTAGAGAGTACACAAAGTCGGTAGAATCCGGATTAAACCGGTGAAATTTAAAGCCAACCAAATTTTACCATTGAAATCAATCCAAACAAACTGGCTATTTTTGGCTCCGCCCACTTTTAAAAATTTGCAACCCAGTCACCAAATGGACCAAGTTTGAGCACTCTTACATTAACAGTGTAAGAATGACAGGAATTTAAATATTCCCATTGAATAGCGTTAGGTAAAATTTGATTGGCTGTCTTAAGCTCCGCCCATTTTTCTGAATTTTAACCCCAGTTACCTAGTCATGGTCAGTGCCAAGTTTGGGGCCTCCGGTTTTAAAACTGTGAGAACGGCGGTAATCAAAAATTTTACATTGAAGTCAATAGGTGAAAACGGATTGGCTGTTTATGGCTCCACCCACTTTTCCTAAATTTTGACCGCAGTCACCCAGTGAGTAATTGAGCCAAGTTTGGTACACCTAGCATTTAAACCGTGATAATAGCAGCAGTTTATCATTTTTCATTAAGGTCAAAGGCTGAAATCTGATTGGCTGTTGTTGCCCCGCCCCTTTTTTCCTAATTGTGAACCACAGTCACTCAGTGACTAACATACCAAAGTTTGGGAATGCTGTCATTTATTGTGTAAAAATGGCAGCATTTCTATTTTTTTCTATTGAAAATCAATGAATGAAATTTGATTGGTTGTTGGTGGCTCCGCCCACTTTTTCTAAACTTGAAGTGGAAACCCCCAGCGACCACATTTGTGATATTCAAGGTCCCTGACATCAATACTGAGAGAATGGCAGCCTTCTTAATTTTTCCCATTAAAACCAATCAAAGAAATCTGATTGGTTGGTTTTGGCTCCACCCACTTTTCTTAATTTTAATCCCAGTGACCAACTGTGCCAACTTTGAGGAGGCTGCCATTAACCGTCTAAGAGCGGCAGCAGTTTAAAATTTTCCTATTTAATTGAATGGCTGAAATTTGATTGGCTGTTGTAGACTCTGCCCACTTTTTGTAAATTTTGGCTGCAGTCACCCAGTGACCCACGGTGCCAAGTTTGGGAGCTCTGGCTTTATTACTGTGAGAATTACAGCTGTTTACATTTTCTCATTGAAGTCAATAGGGAAAATCTGATTGGTTGTTTGCGGCTCCGCTCACTTTTTTGGGTCCCCAAAATAGGACAGAAAAGTCACAACACCCCATTCCCGAATAAACTGAACGGTTTGACACCTCATTCATGGGTCTGCGACAAACTAATTATTCGATAAATTCCCCATTATAAGTCAATGGGGCAAATTTGGGGACCTCTCCTGCCCCGGAGGTAAAACTTATACCCTCGTGTGGGGTATCATCTGACACAGGTCGCTAACCTCTTCAAATGTGGTAAATTTAACGTTTCTACAAGATTCCCTCTCTGCGCTAGAATCCGTCAAAGTTGGCCTCAATGTTAATCTATGGGACTTTTCGGGGGGTTAATTGCCCCCGCAAGGGGCAATTAACCACCCACCCCTTAGAAAAGTCATACCACCCCATTCCCGATTAAGCCGCATGATTTGACACCTCATTCATGGGTCTAGGACAAACGGTGCGGGACTAGTTACGCGCCAAACTTTCATACGGAAGAAGAATAAAAATAAGTTTGCAAGATAACAGTAGTGATGCTTTGCTTCGCAAGCACCACTAATAAAGTACCCCCAGTTGCAAAATATGAGGATATTAGAAGTTACCTTGGAGTTCCATGACCTGTATAAAAACACTCGGCCTTCGGCCTCGTGTTTTTATATGGTCATGAAACTCCTCGGTAACTTATAATATCCTTATATATATATATATTTATATATATACACACATACACAAGACACATGCAAATCCTGTAAATTATATTATTATAAACAGCTCTTAGTGATGTCACTAGTTATAATCGGTGCTTAGTGATGTCATTTCTGTCACATGACATTATAATAAATAACATACCACCTGTTGTAAAATAGGAGGAAATTAGATCACTCCTGAGTTTTTTTTACCTGTATAAGGTCATCAGGCCTTGTACTTTTATATGGTTCTGGAACTCTTTGGTGACCTATAATATCCTTTTATTTTACAGGGGGTACATTATTCACTATATAAAGTAGGAAAAAGATACTGCACTCAGACAAGAACATGAACAAAAAAGTGATTTTTTTTTTTTTTTTTTTTTTTAGGAAAAATACAATGATTTCAGTACTTCTTCTCAGGGACAAACCAAACAGACCACCACCTTTGCTTAATCTGGCAAACAAAGATATGGAAATGGCGGAGCTCATCCAACACTCGCCATCTCCTCCTTGATCGCTGTTCTCGTGATAACCTGGCTACTTCTCCCCGACTGCCACTGCATATATTCACTCGCTTATGATTGCAGATCGAAGCATTCTTGGAGAACGGTCAGATTAATAGCAAATTGGCTTTATTAAAGAGCACATATAAATTACGTTACAACTGTAACATAATTTATATGTGCACTTTAATAAAGCCAATTTGCTATTAATCTGACCTTTCTCCAAGAATGTTTCGCTCTGCAATCATAAGCGAGTGAATATATGCAGACCACCACCTGTGCAAACATTTAAGTACCTCTTTAATAGGCACTAAAAATCCATCATAACCATGATAACCTGTGTAAACAGCATATAAAACCCCATGCAGTCTCATAGCATTCATCAGTTAGGTTTGGAATAAAATAATCAGGAAACGTCAGGGCTAAACTGACAACAAGTAACCTGTTCTGTGTAACTGCATGAAAGCAGAAATGGTTTACTGAGCAGACTGAAGTAAGCTGAATAGTAAACAATAGAATAGCTAGTAGGCTGAAAGGTTAGTCCATACAACTAACCAATGGTGAAGGCAGGCAGCAGGTAAGCATTAGTCTGCAAAACAGGAAAATGGTCAAGCAAGATAGCAGGTAAGAGTATATTTCAGGCAGGCCAGAGGTCAAAACTGAGAGATCAGTAGAAAGTGTTACTAGTTAGGCTAGCTGGACCTTATGCACACAGCAACACAGAATACTGGGCACATGGACTCAGAACTCCAGGTTACAGATTAGACCACCAGAAATGGCTTCAAAGGTCCAGAACAAAAAGACGGAAAAGCCAGGCTTAAAATGCCCTTTAGTTGGGAACTGCAACTGGACTGGTGTAAGCCAAGGATGGCTATAAAGCAAAAGAAAAACATATAATAGAGTCACCATTAATAAAGAAGAATAGAGTTATTATAATTAATTACAAATCCAAACCGACACAGTCTTCTATAACTCAGCCAGGAGCAGCAGTGTCCCATAAGCATAAGGTTCCTGATTCTAGACTAGGCAGGATCTGACGCACAGATGTAAAGAATGCTTGGAAAAATGAAAAATCCTGCTTTAGGCATATATAGTTCTTTATTTTTTTTATGTAAACAACAGTAATAGTAAAACAAACATATAGATATTTGGTTAATATGCAAAGGCCAAAAAATGTGTCAAATCTGAGAGAAAAGAGTTGCTCAGTATAGACAAAATAATCATTTCAGGACCATGGACAGTAACAACTATAGTATAAGTAAATCAATTAATTTTGCAGTCTCTTCAGAGAGAACAAGGTTATAGTTTATTGTGTAGCTGAAGAAATCCTGGGAAAAGCCCTATTGGATTTTTAAAGCACCGCAAGGGAAGCTGCCCCTAATAATTTTACTTACAGTTACTTGCAGTCCCCCCACACCCTATGGCCTTTTCCATGAAAGGGAAGTGTGGGGAATGAGGGGGTGGCACTGAACAAAACAGGAAACAGTGTTACTCGAATGATGTTTTCAGAAATATGCATCTTTCTATAATATATCAGAGTAACAATTTTTTCAATATGAACAATGGTCAAATTACATTGATGGACCAAATGTAAGGGGAGTATTTACTAAAACTCACTTTTTTTCACAATGTTTAAAAAAAAAATGTAACCAAACTCCTTATATTATTATTATTTTTAAAAAAGTTGCGACAATTTGAATCGTGCAAATTTTTCAATTTGTTGCTCGAATTGTGCGACTTTTTAGAGTTGTTACCCACACTTTCAACTTTGTTGCATTATTGAATGAAAACTAGCGCAAACAGCCCTAAACTATTGAGAATCCTGAAGGTAAAAAATATGTACAGTACCAATCTGCCATTGACTTCTACATGATTTCGACTGGTTTTAGCTGGAGTATTTTGGTATTCAAATTTTTAGCAGCAGCTTCAGAGCATATTTAAATCTTGAACAATTTGCAGTTTTTTTTCCCTATAAAAACTCGAGTTTTCCCCTTAAAAACTCAACCAGATACGTTTGAGGTTTAATAAATAGGCCCCTAAGGGCTGAACTCCACGGACGATTCTCGTCATCCGACAAAACGCATGGTCGCAAGGGGTCAAGATATAATTAGACTGAACGAAAAGTCACAGGTAAAAACTAGACGGTCAGACTGTCGGATGAAGACAATTCAGTGGCTGACTAGGGGTGCTTCCCCAAGAGGCACATGTCTCTTCTGCCTACCCCTAGTTCTGGCCCTGTATATTATCATAATTATCAATTAGAAACTCGCTCTATAACTGTATAAAAAAGTGTTGTGTATATATGATATAACACAGCTCAACATTTGTAAAGATGCTGTATAAATGTTTTAAAAGTCATGTTTAGGAAGAACAGCAGATCAAAGGCATCTGAGACCAAAGAATCTGCCCATCAATTCCCAAGGACATTTTCATAAGAATATTAAGAGGCTGTAAAGTTATAAACAGTAAGGCTTTCTTTATATCGTTGCTCACCCACTCTAATCCCACCCTAAAACTTCCTTCATTATCACCCCTTATACAAATGCAACATTCTGCTCCCCCACTTTTCTCCTGCCTTAATGCTCAGTCTCAGCCTTGTACTCTGAAGCATCATTACAGTGTCATTTCTAATATGAATAAAATGGTGCAAATGGAGTTTTATGCTTTATAAGTATGCAAGTCTGAAAATAATGATTCAGAGACAATTCCCACACCAGCAGACTGAACACAGACCTCAAATCATATCATCCCATTATTAATTCAAAAACATTTCAACACTAGCTGACAAGATAGGACATTTACAGGTGAGTGGGAACAAAGAGTTATAAAAACCAGTATTTCCTAACATTCTTACTGTTAAATTTCTCAGGTTCCGATATGTCTATCCATATACATGATTCTAAACCTGGTGCACCAAACCGAAGCTAATGTGCATATCATTTTTAGCAAATCCTATACAAAATATGTTATGCTTTTTTATTTATAATTGTATGATTATGTGATTGCTTTTACTGAACTATGAGTTATCCATAACACAGAGCCGTCTATAAAGCACAAAATCATATAAGTGGGGCAAATAACACAATTTAAAAAAAATTAAAGCAATATAATTTTCTGGAGGCAGCTCCTGAGTCCTAATATAAGCATCACTCTAAAACATATACAGAAGCCCTGCATAATGGTATTGACTGTAAAACACATGATCATTAACTACATTGTGATTCTTGTTCGTAAAGGACAGGAGGTTGAAAAGCAGAAATGTGAAGCAGTTGATGCTTTTATTGAGTTCTCAGTTTTAGGGGCAATCCACCTTCTTCAAGTGCTCAAAGTGGTAAGGTATAGTGATGAACGAATAAAGTCACGAAATGGGCGCGAAAATTCGCTGACGAAAGTTCACCGGCGTCAAAAAAAAATGTTGCCGGTGTCCAAAACGGGTGTTGGTGTCAAAACGGGCGTCGGCGCAGTTTCGCAAATTTTTCGCCGTTTCGCAAATTTTGAAAAAAAATATGCAACACTGTGTACCTATGTAAAACTATAACACTATGCCACCTCTAACACAGTAGATGGCTGTACTTTGTATGTATATATGACTACACGGATCAACTATAATAAAGACATTCACTGGACACTTAAAACAAACTTTATTTGCACTTTATAGCACATAAATGGACGAATTGTTGTGAACTCACTAAGGGGTCACTTTAAACATCGCCTCCTGTAGTTGAAACATTGTGGCAGGAATCAGTTCATAAGAAAACATAAGGGACAAAAAGTGTCTTTAAAAGAAGCAATAAAGGTGAATCTTAAGGCTTTGGAATCTGTAACACTAAGGAATTTTGTCAGATATTAGCAATTGTTACTACATTTGACTAGAACTATTCTTTAGAAATGATTATCTATTTGTAGTGGGTTATTTACATGACAGCTATGCATTCAATTAATTCATGTTTGAGGATGACAACAAGCTTTCTAAATACAATTAGCAATCACAAAATTATTAGTATCAGAGTAGTTACAATACAGAGGAAAGAATGAGTTACAAGAACAGTAACACCAAAAAATAAGTGTGTTAAAGTAATTAAAAAATAATGTAGAGTTGCCCTGTGGTGGTAAAACTGGTGTGTATACTTCAGAAGCTGTTCTATAGTTGATATAAAGCTGCTTTGTAGCCATGGGGGCATAGTCTTAGTCTTTCTGGAGCAAATACACCAGTTGTACCAGTGCAGTACAACAGTACAATATATTGCCATTCCTTTAAAACACTTTCATTTTTGATGTTACTATTTTTTTAATAAGCTTTAGGAGCAAATTAAAAACACTAAAGTCAGAATTATTTACAAGCAGCAATTGAGAGGCAACAGAAACAGGAGAAAAAAAAGCAGAATAGGATGTTTGGATCGATACTTTGTCCTAAATAACTTTGCGACAGAGAATCAATTGAAAGAAAAATATGGGGTGAGCGAAGAACAAGGTATGCAAGGTTAAAAAGTAGTAAAACAGTATTTGAAATTTAGACAAAGGTAGAAGAAAACAAAGTGTAAAAGATTCATTCCAAATGCTGGTTGAAGGGCTTTTATAAAAAACAATACATCTACATTTCAGAAAACAAAGTTGTATGAAAGTATGATAAGTGGGAAAATGTATCTGTGAGCAAATATAAGACATGAATCCCCTTTAAGCTTACCTATAGAAATGTATACCTTATATTGCATTTCTAAAAGAAAACTGGGGTGTTAAAAAGGGCAAACCTGTCCAATGGTCTTGCAGAGTTGTGGGAGAATGTAAGTATAGGCACAGTGATATAACAATAACATGGCAGCTCCCCCCCCTGCAAAAAATATTCGAGGGGCCCAGCTCACAAAGAAACCCCTACCAGGCCCTCCCTTCACCTGTCCATTGCCTGCTTCCAGTCCACTTGCATTGGTGTAGGTAAGAACGACTGAGGAGAGGGGGATTTCTAACAACTGTACTCTACTAATGTAGAGGAAGCAGATGTTGTGGTCCAGGCCACATGGTGCTAAACATGAGCTATTTCTATGCACATGCTGCAAACATAAATGTACAAAAAACTTTACATGTGTAGGGAGGGTAACCAGTTGTTTGTACACTCTTTCTCCCAAATAGACACAGAGTCCAAGTGAACAGGCAAACAATCAGGAATTTTATTTCCAACAAGTTCTTCACTTTTCCATTCAGATCCGGATTTCACAGGAACATACATCCAACATTCTGAAAATCCACACAGGCATCTTAGGTTTACTCTTTTATCCCAGAGGGTTACAACTGGACGGCTCAAATGGATAGTCACGCTGGTCTCCAGTCACTGGGAATCCTGTTCCCCACTACTGTCTCAGTAATCCGGTACTCCCTGCGGTATACACCCTGTTCTGACCTAAACCCTTCCTCTGGGGTCTTTATCTTAGGGAATATCCCCTGGGGTACTATCCTCACTACCCTCCTCGTTGGGGCATTAGGCGGCCCATGCTTGCTGTCCTAACTCAGTCACCTAGTGCCTGCTCTACTTCCTCTCACCTACTCTCAGCCTGCTCTATTTCTTCCAGTCTTCCATTCCTGACTGCTTCCTCCCATCAAAGACATAAAAACCAGGGTGTTGCCCCTTTTTATACCTCTAAAACTCACCTCTTGTGGTGGGGGAGTGTATTGCATCCTTTCGTCTAATATCCTCTTGCACCATCTAGTGTCTGTTTTATCACATTACATTAACTGACTTTTGCACATCACTCCGTACCATTAACTTGTTCACCCCCTTACACATGTACTACATCACAAACAGTTATATTACAGCCAAGGCTAAATCCAAAAGGTCTTCGAAACTGCAAGGAAAATTTTCACTTAGGGTTTGGAAACTTGCAGTAGCATATTGGGAATGCAAGTAGTGTTGAATCCTTGAGATGCTCTAGAAAATGTAATATTTTAAAATAAGCCAAAATGGTGTCTTTGTGGTCAAACTATCATCGCCTCCCAGCTATATAATTAAGAATGTATGCAGCCAGGTGCACAATTTTGACTTTTGCTATTAACCAATTGTATAGTTAGGGACATGACAAAATGATCCAAAACTTGTCCAGCTGCTGCAATCTATAAAGGCCTTTCAAAAAAGGGGCCAAAAACGCTGGAATATAGCCCCCAGCTCAAAACGGCACTTAAGTCAAATCCAAAAAAATATATTCCAAGTCATTCTCTCAAAGTTAAAAAATCACTCTTTATTCAGCATAAATATTAAAAAGTAGGCATACAGACCAATTGATGCTCCGCCTTATGCGTTACGTGCCCACAGGCACTTATTCTTAGGCATAGAATAAAGAGTGATTTTTAAATTTTGAGAGAATGACTTGGAATATATTTTTTTGGATTTGACATGACAAAATGAGCCAAAATGGATCACCCTACTGATTTTGCAAATGTCGTGGGTGCCACTCATATATTTCTTATATATCCACTGTTTCAAACAAATTATATTAAGAAATTCTCTGTATAAGGAAAGCGCTGAATGTCCCTGAACATTTTATTATCTCACGTGTCATCAATTAATCTCTATTGAAATCCTATTATTCATAGAACAGTATCAGAGAACGCTAACTGGAGTAGTATAACAATTCCCCTCTCGTTAGTTGTTACAAATCTTATACAATTTATGGAAACAATCTGGTTCATTTTATGAAGCCATTATTTTTATTAGCATTACTAAAAATATCTGCTTTCCTGTAGAAGCTTTTTCTTTTTATCATGAAAAGTGTAACTGCATCAAAACAATGTAGAAAGTGTTAAAGAGAATACAGTGGAATTTCCTGATTCCATCTGGTACTTCCTGGTACATGTGAACCTATTTACATTCTTCTAGTTCTGGTTTTTAGTTCAGTCCCATTTAGTTTCATGGTGCTAATGTCACAGATGGAGATTAATAGATCCTGCTACCGGCTAGCTATGAAAAGATATTTCATGTGGGGGAATCGAAGATAATAGCTGAATATGCATTAAGTCTATGAGTCTGAAATTATTATTGTCTTACAACAGGGAATTTATTAACAAAAACAGTGGTAATAATACTAAAATATACTAAAAGCAGAGAAATCAAATCTACACAACTTTTGAAAAGTGAATTCATTAACTTTATGGCATGTATGTGTGCCAAAATATAAAGAGATATGCTTTGGGTAATAATTCAGTTTGTTGTACTTACCATGATCCCATTCACTGTGAAAGAGAATACATTGCAAGCCTCCTTGTAGTTTTTGGAAATGTCAAAAATCGGAAAAATACAAATACAATGTACAAACTTTCTCCTTTTGCAATAATTTTCTTCATTTCACTGCAAATTTCCATTTTTTTGGGGGTGATACGGGGGGGGGGATTTGGGGGACCGTAAGGGATACGGTCACTGGAAAATATGTGTATTTTTCAAAATGGATCAGTTAATAGTGCTGCTCCAGCAGAATTCTGCACTGATATCAAAAGAGCAAAAATGTTTTTTTATATTAAATTTCGAAATCTGAATGGAGATAGACATATTGTCAGTTTCCCAGGTGCCCTCAGTAATGTGACTTGTGCTCTGATAAACTTCAGTCATACTTTACTTCTGCACTGCAAGTTGTGATGTCACCCATCTCCCTTTTCCCCCTCCCCAGCAGCCTAACAACAGAACAATAGGAAGGTAACCAGATAACAGCTCCCTGGTAGATCAGCACTCAATAGTAAAAATCCAAGTCCCACTGAGACACCTTCAGCTACATTGAGTAGGAGAAACAATAGCTTATCTGAAAGCAGTTCCATCCTGAAGTGCTGTCTCTTATGAAAGCACATGACCAGGCAAAATGACCTGAGATGGCTGCCACACACTAATATTACAACAACATAAAAATACACTTGTTAGTTCAGGAATAAAATTATATATGAAAGAGTAAATTAATAGCAGTGTAAACAGGGTAATTTAAAAATAAAAACTACACCATAAAAATCAAGAGTCCATTTAACTTTTTTTTTGCATAGACCAAATTAAAGGTGAATATTTTCTTGTGCAAAAAAAACAAACAGTTTTAATACTTATGCAAAATCTATATTAGAAAAAATGCTCACATAAAGGATTAATGTTATACATTCTGTATGTCCTGTGAGTGTTACATCACTATTAAGTAACAGAGAAACACACAGAGCACCACTTGTGCATTAATAAATCAGGTTACTAATATAAAAATGTATATATCCCTTTAATTTTCAATACTCTCGTGTGGCAAAGTTGCAAAACAAACAAACAAACAAACAAACAAAAAAAGACATATTTTTGGCCTATATTTGTTGAAATGATTTATTTATGTTATAATATTAGTACCACCAAATACATGTGAATGGATACCCTTTATATATTCATATACACATCACTTTTACTTACTTAAAGCTGGTGGAATGAATTTTATGTTTAAATTACATCAATATTTTCTTTTAGAATGAAGAGTGAGCAGGTGGTATCACTTCCATTTCTTTTTCCAGAGCCATACTGAGGGACTTAGGAATGGAATGAGCTGCAATTGCACCAGCAGAAATAAAGAACTTCTAGCTGAGAATTGAAACAGAAAGGGACTCTGAATTGCCTGGGAATGCAGGGTAGTGACACTTTAGGCTGGATATAGCCATAGAGAAGCTAGCTGTGCTTATAGTTACACATATGCTGCACCCCAATACCAGACTTATTTATCCAGCACACAAGACTTTTAGGTGGTTGTGCATCTATCTGATTGGACGATTCACTTTAGCAGTGGCAGTATTCTAGTAATACCTTGCAAGGAATGTAGGAAGTAGCAAGTGTACTGGTTGGGCTTATGCTACAATGGTAGCGTTTATAAGATCCACCAGTGTACTAATACAACCCTACACACTTGGCCATCTTTGCCATGTAAAATGCGTATGTCACTCCATGAAAACCATCAACCACCGTATACGTATATGATATAGAGACATTATGCATACCTCATTGTAAATTGAGAGAAAAATGTTTGCTATTATTATGTATTTCTGTTTTACTTCATTGTGAGCAAAATATGTACTTACCTCATCTGTACAACTGTATTTTTCTTGCCTGAAAAGGAACATTTTTATTCATTAGCATTGAAACTCCTGCTGATCTGTATGATTGAATTCTACTCTTTCTCTAGATCTCTGCTGAAATAAATACATTATACTGAAGATTTACTTACTGTACATGGCACCCATAGCATTATTGGAGCGGGGTGAGTCTCTGCAACCACCAGATAATACAGTATGCCCAGGGACAGAGAATGGTTTGAGAACAACTGCCTACTCCTATTTAAATGGATATATAATCACATGAGATGAGTGCTGAGCTAGTCAGCAACCACTTGTAATGGCTCTGTTGAATGTAGTTTAAATTTTCAAACTGTACCAGTTTGCATCCTTGATCTAACATGCTATGCTAATGCTAGAGAGAGTTAGTTCTTGGGCTAAAAGGCAACCACTTAGCTCTCCATTTGAAATATGTTACTTGTGTAGCTACTTCAGTCCCAGATTGAAGCAGATGAACAGGATTTTAGTACTTGGTTATTACAGAGATGGGATCCATTATCTGGAAACGCTTTACCCAGAAAGCCCTGTATTATGGAAAGGCTATCTCCCATAGATTCTATTTTATCCAAATAATCCAGATTTGTAAAAATGATTTCATTTTTCTCTGTAATAATAAAACAGAACCTTGTACATGATCCAAACTAAGATATAATGAATCCTTATTGGGGGCAAAACCAGCCTACTGGATTTATTTAATGTTTACCTGTACATGATTTTCTAGTAGACGTAACGTACAATGATCCAAATTATGGAAAGATCTGTTATCGTGAAACCCCCAGGTCCAGAATGTTCTGGATAACAGGTCCTATACTTGTATATGTGAACAAAGATTAATTCTGTATTTGCCAATTATGGAATACTACTGGAAGTTTGATTTCAAATCAATTTGCTGGGTATAATATTGTACATTTATTTTTCTCTGCCAGGAGTTACTTCTTGCTCTTGAAACTGTTGGTCTTTGATTTTGTACTTCTAAAAAAAGATCTGCGTATATTGATATGTTTTTTTTTAATAAAGTGAACTTCTGGGGATTCTTTGTACATTAAAGGTTAAACTACAGCTAGCTTCTGCTTAAAGACTGTATTTTCACATAATCTATATGGTATTGATAAATGTCGGTATTTGCGTTTTTTTATTAGCTGCCTGAATTGGTCTTCTCTTCTCTTTTTTGGAAGTCCTAAGAAATTTAGACTTGTCCATATCACCCTATTCTCTAAATTGTCTTCTTTGGTCTGGCAACTCATGGGCTTGTATTTGTCCTCAAGTGTTGATGTCATAGATACCAATAGTCCCCTATTTTTTTGCATGTTATGTTATGATCTGCAATGCTCCTTTCATTTTCTCCCTTTCGATTGTCTACCTGTCCTGGATACATCTCAGGGAGCTGTTCTCTGGAGAGAAGGACTGAATGATCAAGTTACCATCTTGTCTATTGTTTATGACTGCCAATCTTTTCCAGATTCATTGCAACGTCCCATTTTAAGTTGTTTCTGTGTTCTGAGTGTTAAATCTAAACTTGTTGTGTTCCCTGTTTGGTAAGGTTTGCTGTACGGGGTGCGGGGATCTTGTGAATAGTGACCTCTCACATTTGGCAATACCATGTTGCCACATTTAATACAACTGCACTTGCCAGCAAGATGACATTGATGTACAGAGGAGTATATGTTAAAGCAGACATAACTCTAAAATACCAATAGTGATAATAGACTTCTTGAATGCTTAGGGCAAAAAAATTTCCTGATTAATAAACCCTACAGCATGTACTGTATCCAATGCAATCTCACTATTTCTGTGAAAAAGATACAAATTACATGCGGCCTTTATAGTCTGTAAGTGCTTGATACTTGTTATGTCAAGTACTTCATCTTGACCCCTTGGCTAAGTGAGGATTTATATTGAGTGTAGACGCAATGCAAGGGCTTTCAGTAAACAGGCATTTATAGATTCAAAGATAAGAGTCTTATAAAGAGTTATATGGAAACTTTTATGGGTTTATACTGGACTAACAATATGTACACTGCAGCTTTAGAATACATTTAACATTTTCTCTCTACTCATTTCCATTGCAAGCATTTCACTTAATTGTGTTGTTAAGAAATTGAGTTGTAGATGCAATGTACAGTTACCTTAGTGCAGATAACCAATGCCCTGGCAGCTTAGACAATAAAATCGCCAGCTCTTCTGAACGAACAGTACACGAGGATGATTAATATGATTCTTTCTATCCTATATATCACACACAGTCTCTGCTAGTGAATGTAACATAATAATCAGCCTTTTATTCCCAGACTTATACAATTGACCAGATTACTTTTTAATGAGACGAGTCATTTCTGGTGTGGGCTGAGCATGACTTTATTTACTGAAGTGCTCAGCTTCTCACTAGGCAAAAATAAAAGATATATTCATTCTCTGGTAAAAAAAAGAAATCCTGTTTTCTGGCAGTAAATAAAAGTAGCAGGCAATGTGTTTCATTTTTATCTCTGCTATGTTTCTACCACTGAGGGAAAATTAGACAAAAAAAGGTAGAAAGCAGCCAGAGGTAGAAATGTGAAACTAAAAGTCACCCCAGCCAATGCGAATGACCAATAGTAATGTATTTGGATTCTTCACTGAGCTGTCTCAACATTATTACTAAGGTGCACAGAACTATAGTGCTAGAACTGTATATCATTTGATTTATAGTCATGGCCAGATCTGTACAAAGCCTAAACTCTAACATATTGCCATACTGGTTCACAGAATGTGCATTCATCACTAGATCAATACAATAAGGCAGCAAGTGTAGAAGTGCTCACAAATCTGTTCCAATGTCAGTGGCTTTTTATGCACAAGGGACATGTATGCTTAGACTGACGCCTTCACTGCTATACAGATGGCAGAAGAATAAACTGTTTACAAATACACAGGTATACATCACAATACACTCCACTCGGCCAGTCCCATGCTGCACTAAAGAATCACATTATTGGATTTGCACGATTTTTCGCTTCTTCGCATCATCCTGGACCCACGCATGTCAACTCTACACATTTCACAAAATGTATGTACATCATTAGAGCTACACAACAATTGTTGTACATGAAAAACCACCAAGACATTCTCCCATATGGGATCCACTTAGAGCTGTTATTGTTTTCCTTTTTGTTGAAATGTCACCGGAATCCTGGGACTGCTGCTGCTTCCTTGTAACAGGGAAACCCCTGTCAGCCTCAGTCTTCACCGACTACCTTTTGGGAACTTTCTGCAACAGAGCATACAAAGAACCTGCAATCTTCAGATTTAAACGCAGAACAGAGAAGGAGGAAGCAAAAATTTAATCAGGAACAGGCCATGGTCAGGACTGGCAGCAAAGATCAGAATCAGTAACCAGGCAAGAGTCAAAAAACGAATTAGCAAAGAACATGGGATTGAGCAGCATCTGAATAACCAGAAGCCAGCTTGGGTCAAGGGCAACCAATAATAACCAAAAATGATATAACAATGTGGCAATGTGCATGTGCACAATGAAACAACACAACCAATGAAGTGCAGATGTGCACCAAAGACACCAGGAGTGGATCACCAGATAGAGCATCTAAAGGTAGGAAGAATTGCTAGATGGGCAGGAGCTCTTACAGTTAAACAATCTTGCACAATTATTCTACTATTTGTGGAGAACATTACCCTATTCACAATTAAAAAAATTAATTTCTTTCCCTAAAATGTGTTTTCATAACAGTTCTATGCCCATATGCCTAAAAAACAAATGCTATAGGTGCTATAGGTTATAAAACCTGGGAAAATGTTGCACCTACATTCCCCATCTGACTTCACTGGATTCTAAATATTCATAATAAGGCTGATGCTGATGCATGTTCTAGAACTGTATAAGACCAGATTCAGAAACTATTTTCCAATCATGTTTAGATCCATATGTGGGCTATTGGCTTAATTTTCAACCCAACTAAAGCTACTCGTATGTTGATTCATAGATAGAATTTATTCATACCAAAATGATGGTTGCTACCTGCCATTCACACTAGTTTTTTTCATATGTCAAGAACTATATACCACAACACAACATGACACTGTTTATTTTCCTATAGAGAACCGAATCTGGTTCAGGGTAGATGGGCTAAAAGTAGCCAAAAAGCCCTTCACGTGCAGCGTAAAGCCTTCTGTCATATATATATAGCACTGCCTTAATACCAAAAATATGAGTTTGACTCTATAGCTTTTGCAAACCCGGAATCTGTTTAGCGACCACTTCCGACAGTTGTGTGCGAATTTTATAGTTTGCATCAGTTCCCAGTGAATGTAATATAACTTCTTACTGAAAAAATTGTTGTGTTTGCTCCAAAAGATTACAACACATTCAAGCACTTCTTAATAGTGTGCAATTTAAATTCACAATGCACAGTTAAAATTCGCAATGCAATAACTGTGTAAGGAAAAGTATTCGATTGAAAAATGCATGTAAAAATTGTTTTGCTCTTTGAGACTTTTATTACATTACCCCATATGTGTCAGAGACATGCAAATCACTCCTTTATGTCCCTTTGGATAACTATGCTTCGCTACTCTACAAGTACTACCTACTCAGAAGCCATGTTCCAATAACTTGCACTGATGAGATCTAACAAGGTGCAAGTTTGGATACATGGCTCTGAACTATATTACTATACTGTATCTGTGCTATAAAACCAGCTGTCCTGGATGCATAGTTGGCAAAAGGGACATAAAGGAATGATTTGCATGTATCCGCCCATGATGCCTTATGTGGCACGAGGTAAGTAAATACCTTCTGTTTTCAGAAGGCTTTAAAGTGCATTTTCCTACACAGATACAGCTCACTAGAGTTTCTTTTGCCATGAAACCTCCACAAAATTAACCATATAGCAATAAATAATTCCAAAGAAATTGCTATATGCATAAGACATGGACCAAAGAAATGAATGTGTCAGGGAAGTAATCTTTTGTAAAGAGTTATTCCTTGCTGCACCTACATTTCACCCCAAGTTGTAAGTGACGTGCTGGATCTGCTCTACTGTACCTATAATTTGTGATAAGTGAAACGGTGGTGTTTAGTTTTACTGAAAATGTCACTGAAATGCATTGAGGCAATGAGAAGGCCATATTACATATTATTAGGTATTTTTTGGTTTTGCAATAGAATATACATTGCCCTGCCTTTGTTAAAGAGAAGCTCATTTTCACTAAGCTACAACTGGTCTTCAGAGAAAAACAAAGGCTCTCATGTTACCAATTTCTTCTAAGCACATCACCTGGACAGCTCCTTAGATGCTTCTGCGTGCAGCTTATTTGGGATCAAGTATAAGCTACTGTTTTATTATTACAGGGAAAAAGGATATCATTATTTAAAAAAAATAGATTCATTTGACTAAAATTGACTCTATGGGAGATTACTTTCCTGTTATTCTGAGCTTTCTGGCTAAGGGCTTTCCCAATAAAAGATCCCATACCTGGATAAGGATGCAAGGAGACCCCCATAGAAGTTCATGACCTGTATACAATCATCAGACTGGCTGCCCTGTGCCTTTTTCTATAGTCATGGAACTACTTGGTGACTTTAAAATATCCATATATTATAGCCATATATTTTGGAGATATTTTTGTCTCTTTATTATCTTAGCACCAATATGTTGGCTCATTACAAATTTTTAATAATAATTTCTTTATTGCTTTATTAATAATCCTCTATTTTATATTCCTATTAATGGTAATACAAAGCACACCCTTAAATTGAAATTGATACACTGTTTTCATAGTAATCTGGATAGAAATGTAATTATATACTTAATTATTATTAATTATATACCTAATTAATGGTCCTTTAACAACTCATTTCTACTAATATCAATACTATCATTAAAAAAAATTGTCTCTGTGATTATTATCTGGCTTGATACAGGTAAAGTATAGTTGATGGTTCATTTTCTAGGTGCTGTGTCAAAATACAATGCAGACCAGAAATCATTTGAGCCCATGCTGTGTATTTTCCTGTAAGAGAACAAACCTTCCCTCTGGACAATATTTACAATGCAACAACTGAAAAATGCCCACAGCTGTGACTTTCAACAAACCCCGGGCAAACTAGGGAAACACGGCTTTATTAATACATGACTATTTTGGACCATGCAGTAACATATTGTTTGGGTCTAAGAGAAAGAATCTGTAGAGCAATGTGGAATCTTGTACTGAAGTCTTAAAGATGCATAACACTGGCTAAATTCGGGATTTTAAATGTGGGGCGACTTGTAAATAATGAAATTCCCCTACTGTATATAATAGCTTTGTTTCAGTTGCTTCAAAATAAATTAGGACATTTCAGACAGATAGAGATAAGTTGTAGATATAATAAAATGAATTAGGGTGGGTAGAGTACGGGAGTCTGGATTTAAGGCCCCCATACACGGGCTGATAAAAGCTGTCGACAGACCAAGTTGGCAGCTTATTGGCCTGTGTGTGGGGCCCTCCGATGGACTTCCCCGATCAGTATCTGGCCGAAATCCAACCGTCCGCATGGCTTCCATTCTGATACGATTGTTACACCCTTTGGCCCACAATCAGATCAGTCCAATATCGTCTTCCTCAATGTGGGCATATTGGGGAGAAATCCGCTCATTTGTGTATGGGCACCTTAAGTCAGGTCATATAGTGGGACATGAAACCTTACCTTGTCTTAATGTGTTGAATAAATTCATATTTTTAATTCATAGATCTTCCTTTCTGTTCAGTTTTACAGATTCCTTTTAGAACTAAGACCTTCATGTCCTAAAGATTGCGATTTTGACTGCAGAAGTGTTGCCCCACTAGTGTATCACATGATTTGGTCTTAATCTTATGTTGGTGATAGTTCATCAGTTTTTGTCCTGTTTCTTCAATGTACCTGCCTCCTGTAGAGCACCTAGTGTTTACCACATTGGATGAAGCACACATATAGTAGTCCTGAAAGGTGTAGACTTTTTGTGTATTTGGTATAGCTTTGATCTTTTCACAGGATGTACTTGCAGGTTTCAGATCTGTTGCTGTTGCAGGGAAATGTACCTGCTTTAGTTATTTTAGGAAGAGCCCTTCTAAAAATCATATTTCTCAGATTGTGAGGTTGCCTATAAGATAGGAGAAGTAGTTCCAGAAATATTTTAGTCTGGAATCTGTATGGAGCATGGGTTGCAGGTCTCTGGCTATTTTTCTAATAATGTTCAGTTGTGGGTTGTAGGTAACTACAATAGGTACCCTGTTGTTTTCTGTCTTTTGTTTGTATTCCAAGAGTAAGTCTCTGGGTATTTGAGTTGCTCTGTGGATTTGATCATCAATAACCTACTGCTGGTATCCCTGATAAACAAAGGTTTTTCGTAGAAAATGAAGATGTTTATTTCTATCATCAAGTTTGAGCAAATCAGGTTGCATCTCAGAGCCTTGCTAAAACAATTTATGTTTTTATGTGATGAGTATGAACACTGTCACACCCAAGATATGCAGGAAGGCCTGTTGGTTTTTGGTATAGGGATGTCTGTGTAGTTAAATTTTTGATGTAAATGGTTGAATCCAGGAAGCTGATATGTGAATAAGAATTGTTATGGTTAAGCTTGATAGTTCGGGTGGAACTGCATAAGTCTCTGGTGGAATGCCAATAGTTCTTTTTCCGATGCTGTCCATATGACAAGTTTGTTTTGTATATTGTGAGCTTTGCCTAGAGCTGGAGTATTTTGAAAACTACAGCTGAAAAGTAAAAGTACTATTTTAAGGTGGCCATACACTATAAGATACGTTCATTTGTCAAGATCATCAAATGAGCGGATCTTTCTCCCGATATGCCAGGGCAATATCAGACACCCAACAATGGGAATGGGCGGCGATGTGACGAGGACCACATAAACTAGCCAATGCAGTCCTCAATCGTGGGAAAAATTAAACCTGCCCGATTGATATCTAGCTGATTTTTTCCCACATATCGCTCGGGGGGCCAATCGGAAGGCCCCATACACAAGCGGATAAGATGGCAAATTAGTCTAAAGGACCCAAATTTTCAGCTTAAATCTGCCCGCGTATGGTCACCTTTAAATATGAAAGAATTTGAAGTAATTGTGATGTAATTGATGTTTCAAAAATATTTTTGACGTCGGTGACAATTCTAGGCACCCATTGACTTTATTGGGCGTCAGGATTGTCGCCAGCATCGCAATTGTCGCCGGTGTCAGAATTACCGCTGGCGTCAAAAATATTTTGACGCCAGCGAATTTTTGACGGCGAATTTAGCGTCAATTTTGCGATTTATTTTGCCGTTTTACTAACCACATCCTCTAAATAGTGTTACACATATAAAGGAGAAGCGACACGTAAAAAAAATAACACTTCTTAGGTTTGTCAGTCTGAGTGATTAACAATCTTTTTTAATCAATTTTAAAAACATATTTTTAATACATGTTTATTTATGTTAAATGTTTTTATTTAATTTATCTAACCAGTATTGTTAGATGTACATTGTGGCACTTCGCCAATTTACTAACGGTAGCTGGCGTAAGGAGATAGACTCTGGCGCAACTTCGCACTCTAACGCCAGGCGAATGTTTGGTCTGGAGAAAGAGTGTTACTCCACAAATGCTGACCATTACCTCTATCGCCAGACTTGCCTTTGCCACCTCAGACCAGGCGAAGTGCAATATAGTAGATAGGAGTTCCTCAAAAACAAGTTGAAATTTTTTCTAAGTCTCAAAAAACGCTGGTGTTTTTTCCTATTTAAAGGGTGATAGAAAAAGATTGTACATTTTTTGGGGGGTACCCTCCTTCCCCCCTACATAGTGGATCATGGTTCGTTTTTTTAATGGCACCTTTAATACTGTTCAGATGTTTTTATACCTGACGTCCTTTTTGTGATGCTTCTCAAATATTCTTGCACATACTGTACTGTAGATAAAATGAGCCTTGAATTTTACAAGTTATCTAATCAGAAAAGCATGAAATATAAACTGCTTCTTTTTATCCCTCAGGTGCTGAAGGCATACTTAATGCATTTCAGTATAATGTATTATAGAAGTCTCTGGAGTCAGAGTGTTAACCAGTGCATCTTAAATGTATAGAAGGGTTAATGCATTTTCCAGTGCCTAAGGGAAGCCAATACTGTGCAGATAAGAGACACTATAATAAGCTGTCACTATGTCACTTACCAGTGTCACTGTGACAATTTATTATCACCCATGTGACATCCTCTTCCCTGGGATCAGCCCCTCACAAGCTGCATAAGGACTCTGCAAAAGAGTCAGAAAAGTTCATAGAGGTCAGCAGAGACACTTCATCACGTGTCTCACAAGACTACTATCCCAGAACCCAGCTTAAGAAATAGGGATAACAGATGCTAGCATGTGTCGATTAGGGATGGGCAAATTTTCTCGCCTTGTTTTGCTGAAAAAATGACGCCCATAGATTTCTATGGCGTTGTGCAAAAAAAAAAAAACGCGCGTCAAAATGTTTTTGTTACCCATAGACTTTAATAGGCGTCAGACGACATTTTGCCAGCGGCAAATTTTTGGCAAAACGAAACGGGTCAAATTCGCCCATCCCCAGTGTCAATATATGTTTGCCATTGTGGACTGACTATAGACTGACCAAAAATGATTGTGACTAGTGATGGGTGAATTTATTTGCCAATCGCGAATTTGAAGTGAATTCCCGCGATTCGCCAGCGTCCCTTTCAAAAAAATTTCCCCTTTTCACAAATTTTTCTGCGAAGCGAAACGCCCCAAATTCACCCATCACTATCTGTGACCTTAACCCATCGATAACTGATAGCTCCCTTACCTTTAAAAAATATAGCCAGATTTATATATCATAGGTACAGATAATTAGGGGCAAAAGAGCTGCAAAACAATATAACAACCCACCAATCAGACTTTTCGCATGTTGCTACAGTATGTTTATGTGGCTTTAAACATACATTTTAGTGAAAAATATATATAAATATTCATCAAGGGTCAAATTTCGAATGTGAAAAAGTTCGAAATTTGAATTAAAAAAGACCAACCAAAATTAAGTCAAAGTTTTTTTAGGCCGAAAAGGTCCATTTTCGATCGAATAGGTCCGTATTTGGCCGAATTCAAATCGTATTTCGATTTTTCAAAGTCCACCAACTGACTCCAAATAGGTTAGGGTAAAAAATAGGCTAAAACAGCAATTCCGCAGGTTTTAGATGGCGAACGGTCGAAGTTGAATTTTTAAAGAGACAGTACATGATAAATTTAGATATTCGAATTTTTGATTTTTTTTTAATTCAAATCGAATTTGGACTATTCCCTAGTCGAGGTACACACATCCATTCATGCAACTCAAAGTAACACTTGTTTTTCGAATTTGCATGATCCTATCACAGTAACCCAACAGAATTCGTAAATTTCAGATGTCACCTCTTTGAAGTGTTACATTTGCCATTGTGATTGGATTAGAGGAAGAGTTAATATGACGAGAACTTCCCACACCAGTCAGTTGAACTGAAGAAGCTGCTCAGATGAGTAGTGAAACCTCTTCAATGATGATTACTCAGCACGTCCAGTTGTTTTAGAATTACTTATACTAGAGATAATGTTACATTATAGTGACCAAAGAAAACTTGTCACCTGGGGGCAGATTTATCAACTGTGAAATTCAAGAAATGGCGAAAAATTTGCGAAACACATTGAAGTCAATAGGTGTCAACATTTTTTAGGGGTGATCACTTTTTACACACTCAACAATTTTTTCTCACTCTAAATGCTTTAAAGTCAGTAGGACTCATTTATAAACTTCACACAACACAGAATGATTTGCACAGTGAATACAGTATATTGCCCTGTGCATCGCTATATTTATAAAGCGGAATGAGTGGCATATTTAATGTGCAAACAGAATTGCAAATTTTTTTTTCACACTGCGAATGTCCATAAGAGCTTTTTATATGTGGCAAAAATTACAAATTGTGAATATTTATATACACACTTATGCCAAGACTTTGGTGGCGGAGAAAATATTCGCAAAACAGTTCTGCAAATTGCGAATTTAAATTGCTGTCCACACTATTTTCATGCACAACAGTCTCGCACAGTGGCCGCATTCAAGCAAACACCCATCTCATCTGGAAAGATGGGCACAGCAATGCAATCTTTTAGCGTTCAGGAAAAAACATGGGCAATACAACCATTTGCAAATAAATACGCACAAAAATTTAAATTTACACGGTAGAGTAAATTATTTGCAGTGTAAACAGTGTAATTTGGAACTAAAAACTACACCATAAAAACCATGACATAATCCCTTTAAAGTCTATGTAAAGTCTAAAATAGAATAAGGCTAGAAATGCTGTATTTTGTATACTAAATATAAACATGAACTTACTGCACCACAACCCTAATAAAACAAATAATTTATGCTTTCAAAGTTGGCTACAGGGGGTCACCATCTTGTAACTTTGTTAAACATCTTTGCAAGACTAAGACTGTGCACATGCTCAGTGTGGTCTGGGCTGCTTAGGGATCGTCATTAACAAAGCTGCTCTAGTTCTGCCTGGCTGGGAAGTAAGGCGGGGGCTCCCCCTGCTGTTCATAAGTATGATTGTTTCCCTGCTCAGCAGTTAGGGACCATCTGACAATTCCTATCCACAGCAGTAAATGAAGGGAGAATTTCACTGCATACAGTCAGGTTTCTATAAAAACGGTACACATTTTTTAATTAAAGTATATTGGAGATAGGTTTCTTTTTCATTAAGGAAAGTAAAAATGGGATTTTATTTTTTTGCCTTTACATGCCCTTTAATTACAATCCGTGGTAGTTGTAATGGCAACTCAATGCTATCTTCTAAAAGGGAATAGAATAAACATTCTGATATTTTATCATTCTTATAGATGTATGCTCAGTTCTAGATTCCCCAGGCTATCTTATTTGAAACTCATTTTCTACACCAATTCTAGGCTGATAAAGCTAGGTAATGGTATTGCTACTTGTTCCAGTAAGGATACGAGTTAACAGCTTGCTGTGTCTGCATAAATCAGGTGCTGTCAGAGACTATGTATAGGACCCCTGTGGCTGCAGTGCTTTGCCTGAGCAAATAGATTTGGTGTAGGTGGTTTGGATGTCTACAAATCTGCAAATTGTTTTTGGAGCTTAACTGAAAATCTTACTGTTACATTATTGGCTTGTCTGACCCTGTTTTGGAGAATAATGAGTTGGTATCACATTGAGGTTGTTTGTCTTACCCCGTATGACCTGGCCTGTCTGACATCTGTATTTTTTTTTAAAACTGTACTGGGTGTAGTTCAGCCATTTTTCTTGCCTACCTTTCCCCTTTCTCTAGCAGCTTGCAGGCTGCAGGTTTCTCTATGTTTCAGTGTCAGCTAATCCCTTGCCTGATACTCAGTTGCAAGGTCAGTGTCAGACTGGCCCACTGGGACATCGGAAAAGAAACGGTGGGCCCGGCCCTCATGGGCCCCCGCCGGCCCAGACCTGCTCCCCAGAAGAAATGAACCTGCACTACCATGTGACGTGTTCACGCGGTGGGCCGGGAATTGGAGGACTGGAGGGCTAGACTGCTCACCCTTCCTGACTTGGGACTTAAGTGCAGTAGAGGAGGGTAACCCATGGGGTCCTCTGCTTGGATTGGTACTTTAAATAAGATAATTATCCTAGCAATTTTCCGATAATCTCTTTATATTTGTCTTCAGTAAAGTGCTCTCTTCAACGCTCAGTTGTTTAGCTTTAGCAGGGTGGGAGGGACAGGTATCAACCAGTGCTATTTGTTAGAAGAACATACACATAGTCCAGGTTGGGGCTTCCAATGCTAAACCTACAGTACCTACAAGATTCTGAAGTGAATGTTCAGTAAGGTGGAAAACATTAATTTTAAAAATGAATGCAGATACAGAAAACATGTCAATGGTACACAAATAGGATAAACTAAAGGAATACACAATTGATAAATTGCCTTTTTGCTATTTCGGTTTATTGAATAAAGGGAGTCACCATCACCAAGCATCGCAGCTATCCCTAAGCAATAAAAA
The DNA here is from genome assembly GCF_017654675.1 of Xenopus laevis. Classification (NCBI taxonomy): domain Eukaryota; kingdom Metazoa; phylum Chordata; class Amphibia; order Anura; family Pipidae; genus Xenopus; species Xenopus laevis. Next base: position 72,144,036 of record NC_054384.1, read on the forward strand.
TGAATAGGGCATCAAGTAAGCTGAGACACTTTCTAGCCACATATTTTAATGTTTAGCGGCACATCTCCTCTGCTAAAACACTGTTTTATTACTTTATTTATTTAGTACTACACCCTCATTAACCAAATTTGTCAACCTCATGCAGCCTTCCTTGCATTAAGCACAATCTCTCTAATTGAAAGCAACCAGGTGTAATGTTGAATGCTGTCTTCTAGAGAACCTTGCATCCAGGTCCGTGCAGAGTAAGGATTTGATTTACCTGTCACTTCTGTAAGACACATAACATCCCCCCAAATGTGCTGAATCACAAAGAAGTTGTATATTAAATGGGAAAAAGAGGCTTCATGCAGCTAATATCCATCACAGAGAGAGAGAGAGTCTTTAAAACCTGCATGAAATAGTCACTGCAGTGTATTATAAATCTGATGTTTTGTAAAAATCTATTTCTACTGTTTACAGTTGTGATTCTAAAGCCTTTTGCCGATCTGTGAATCGAGAGCTCCCAACTCAGCTCTGAATTTAGGATCTTTGTCTGCCTGCAGCGATCGATAAAGAATTAGTCTAGAAATTCTACACCTTATGTTTTGGTCTTCTGTATCAGCTCAAGACAACCCAGCCCTATAGCAGGGAAGATCTGTGTTCCCGAATATGCACCCTGTAGCTCCCCATTTTTTATGCTAATTTACTGCGCATACTCTTTTCATCATTTTTGTCATTTAGCCGAGCTTGAAATATACAGTTTATTTACAGAAAATTCAATATAACAAATTATAAATTCAGAAAAAGTAGCTTGTTGGATAGCATAATGATCATAATAATTTAGTGAAAAGTTTAGCAGTAGGTATGCTTAAATGATGCTGCTAGATAGAGTACTGCAGCGGGTCGGGTACACGCAGGTTACCGGCAAAAACCTGCAATACCCTGCGGGTCGCAGGTAGAAGTTCAGGGTGTGGGAATAGACGTGGGTTGGCGGTTCTGCGGGTTTGCGGGTCGAGCAGCAGGTCTTCTCAATTGCGATTTTTACTCCTTTTTTCTGATCACAACTACTTCCGATGATGTCACTTCCGGTTTACTTCCTGATTCTTGATGGTCAGCGGGTCCGGGTTGTGGATATGGTACTTGCGGGTCGGGTAGCGGGTAAGAATGCGGGTTGTGGGTCCGGGTTGCGGATTTCAGATTGCAGGTACGGGTCGGGTACGGGTTCCAAAAAATGGACCTGCACAGGACTCTACTGCTAGACATGTAAAAATGGTTGCACTGCAAGTAGCAAAATATGGCTACTTAAAATAAATTGAATAATTGCTTCTTTAATTTCTTCTTTACCTAAACAAAAATCATTGATTCTGTCTTTATTTCATAATCCTTATTATTTTCTCACTAGAACCCTCTAACAAACTTAGTGATCTTCTATTCTCTTCCAATACAACTGCTTGTAAAGATGGAGTGTGACCTGATGCCTTTAGGGACAGGGCCCGAATTAAAAAGACCATCAATGACATCATACAAGAGGCACGTCAAGCAACTTGTTGACCCTTACAGTTGCTCAAAGCCTAGAATTTGCTATCCTCTAAACTAGGCACAATTCAGAAATTCATTTTTAAGTTTAAGGTAATGTGTATTGGATATACAGTACAACTGCATGTATCTAAAATCCAAAAATCCTCTGCAATATTCTAGAGCTCGTTTCTTGTCGCATAAAAAGTAGCTTCTCTCTGTTACAGAATGGCAGGGTGTCTATGGAACTGCAGTATGTTTAGAGGTCAGTATTAATCATTGTGAAATACAATGAGCACTGCAGAAGACTCACTGTACATATCAGCTGCAGACTGAATCCCACTCCGTCTCTCTCTTTTATTGTTATACTGGTGTCCTCCGCAAGAGTAAAGAAGAATGTTAAACACTAATTGCTCTGCATCTCCGCAGGGTGTTCAGAGAGCCGTGATAAGGATGGCTGGATGTAACCTGCTTGATCCTGCCAGAAAATTGTTTCATCTGTTTGTGTAACAGGGGAACCAATACTGTGTAATATAAGCTATGTTTATAATTAGGTTTTGAGTAAATTTCTGCTGTCATACATCCAAAAAACATTGCATACTATGAGCTGATTTTGGCCAGCACATTCAAAATCGTTTAGGACTGCTATTGCCATTAATGTGAACAAAACAACCAGGAGAACATACAGTATGTTTGTATTTAACTTTAATTGTGTTTCATTATTATGCTAACATTTCACAAGAATTCCATGAGAAGGGGAAAACCACAGGGAAAATAGTCCTGCTCTGTAGCTACATAAGAGTCATCTGGAATGAACTAAAGCAGAAGAAGATGCAAGCCTCTTAAACCGGTGCAAAGAGAGGAGTGTTTGCAGAATTTAGGACTCTCAATGTAATTGCTCCTATTATAACAGCTAATCCATAGTCTATTTTGCTGTTGTTAAAGCAGAAGGAAAGGTGAAATCTGTTGGGGTGTCATAAACACCAACAATCATTATAATCCCTTGACTGATACCTGATGCTACTGATCACTGAAAACATCTTCTTGCGCTAATGTAGCGAAGAAGCAAAATAAGTTTTATTCTGGGTGCCTGGAACGAACCTTTCAGAGATAGAAAAGAAAAATAAAACAGGGACCACAAATAGAACAAGCATCAGACAATTTATACAGAGCACATGGTACAACATAGCACAAAGCAGAATAACATGCCACAAAATTCATGTCAGTGGAAAAAAGGCACGGTGAACCATTTATTGGAGTGACATCATGGGGGTATGGCGAACTACAAACGTTTTATGTCTGGATAAGGTTTATTACATCTGCAGGTAATACATATAATTATCAATCACCATTAAAATGGATGTATGTTGTATAAAATGTCTAAAATACAAACCCACATACACATCATTTATAAAGCCTCGCTCTCAGCAGAGTCAAATTACAGTTTTAGCAAAACGAACGCTCTTGTGAGCTGTAATAAAGATTGATACCTATTGTAAATAATAGAATGAGCCCTATCTGTGCCACCCCTGTGTGTTTTCCTGATAATATAAATATGACACAAAATAATTCTAATGCTCTTGGAGTGCCGTCTATTTTCTTTGAAAACAAATTCAATCGTTGTATTGATAATGGTGAAGAAACAGAAGCCCTAAAATGAAAATTTACGGCAAAAGTGCCCAGTGGTCCAGTAAATAAATGTACTGTTTGAATTGTTTTGAGTGTAGAATTAAAACAATTTGAAATGAATTACCTTTAAATAATGGATATTGCAGACAATTGTGGCGTGCGCTGAAACAAACAGAATTTCCCATTTCCCCTGTGATTCCCAGCAGTTGGTGACAACTGCATCAATATACTGAGAGTTCAAGACCTGCATTAAAATTTTAGCTTCTCCTACTGAACATGCAGAATTTGTTGCTTTGTTGATTGCTTACAGTATTTTTTTCCCTTTACTATTGATTAATGGTCCAGGAAATATGACCTGAATTAATGGGATAGGCTTATAATATGCTTGCCTTAAAGGATAAGGAAACCCTTTTGGCGCAAAACCCCTCCCCCCCATAGGCCCCCCCGTAGGCCCCCCCTTCCTCCTCCCCCCAGCCTACCCCCCCCCGGGCAAATGCCCCTAAGTTGCTACTTACCCCTCGGCGCAGGTCCTCTCCCGTGGAGTTCGGCAAATGTCACAATGTTTTCCGATTTCTTTTTTCGGCAACTTTGTGACTTTCGGCACATGCACAGTAGATTCCAAATGGCAAATGCTCCTACTGCACATGCGCCACCAAATGCTGGGGAATCCAGGAAGAAGACCGCACGGGAAAAGATGGCGCCTGCGAACTCCACGGGAGAGGACCTGCGCCGAGTGGTAAGTAGCAACTTAGGGCCATTTGTCCATGGGGGGGGTAGGCCGGGGGGAGGAGGGAGGGGGACCTACGGGGGGAGGGAGGGCGGGGTTTTGCGCCAAAAGGGTTTACTTCTCCTTTAAGCTATTCAGTTTCAATGCAGATTCAATTCATGTGCTTTAAGAAAGAGCCAGCACGGATGGCATTGTTTTCAGGCAGGCTATTGTTTCTCTTACTCAATGTAACTAAATGTGTCTCAGTGGGACTTGGATTTTTTACTATTGAGTGCTGTTCTTCGATCTACCAGGCAGCTGTTATCTTGTATTAGGGAGTTGTTATCTGGTTACCTTTCCTGTTTTTAGGCTGCTGGGGGGGGGTGATATCACTCCAACTTGCAGTACAGCAGTAACTAGTGACTGAAGTTCATCAGAGCACAAGACTGGGGGCAGCTGGGTAACTGACAAAATGTCTAGCCCCATGTCAGATTTCAAAATTAAATATAAAAAAAATCTGTTTGCTCTTTTGAGAAACACATTTCATTGCAGAATTCTGCTGGAACAGCACTATTAACTGATGCATTTTGGGGAAAAAAACATTTTTTCCCATGACAGTATTCCTTTAAACATATTGATGCCATTCATCATGCATTCTTGCATTCAAACCTGCTTCTTGCGCTGCCACTTATATATGCTGAGCACCACTGTGTCCTCTGATAAACCATGTGCAAGAGTGGCCAATTGATGCTGGGGAACCCTGGAGCTACGGAGCCACAAATTACATAATCCCCACTGAAAATGTGAGCCCCAATTTACATCCAGTTGGAGAACATATGCATGCACAATCGCAATTACACTGGAAATCTCCAAAACAATATGTTGCAGTGTGGGTAAGTACAGTAAGATAGCAATTTGTGTCGAAAACTTCCTGCATGACTGCAATTACACTGCAATTCTGGGATAAGCCACTGTTACGTGGGTAAAGAACATATCAATTTGCTCACTATGCAAACTGCACTTGGTAAGATTATGCCATGTCATGTATAGCATTTTGTGTTGTATCATTTACTCAATCTATAGTGTTAATAATGGTAGTCTGCTTTTCCTGAAAATTCTAAGCAGCCTATGTAAATTAAAATCAAAACCCTCCAGTAGCATATGTTCAGTACTTAATATGAAAAGTTAACATGTGAATTAATTCCCTGCTGCATAGAAAAACAGGAGGCTCATTTACAAACATAAATACAATGTTTTACTTGCAAAAATGGTTGCGAACCATCATGTTTCTTTCCCCTAATACAGGGTTGTTTCCTAGGATTCCAGTGTAATTGTGGATGCTAATTAGTGATTGGCCGGTTCACCCAAAACCTATGGTGACCCAAAGGTTGAGCACTGGCTGGGGGGGGGTTCAGGTTGGGTCGGGTGTGAGTCAGACTGGGGCTCCCAGCAGAGCAAGAAAACGTGGGTACCGGTTCTATAATGGCAACAATTTAAGGATTAGGGTTGGGAGCGGTTTAAGTTTTTGAGGGTAAGAGTTGAGTGTGAGTTGAGTTTTTCCAGTCCCCCTTATTACTAGTGCTTATATAATATGTTATGGAATTTGCACAGCACATCATTTAGCAATGCAAAATCCAATTTGAGTCAGTTTTAGTAGCTTCGGTCAAGGTGGTTTACATTTTGCTTGCTTCAGTGGAGGTGCTAATTGCATCATTTCTGGTCTGAAGTGCAGGGTGTAGGTGCAGTGTACAAAGGTAGCCCAGAAGCAACATGTTAGCAAAGCAAGTGTTAACACCATAGTTGCCTATCTGCATCATTTTCCCTGTAGGTTCTCTTTTATCTTATTCAGCAAATAGAATGTATTATTGCAGTTGCATGTGTGTTTATAAATGAGCCTTGAGGTGCTCCATATCAGGGTTTTCTTCTCCCTAGATGGCCCAAGCAGAATTTTTAGGCACAATGGGGCTTGTTTTAGTGGCTCTTGGTAGGGCTCAGTGGCTAAGATGGGGGTCATTTATCAACACTGGGCTACCAACTGAGCCACTGAGCACCTACCAAGAGAATGCAATGCAAAGAGATTAGTTGATATGCCCCAGGCCAGATCTCCATGAGCCTTGTGTTAACTGAGCCTTCCATCCTTGTCCTTTTATATTATAAATTTGTTTTTTTTTCTCTTAGACTTCCATTTTGCTACTACCCGCTGCCCTCAGTTTGTTATTCTAAGAGATCTTAGATCTGTTGATGCCGTGTGGCTGTTGCCCCCCAGCTAATACCCCTGGAAGATTATCTATTGACTACTCCATCCTGTCCCACTGATCTCTCTTCCATTTCCTGATGAGCAGTAATTCTGTTTGATTTCCTCTCTATGCCAGGAGCTCAGCAGTTCTGTTTATCTGAAGCTCTGTTTATCTTTGAGCTGGAGCCCAAAATGTGCAAGCATTTCACTAGGTCTGCCAACTGTCTGTTATTTATTTATTTATTCTTTCACATACTGACTGCAGCTTCATCTTGTCAAGAGACAGGGGCTAATGAGTTCTCTTCAAAGGACAAGCTTAAGAAAGTGAGGGTTGTGTAGTCAGGGACACTTGGGGGGTTCTTTTTTTAAAACTCAAATTTTTCAACATTTTTTAAAGCCAGATGCTGCTAAAAGTCAGAATCTGAAAATCCACCATCTCAGACCTGCCAAGGTTGTATATATAAGTCAATGGGAGAGGTCCCTATTTTATTTGGAAGTTTATGTGGCCTTCACTGGAATTAGCCTGAAAATCCAACTATTTCAGCCTTTTTGGGCAAAAACATTTGGGCTTTTCCGAAAGAAGGCCGAAAAAAATCAAGCAATTCGGGAAAAAAATCTGAAAAAAATCATATGATTCAGGTTTTCGCTCAATTTTATCTGTTTTTTCCCGATCTGATTAAATTTAGCTTTTCATATAATAAATAAGGATTCTAGTTTGGTCTGACTTTTTTTAAATAAAAAATTTGGATTTTGATAAATAACCCACTTGATCTGCTCCGGATGCACAAGGGTAGGTACATACGGTACATGAGTTCAAAATATTGTTTCTGTTTCTTTTTTCACATGGCATTGAAATTTCATTTCCCAGATTTTACATTTTCCTGGATTTTACACCATTTTTTTTCTTGTCCCCTGAAAAACATAAAATGGGGTTCTACTATATTCAGCAATATCCTGCCTGTAGGGCACTGAAGGAGACAGACATAGATTAGGAGCACATGTGTAAACACAACACAACTATTGCACGCAGAGCCGTTACAAAAATACGATTTATATCCAGTTTTTCATTACCAGCAAAGGAAATAATTCTCTAACAATAGTGACAATCTGTAAAGATATTACTAGTGACCAGAAGATCCAAAATTAGATAAGAGAAAACATAATGTGGAGATAAAGAACATCGATATGAAACTATTTTGACACACAGGTGCATTCCCTTTATTAGTCAGAATTAAGCAATAAATAAATTGGTTAGATCATAAGTACCATACGATGTTCATCTATTTTCATTATCATATATTTTCTGGAATCCTGTGCAATAAGGAATACGTGCCAACCACTTTTTAAATTATTATAATAGTCTGGGCATACAATCAAAGAAAGCATGGTTGCTAGAGATATGGCAGAATAACCTGTGCACTAGGGGGAAAACACATTTCCAGACAACATTTAAATACTGTGTGAAATTGCATACAGGTATGGGACCTGTTATCCAGAATTCTCGGGACCTGGTGTTTTCCGGATAATGAATTTTTCTGTAAATTGGATCTTCATACCTTAAATCTACTAGAAAACCATATAAACATTAAATAAACCAAATAGACTGGTTTTGCCTCCAATAAGGAATAATTATATATTAGTTTGGAACATGCTATTGTTTTATTATTAAAGAGGAAAATGGAAATCATTTTAAATTTGGATTATTTGGATATGAGTGATGGCCTTTCTGTAATTCTGAACTTTCTGGATAAAGGGTTTCCTGAAGTTATCAGCTGTTATCAGGGCTGCTATAGTCTAACGTTTCCCAACAGAATGGTTCTAAGTACAAGACAATACCAATATGCCAGCATAAATGTATGGTATCTTTCATTAGAGGTTGAAAAGGCCTGGCACATGGGAACTAGGTGACAAGGAACTTGCACAGGAATTAAAAACAAGGCATCATTGACTCAGAGATAAGTACCCACTGGACAATTCTTCCTCTGCACGGGAACTAAAATGTATTTGTATTAAGAAAGTGAGGAGGATAATTAAATGCAATCACCAATAGTGCACAAAACATATTGTACACAACCAATTCATCTTTTGTCTGATGCAGTTCAGCCTAACATATCTGTTCTCCAATCTCCACTTATTTTGAAATGAGGACCCTTTTGATTTTGGTGTATAAATGAAAGTGATCGGAAATCAACTGTTTTATGAATTTATTGCTGATGGCAGATTTGCATATATTTTAAGCCATTTTACAAATACTAAATGGCAAATACAATCAATAAATGAAGCCCAGACAAGCCTTATGCCTCTTTACCATTTCCTAAACCTTATGAAATATGGCTTAGAGAATAATAACATAAAATAGTGAATAATGTACGCCCTATTGTAAAATATAAGGATATTATGTCACCTCGGAGTTCCATCACCTTGTGCCTTTACATAGTTCATTGAACTCTGATGAAGTGCCCAGTTTTAGGGCATGAAAAGCGTTAGAATCATACTCCCTCCGATGTAATCTTCACAAGCGTTTGAATAAAGCCGTAAATTTGATGTTATAAGCGCCAGCGTATCAGTGGATTCAACTCTGAGGTGAAGTCTACTATCTTTCTACTTTACAGTGTGGGTACATTATTTATTATTACAAGTTTCAGTAATTTGTCATGTGACAAATGACATAACTGAGCACCAACTATAGCTGATGCTTCTATAAGATCTCTTGTACTGAATTTTTTTTTAAATATTAATATTAAATATCCCTGCCTTTATATTCTTCTTAATGTGTCTGTGCAACCTTATTGGGTTAAAGGAAAAGGAAAACTACGAAGCAGTATATCGCCCATAGATTAGCCACAATAGTGCAAGCTTTAACACTATATTTATTCTACAGAATGCTTTACCATACCTGAGTAAACAGCTCTAGAAGCTCTCTCTGTTTGTTTAGGAAAGCAGCTGCCATATTAGCTTGGTGTAAGATCTCTTCCTGCCTGAGTCTGTCTCTGCTCACTCATAGCTCTGGGCTCAGACTATAGCAGGGAGGGAGGAGGAAAGGGAGGGGAAGAGGGAGAGAGGAGCAAACTGAGCATACTCAAGCCCTGCCCTGGAGGTTTATGCTGAAAACAGGAAGTCTGATACAGAAGCCCATGTGTACACAATATAAGGAAAGAAATACAGTGTTTCTTTTGACAGAAGACTCAAAGTGGCATTACTTTGAGGGTTTACTGGTGTATTTATATAGACCTTTCTGATAAAGCTTACTTAATTTTAACCTTTCCTTCTCCTTTAAAGCACCTACACAGGCAACGTTACCCTCTCTAAAACAGGAGGAACAAATCACCCACTGCTGAGTCAACTATAAATCTGCTTAGTCTGCTTACACATAGCATTACAATTGCAAGTTGTGCAATATACTTCCCTTAAAAAAAGGGTGCTTATGTTGGTTTCATTGGAATGGATAAGCAGGTAGTGGGAAGACCAGCTTCATAGTTTGACCTGGGTCTCTGTTTATTATATTATGTTCCAAGCCATACTTATTAATTATTATATGGTGTCTGTTAAGACAACCTGTCTGCAAATTGACTGAACAAATTATAATAATGGTCTAGATTTATCAACAGTCAAAATAAAGCTTTTCGTTTGCTATGCCAACTTGCCCAGATTATTTATGAATGTGTCAGCTTTCATGCTGGCAGGTTACATAGGATGCCAAAAGCATGGGATTCAGAAATGCAAAACTAAACAGCACACTCAGGGACATTTGTATTTGATAGTTTGATTTATAGTCATACAACCTAGAATGGTATTAGTAAGTAATTATAATATGATGCTTTAATGTGGCTTTCAAAACTGCTTACTTGGATGGGCTTTCAAAAAATATTATTGATCATGGGATATATATATCTTTATGCCTTTTTCATATTTATATTAGCAGACGAAAAACTGTGGTGAGCTATGGTATAATATAGCCATTGCGAAGTGGAGGATTTGATAAGCAAAATTACTAGTGATGGGCGAATTTGTGCCGAAAAATTAGCGAAACGGCGCCGGTGTCTTGTTTTTGATGCCGGCATCCGTTTTTGACACCTGCGTCCGTTTTTTTGCGATGTCGGCGACAAATTTTTTTGACACTGGCGAATTTTAGCCAGCGAATTTTTGCGCCCGTTTCGCGAATCGCGCAAATTCGCTGCAAATTCGCCCATCACTAAATATTACCTGCATACAACATAGAAATACCCAGATATACTGTACTTTAAGTAACATTAAACATGGACATGGACACATTACATAATCCACCCTGATGTATCCATCCAGTGTCGGACTGGCCCACAGGGATACCAGGAAAAGTCCCGGTGGGCCCAGGTGTCGGTGGGCCCTCATGCTGCTAAACATTTGGCCTATTTCATGGTCATTCCCTATTTCTATGAAAAAAATAAGCTAAATAAATGGAATAATAAATCATAGAATGTAAAGAAAAGAGACTAGGAGAATAGAGGTTGAGTGAGGAGAGGAAGAATAATAGTACTGAGAGTGGACCCTGGTCTAAGGTTTTTTGTTGGGCCCCTGGTCTAAGGTTTTTGGGTGGGCCCCTGGTGTCCCAGTCCGACACTGTATCCATCTCTTCAGTCAATTCTGTGTGGCCTTTACTAACAGTGATGTTATTTGACAGTCTCACTAAGGGGCAGATTTACATAGGGTCAAATATCGAGGGAAAAATAACCCTCGATATTCGACTGCAGAATGTAAATCATTCGAATATCGAAGTCAAAGGATTTACTGCAAATAGTACAATCGAAAGAAAAATCGTTCGATCGTTGGATTAAATTCTTCGAATCGTTCGATTCGAAGGATTTTAATCCATCGATCGAACGATTTTTCTTTGACCAAAAAATTGCTAGGAAGCCTATGGGGACCTTCCCCATAGGCTAACATTGCACCTCGGTAGGTTTTAGGTGGCGAAGTAGGGGGTCAAAGTGTTTTTTAAAGAGACAGTACTTCGATTATCGAATGGTCGAATAGTCAAACGATTTTTATTTCAAATCATTCGATTCGAAGTCGTAGTGGAAGTAGCCAATTCGATGGTCAAAGTAGTCAAAAAAAACATTCGAAATTCGAAGTTTTTTTTTAATTCTATTCCTTCGCTCGAACTAAGTAAATGGGCCCCTAAAGTAATGTTTCTGGCTGACAGCTATTTAAACCCCAAGTAACTATTTGGAGGAGAATAGGGAATATCAGGCTTCTATATGGTCCTGGAATTTCTTTGAGAATTATAATATCTTTATATTTTACAACAGGTGGTATATTATTCACTTATAAGTCCTGGGAGGTGCACTCCCACAACCCTCAATAACAAATTGCCTAGGTAGCACTGCACTGCAGGATAAAAAAAAAACCTTCAAATGTTTTTGTCACAATTAGGGTCCTTCCTCAGGGACAGCATATTTATTTATTTATAGGTCTCTATAAAAGTATATTGAATCAAACAGCTCACATGTTAAACCCTGCTTCATATAAATAAACCATTTTCATAATAATATACTTTTTTAGTAGTATGTGCCATTAATCATGAATAGAAAATTTTTAAAATAAAGGCCGCCCCCTGGGATCCTACGATTCACAGTGCACACAAACAAACTATACAAACTATACATGTTAGGTCACTTGAGCCAATTAACAGACAGAGTTCTGTCTTTTGCTTCCTACACTTCCTGTTACAGCTAGAGCTGCAACACAGAGAATGTCATAAAATGGGGGCTGAAGGGAAAATATGTAAAAGGACAATATTTACTATATTCCAGTTTGGTTATATTCTTTAATTTACCACTTACATATTATATGTATATAAAATGATATATAGTTATTATATATAATATATAGTTTGGTAAAATTATTTAATAAGATATATAAATATATATATATAATACACAAAAGCCAAGAATATCCTGTATATTATATAGTGAATAAAGTACCCCCTCTTGTAAAATGTAAGGATATTATAAGTTACCGAGGAGTTTCATGACCATATAAAAATACACCACGTTATAAACGGTGAGTTCTGATGTCATCAGTTATAAACAGTGAGTTCTGATGTCATTTCTGTCACATGACTCACTGAAATTTGTGTATTATAATAAATAAAGTACCCCCAGTTGCAAAATATGAGGATATTATAAGTTACCTCGGAGTTCCATGACCTTTATAAAAACACTCGGCCTTCGGCCTCGTGTTTTATATGGTCATGAAACTCCTCAGTAACTTATAATATCCTTATAATTTACAAGAGGGGGTACTTTATTCACTATATAATAATATAATAATATATAAACTATCAGTTGCTTAAGTATTCACTTTGGGTGTATAGTTTTCTATTAATGTAACACAAATGTTTTGGACAGATTTTTTTGTGTCCTTCCTCAAAAATTTACAGAACCATACTTTTAGGGGACTATTAATTTTTTTCTGGTCAAGATTCCACAGCTGCTAAAAATCTAAATCAATAAATACTCCAACTAAAACCTGTCAAAATCATGTAAAAGTCAATGGCACATGTCCATTTAACAATTTAAATATGTTTCTTGCCTTCATGATCTTGAAGGTTTTTGGGTTGGTTTTCAATCGATAATCTGAAAAAGTGAAGTTTTTCGGGTGACAACTCAAAAGAGTTTCACAATTAAAAAGTTGAATAGATAAAGTTGCACAATTTGAAATTATGCACGATTTTTCCCTTTTTTGATGCAGGATTTGGGTTTGGGAGACTATTCCAAAGTGACCAAAATACCTAAATTGTAGGAAAGCCTCCAAGGCCCCTGTCTGAAAGCAAGCATAGTATAATTTTAGGATAAAGGACATGGAACAATAAATGTACCCTTTCAAGGAATGAGATTTAAGCCTGTTGTTCCTACAGAGTTTGCTGACTAATTTTAGGATGAATGCTTATTTACTGTCTTAGATATCCCCTAAACAAACAGAGAGAGTGACTATTGCCACTAATTTTCAGAACTAACTTTAAAGGGGAATTCAAACCAAAAGTTTTTTTGCATAAAGAAAGAAAATATAATCATATAGAATATTGTCACATTGTCAGTGGTTTTAGAGTTATTTGTAAATGTAATTGCTTTGGAGGCAGTATTTGTCTGTTCTGTCTTGCACTGCTGGTTCAGACTCTTGAAAAACAATGTGTAGACGGCAGCACTACTCCAGCCACTTCTACATTGTTACATTACTACATTGTTTCAAAAGAAACAGCAGTGTACGCAAAAGAAAGATACAGAATCTTACAGAATACTGTTTTCAATAACAACTAAATGTCTGCCCTTGAAGGGAAGCCTATGCTGCAGTATACTCAAGGTATAAACTAGCTGTAAAATATACTTGCATTTGGCTGACTTTCTAACTTCAAATGTACAGGAGCACAACATTAAATTATCCACAGAAAACTGTGAATAAATTGAAGTCTAATGGAGTGTATAAAATAAACTACGATAACAAACCCAAATGGCCCTTCCAAAAATCACCTCTGGTTATGCAGATTCACAGGTGAATGATGGTTCTGCGGAAGTTAATCCAATAATGGTGTCACCTTTGTCTACATTGTTTCCCAGAGATTTGCAGGGAAACCATAGCAAAATGTATAATAGATATCTGCTCCTGTTCCCCACGTTCTGTGCACTCTGAGAAGATTGCTTTAGAGAGTTCATTGGAGTCTGCTCAAATGAAAATGCAAATGGATTTGTACATGTGAATGGCAGTTTTCTTTTGAGACATGCTTGGCCTGACTTACATTGAATCATGGGGAATTTATTTTAAAAACATGTAGAGACGTGGCATAAAGGGTGCATCATTTGTGTGCATTAACACTTCCACCGTGCCTGTCACAACATCATGTTACTGTGTTACTATGTAAGTGCTGCCTTTTGTTCTAATTGGCAGCTATTGAATACTATTTATGGTACTGTGCTATACTTGGAGTATGGAAGCCAAAGCAGCATTAGATCCTTCTTTCCCAGAGGACTAAAGCTGCATTACATTGGAAATCGTAGAGTTAATTCCCAAGGAGCTAGAACCAAAAATACATGTCCAGAAACAAGAAGACATTTTTCCTCTCTGCCTGCGGACAACAGCCGCTGGTTTCTATCAAACTCTAATTATCTGAGTCTGGATCTCTGCTAATTGGGACTCTTGGGTAAACCTTCCTCGAATATGTGTATTAAGAAGACCGACAGGAACCATCTCGAAGGCCACAGCAGTATCAGGGAATGTCCATTGCAAACCAGGCAGCAAAGAAAAATCTCTGATCAGCTCAGAGTGAATTTTAGCTGAATTCCATTGTCCTGAAACAGCTTCCACAGGTCAAAGAACAGACAAATGTGTTTGGTTCACAACCGAGTCTCACCTTAAAAGCTTCTCATAACTAGAAAGGTAAATGTTCTCTTTCTTTGTATGATTACTTTCTGAGGTGTTATTGCTTCAGTAAAAGAAAACACTTTGATTATCAATAAATGTACTTTCACATTCTTAAACTGTGTCTTATGTGAGCCTTTTCCCAGTAATCTGCAGTCACAAGGTCAGAATAGCCATGCTAGACTTATCAATAACTCTGAAGTCACTAGTACACAATTCAATAGTGTCTGAGTATTTTTTGTACATGCCGAGGTCAGGAGGTTTCATTGAGCAGTGTCTGATCTTGTCCTTATTTACAAAGTCAAGTTTAGTAGACACACACTTTAAGCTTTCAATAATCCTGTCATTCAGGCTGAAATAAAGAATATTCTGGCTTTGTTTGAATCTTCCTTTGATAACCTGAAATGAGGAGTTGCATTACACAAAAGGCCACCTTTGTCATAAAGTTTTAAGGCAAGAGTTTACAAAAAGGGCAGAGACACATGCTGCTATTTCTGGAGATTAGTCACCCAGCAACAAAACGCTCTTCGGGCGACGAAGTTCTCCCCGAACTGCCTTCCAGCCGGCTAGAATGTAAATCGCCAGCGGGATGGCACTTGGATCGCTTCTGCTTTCCAAAGTTGCCCGAAGTTTCGACGTGAGGCAACTTCGGGCGGCTTTTGGAAAATTAACATTCCGAATGTCATCCCGCGTTTGGGAGCAAAATAGTCTACTTGGTATTCCAGTATCTACATATCCCAGCCTAAGGTTGACAAGGGTAGAAAGGAAGACCAGTGCTTACCAAGCAGAAGATCAACACTAGTGATGGGCGAATTTATTAGACAGGCGCAATTTTTCGTCATGATTCGCAGCCGGCGAATAAATTCACGAAACGGGTGCGAAAATTCAATGGCGAAAATTCATCAGCGTAAAAAAAAAACGCCCGCCAGCGTCAAAAAAACTGACGCCAGCGTTAAAAACGGATACCCTTTCACGAATTTTTCCCCGCTTCACGAATTTCGCTGGAAATTTGCAAATCACTACACAATACCATGTGACGTAGAACTGGGTGTTGAAAAAAGTACTTGTGTGCATTACACCAAATCCATTCGGAGGCAGGCTCCACCTAAATCAGTCTTGTTAATGATTGAGAAATTGTAAAATGTGTTTTTGATTGTGATGGATGGTACATAGTGTGTAATACAGGGTTTATGGTGACCTTAAAGGCAGAATCAGTTACTAATTGCAAGTTATTGGTTTATTGTATGCAGAATATGTTCCATATTTAAAACTATATTTATGTCTTGCATTTTATTGTGCACTCAAATATTGATATATTTCTGAATCACGTGATAATAGCATTACAATTTATTTTAGGAAAATCACAGATGTTTATTATGCGAATTACAAAATCAATATTATGCAGAATCTGTTATCCTAGTTAAATATTTTCAAAATACTTTACTATCTTTGCTTTGTTCCCCTGTTTTAAATTGGGGCATAGTCAATGAGAGCACTGGATAGACACCCAGTTGAGCAAGAAATAGTCCCTACACTGGACTTTTTGCAAAAAAAACCATTTTATTACTACCTACAAGTAAGCAAGCATAGCTTATTTGATATGTCAAAGCCCTAGCTATTGTTCTTCCCTTTCTGATCTACAGCTGCTTTACCCATGTTGTTAACCCTTTACCCCTTGAAGATAACCCTGACTATCTGGGTAGATGGTCTTCTCAGAGGGAAAAAATATATATATGTCTTTCACTGAAATTCAAGTTTTAAATGAAAGCTGCCTGCCAGTGCTAACCTCCACTGGAATGATATTTCACACTACATTAAATGAAAATCAGAAACCGAGAGCCTCTTCCTTATATTCTCCCTTGAAGAGGTCGACCTAGATTAGATAGAAAGATTAAATTGTTTGAACCTGTCTTCAGCAAATTCTTGTCACCTTGAAAACTGTGATGTGCTGTGTTGGACATTTCAGAACATTTAGGCAAAAATGTTCATATTGAGCAAAAAAAAAAAGAGCAAAAGAGATTGTGCAACCAATTTATCTCTGTATTTCTTGCTCCGACTCTCCTCAAAAAGTAAATAATTTGTCACTGATTTGTCAGTATTTTCTTGATGTGATAAAAGCAGTGTGTAGACTTCAGACAGCAGGGCACTCCTGTGAGGATCACTCTGATATTCAGCTACTGGACATCTAATAGAAAAGGAATGCCATGCATAAAGGGGATGTTAACCTTTATATTATTTTTTTGTATTTTATCTATGAACCTATTCTAGGCAGCTTATCAATTGCATTTCATTTTTTGTTTTTTATTATTTCAGAATTATTAGGCTTTCTATTTCGCTGTCTTACCAGCCTGATTCAACCTGATGAACATTCTATCTTGTAGTTGAACCCAGTAACCAAAAAAAAATATTGTTCCCAAAGGTTCCATTTTAGTGATGTTGTAATTAGCAATTGTTTTCTGTCTCTTTCCTGTTGATCCTCTATTCTGACTTCTAAACTGTTACCTAGTTGCTAGTGGAAATTAAACCATTAAACTGAATTATAGGACAAATCATATACATTTAAAAAAACCCATAAAAATCAAGGAAATATTAAACAAAGTCTGAGTGCAAGTCATATTAGAGTACTGTGGTATGCATCATTTTTTAAGATTAACATTTACCCATTTAGGTAGGGGACATCATTATTCTGGCTTGCTATATTGTAAATGTTATTGCACTTCAGACATGGAAGAACCATGTATAGCACAGAAATCCAGATAAAATGTATACAGAAGAAGCAAGAAATTCAGTTTACATTGACCTTTTTCTTATTAATGAATTAACCTAGAAAAACACATAAATGCATAAAAACATATAAACGTATATTTTAGTCCTATTAGTGTCATTAACTGGTCACCGCAGCTAGAAATCATATACAATGGATTAATATTCGTCCATATATCTAATTGCCAACATCCATTGAAGTAGCGTCTTTCCATACAGTTGTCATTAAGCTAAACCTCCCAATATATCACTAGAAACCTAGGTTCCTACAGAACTCCATGCTGATCCTCCCCCTTTGCACCTCTCACTAAACCACTGATGACGATCCCAGTAGGCCAGTGATTAGTAAAACTTTTTGGTCCCAGGTCTACTTTAAGGTCCAACCTTTGGCCAAGGATTGCCCTAGCTCATTAAATTAGTACTTATAGGAAACTGTCTGTGTAGCAGTCATAGTTTCAGGTATATTTAGATGTTTAATATATATTCACCCCAAATCTCGAAGAGACAAAATTCTTCCTAATTCTCACCATAACTGGCCTTCAGGCTGAAGGTCCTCACCACCACTACACCATCATCTCCAAATTTCAGTAGGGGGACAAATATATTTTACACTCCTTATATTGCAGTATTTTTTCACTAATGTATCATCCAGATATTATCTATTTTAGACCTGACGTGAACCCATATACCAAGTATAACAATTTTTGTATAATATTTCTTTGTAGTTTTATTTAAGTTTTATTCCTGTCAGGGAAGCCTGGGGTCCAAGCCAAAGACAGTTTCAATTTGAATACACTTGCTGGTAATAATGTTCTCTACATTCTGCATAAATTAGCAACGTCTTTCTGTATCCAAAACACATGCACAACAAGCAGATGCTCAAAATGTTTTTGTTGAGAGATCCAATATTTGTTGTTAAAAATCTTAAAAGTCCTGCAGTGTTATTAAAATGTTAATATGCATTTGACATAACATTTAAATTAATCCAAGGACAACAGCAAGAATGTGTTTATTTCTAAGCGCTATGTGGTAGGCTGCTGCAGATTAAAGCACGAGTAGGTAAGATCAATATTAATTTATACAACAGCCCAGTTCATTTTCTTTCTTTAATAATTTCTCTCTTTATAAATAAATATCACAGTAAAATAAAAAAATGCAAATAGCTAAAGGAAAACGATACCCCCCAAACAATGTAGGGGGCACATTTACTAAGCTCGAAGGATTCGAATGAAAAAAACTTTGAATTTCGAAGTATTTTTTTTTGGGTACTTCGACCATTGAATAGGCTACTACGACCTTAGGCTTTGATTCAAACTAAAAATTGTTTGACTATTCAACCATTCGATAGTCGAAGTACTGTCTCTTTAAGAAAAACTTCGACTACATACTTCGGCAGTTTAAACCTTCCGAGGTACAATGTTAGCCTATGGGGACCTTCCCCATCACTTTTCTAACCTTTTTTTGATCGAAGAAAAATCCTTTGATCGATCGCTTAAAATCGGTCGAATCGTTTTATAGTTCGATCGAACGATTTTTACTTTGATTGATCGATCGAAGGCTTTGCTATTATTATCGAAGGCTTTGTTTATTAACCCTCGATATTCGACCCTTGATAAATGTGCCCCTAGGTGTCTATAAAAATATATTGCATAAAACAGCTCATACAGTATGTGCCATTTGGTAATCATACCTGTAAATAGAAAATTGCAGTTTTTGGCCTGTTTGACACTGGTTTTCGTACAATAATCCAATCAATAGATTTATGGTTTTCATTTGATCATCTTAATAATTAGAGTTGTTGAATTGACAATTCAAAAAAGTTGCAAAATTCGAATATTTGATCCCAATTGTTAGTAAATATACTCAGATAGTGGACGGGAGTCTGGTCGAATTATTATTTTTAATACAATGTAAAAAAAAAAGCAAGTTTTAATAAACAGCCCCCTAGTGATCATAAATGAGCCCTGATACTTTACAGTGTAGTTTTCAGCTTTGTACAACACACACTATTAAGAACATACCATATTAGTTTAGACTTGCACATTTAGTACCAGGCACAAGTTGCTAATAATAAGCAGAACATTCACACTTGGCCCTACACTAGCCTAATCAGTTGCTTAAAACCTAAGGATTTAGGTGACACCTGTCAATTTTATTGCACAAATCCTTGTTCTTATTATAAAATGCTATCCTTCGGTGACCGAATATTTTTTCCTTAGCTCCCCGTCATACCGCATCCAAGCATAACTGCCATAACTTAAGCATGTAATAGCAGAATCAGTGACAGACATTCAACCATATCCACACCATTACTTCAATTCCCATGAAGCAGCTCATTTAGGTGAGGATTACATTTGCCATGATAAAGTGGTCACTTCTGAAAGAGGCATCTTCTCCCACTGTGTGCTAAACTCTTTATGACACTTGAAACCTAATGGGATCTGCTGCCAGCAGACATTTTAGTATTTTAGTATGCTGAAAAAGGTGTCAGCAAGCTACAAAATTTGGGTAAATTCCTGGTGAAATGTTGCTCTAATCTTGAACGTTTAGAAAAACGACTCCAAAAGCCCTAAATTTTAAAATTGACAGTACTTTAAGTAATTCAACAGTAATTCAACTTTTGGTAGTTCTCAGTTAATTTTATGACTTTAAAGGGGGAATGTAATATTGGTCGCTAACGCAAAAATCATTCGCAATTTGTTCGCAATGTGAATAAATGTTCACTTTGCTCTTCACAAGACAGTAGGTGAGAGATTGCTTATTTTATAGTTTATAGTTTGCACAGTGTATATATATATTAAAGATTTTTAATGAAAAAGTTGTCACGTTTGCTCCAAAAGTCGATGCCACCTTCAAGGCGGTAAAAGTTTCGCAAAACACAATTAAGATTCACGATGCAATAAAATCCTAATGAAGACTATTACATTGCAACATGTGAATTTTTATTCATAAATTATTATTTTTTTGAGAGTATTAGTAAATCCTAAGGGTCTTATTTTCTAAAATTCTAATTTGTTTTCAGAAATGAAATGTGTGTGTGTGGGTTTTTCTTTCATTTCTCTAAAATCCTAAACATTTTAAATTTATAAAGTGTAAAACCAATAACAATTCTAATACAAAACATTGCCAAGTAAAAACACTGTGTGCTCAGGTCAGAATTCATACTCAATTTTGTGTTTTCATACAAAATTCTTTGTCTGCGCCTCAAAATTTCTGTGCATGCAAAAGTGCACATCTCAGAGGGAACATTACTAGTAATTGTCAGAAAAACTAAAATTTTGCGAGGGTTTTGTATTTTTTTAGTGCCTTGTTCAGCTTTTTTTGTTGATGCCTTATATGTTCAGATCTATTAACAAATTACATGGCATTCATAGTTTTAGAGAAAACAAGTTTATTTGTAAATCATCTAAAACCACTAAAATGAGAGTTTTGATAAATTGGCCTATTAACTTTTAATGAGCAAACCTGTCCTGTTTCATTTCACCATATGTGAAAAAACATTGAATCTATGAGCGTATTTCAAACAATCCGCACAACTTTTTTTTTACAACACATTGGAGTTTTTGCAGGAAACTCATACAAAAATTACACTCATCATTACCTGACCAATAACTGCATTTTATTGAAAATCTAGGATGTCACTTTGGTTTGTCCAGTTAAAATGCATTCTGCATTGAAACCATAAATGCAAAAGGCACGGCAGCTCATTCATTTTGACTCCTTCTGATTACGGTGAAAGCTATAGAGTAGAAAAGGCTAAATCTCTGCAGCATAGGGTTAACAGAGGAGGAATTGTGGTTGAAGATCTCAGTGCTTAACCCACATAGAAAACTCTTAATAAATGTTTCCAAACCTTGATGAAAATGAAATAGTTAAGAATGTCTCTTGCAACCCTGCCAATGAAACCACCTTCCCTATTCATCAAAAGGAAGCTGTAACCACAGCCCACAGATTATTGATCACAGCTGGTTGGCGCCTGCTCATGGCCAGGTCTTGTCCGATACGTCGATACAGATTTTAAAAGTAAGCCCTACTCTGTGGCCAACTGTAGATTTGAGCAATCCTGCTTCTTTGTTTGCAGCTGAACTCAATCTGTGTTCTTTGTTCCTTGCATTTCTTTACCTGCCAAGACTCGCTGAGAGATTTTATATTCCATTCTGTACAGTGTGAAGATCAAACCAGAGTTATCTGAACCTGTAGAACTTGTTAAAGGGGCAGACACAGATGATTGTTGTTCACTGAATGGAATGTGCTCTGTTTTATTCCAATGAAAAAGAAAGACAAAAAAAATCATCTTCAAGGGATGGCATAGTCATTAAATAAAGATATGTGTTCTGCAATTCTTTTAAAAGCTTGAAAACCAATATTTAGAACTCTTGCTCTATTTAAGCCTGTATAATATATGTGTATAATGTATCATTATCATGTTTTATTTCTTTATATTGTTAGATATGCTGTGTATAAAGCTAGCTTAACTAGCTGGGGGAAATGGCTGAAGAAGAGTTTAAAACGATATATTCCTCTGGGTAATAAATGAAATCACACGCTTTCATGAGCACCAGATACAGTTATAAAAAAGAAAGATCATTTCTGCGGAGCCGGAATAGGGTATGTATTTCCTAGACAGCCTTTATTCAGCAATCAAACTACTGTTTGGAAGTTAGCTTTCTCCAGTAAACCTGCATTGTTTTAATTAATCTCAGTTTTCTAATTCATGAAAGTGTTTTCAAATCTTGATTTACTTGGAAAATAAATCTTTGGATAAAGCAATATTGATACCAGACCAGACCAGAATGGAGGATTTCCTGTGATGTTAATACTGTATATTTGCAAGCTGGAGACCGTTGGATGATTATGATCAAGAAACTGTATCGGTGCCATTGCAGTGGCAGAATAAAATGCACTTAATTTCAGCTTTGGATTTGTGCACCTAATTAATTAAAAGCTACTAAAGAACCTGGCTAGGAACATTACTCTAATAGCAGGTAATTGCACAATGGATAGTCCATTGTGCAAAGTATAAAAATAATGTTAATGTTAAATAAGACTCAGTTAATAGCATAAGTGAGAGAGTATTTTGGATGGCTAGGTAAGGGTGGAACGTCAGCTGATTATAGAGTTAATTTTTATAGCTTACTTATTATTCTATAGATCACATCATAAAGCTTTGCTGTGTGGAATACTGTTACTATATGTTTAGAAAACGTATCATTGGTTGGTATGCGTTGGCCTTTCTTTATATGCTTTTCTTTCTTCTTATGCATCTTTATTATAGTAAATAGTTGTGTTAAAGAAATAATAGTGCACCCATTTTTGATCCTATACTGTACACAGCAACAAAGCACCAAGAGCATGAAATATAAATATAATGGTTTATTCAGTGAAAGTATGACCCAATCCATAGTCACCAAACCGGATTAAAAATGGTTACTGTAAGAAACAAATCCCCCCCCACCTTGTGCCATCACCCCAGGGTATGACTATGAAGATTTTCATTCATCTGGGTCATGGTATATCTAGTATAGGTAAATCAAAAAACAACTGGACTTGCTGAGTAATCAATGAAGACGTTTCACTACTCATCCGAGTAGCTTCTTCAGTTCAACTGACTGGAAACGTCTTCATTGATTACTCAGCATGTCCAGTTGTTTTTAGATTTACCTATACTAGACATCCCTGGGTAGTTGCTCTCTGAAAGGTTCAGGTGCAATTCTCAGAGCTAAGATTTAATCTGGTGGTTGGCTCCCCAATGAAGACTCAGTTTTGGTGAGGCAATAAAATACAACAAAGTTTGTTACTGAAGCAGAAAAACATACTACAATAAAAAATGAGGAATTGTACATTTGCTTTCTTTTTTGAAATTATGGTATGCCCAGACACACAAGGAGAACCCTGCGGATTCCGTTGTTCACCAACGCCCTTTTGGGGCCCCAGGCTTTCTTTTTTTTTTTTTAACAATTCTTTTATTGTACAAGCAGTCATCAAAATAACATTGCTGTTACAATTTACATTGCTTCATATCAAACGGGATTGTTAATTTTTATTAAACAAAACATCTAAACAATCAAAATTGGTGTCTTTGTGTTGCTTTTCTTTTCTAGAGAGCAGTACCATCTTTATCCTCAACATCCAATGCTTATATTTCTACAGTACCTAAACCTACAAAATCCAATGCTGCCATAATGGACCATCTAACTTGCACAGTGTCTGTTGTTATATGAGATGGGGGAGAGCCCCAGTCTAATTATTCCTAGTTATTTAGAAGTGCACAGGTGGATCTATATCCGGGTCATCATCTGTCCACAGGCCTCATACCTTATTAAATTTCTCTGGGCAGCCCCTTCTCATGTAGGTGAGTTTGTAAAGCGGGATATATTTTTCTATTAACTGTTCCCACTTCTGCACTGTGGGCCCCTGACTTGACTTCCACTTCATAGCAATCTTGGCATACATACATAGTATGGACAACTGTGTACGCTGTGCCCTCCTTGGGGCCACTTCCTCTACCTGGTTCAATAACAATACATTTGGTTCCATTTGAAGGAAAAGGTCTGTTTTTACCTGAATGAGGCGTGTCACTTCCCTTCAAAATGAGTATACAAGTGGACATTCCCAAACCATGTGGCCCCAGCTGGGGAGTGTTGGCACCTAGGGCACTCAGGGCTGATTGTAGAGTATATGCTATGTAGCCGCTGTGGAGTGAGATATACATGCAGATAATATATTTGTGTCATCCTATTGTTGCTACTAGTTATACCATCAAAAGCGGAGTTAAGAATATCAACCGAGCTTTCTGCTGTGACGCCAGGAATGTCCTGCTGCCATTTAGCTTGTAATTTGTTCAATGAAGTGCTACAGGCAGTGTGACAACAATTTACGTAGTATTAGTCTATGTACCCCCCTCTTCTAGATTCACATCTAAATTGAGTCTCTAAGGCATGTCTAAGTTGTTGGAACCTGAATAGCATTACATTTCGGAAGTGCATACTTTTGTTTCAATTCTTGGAACCCTAATAATTTGCCATTTGCAAAGACATTTGCTATATATTTTATATTGAACCTTGCCCAAATTTGTGGGTCTGGGATTCCCTCTAGGTGTTTCAGGTGGGAGTTACATCATAGTGGGGTAAAGCCAGAGCAATGATTTTGTAGTTTGGGATAAAACCTCAGCGCGGATTGCCAAATTGTTATTGTGGCTTTCATTAGGTAAGTTGGCCCAAGCTTCCTTCTTGGCTTCAAGAAATCTCAGCTGGGGGAGAATATTGAGCTCAGTATATTTGGAAAGTTCCACATGTATCCATATCCCAAGGTATTTGAAGGTGTCTACCCATTTAAGGCCTAAAGTTTGTTGGGGGGTGTTGGGTGGAAGGGGGTCTATGGGAAAAAGTACTGACTTGGACCAGTTTATTTTAAGGCCAGAGTACGTTGTGTGGTTGTTGATAATATCTAGTGCATTTGCCAGCTCCTGGTTTGGGTTAGACAGATAAAGGAGGGTGTCATCTGCATACATTGAGATAACCTTTAGGTCACCTAGTTTAAACCCTGCTATTGTCCTTGAGGCCCTGATACGGCACGCCATAGGCTCCATGGCTATTACAAATAACAAAGGAGACAGTGGGCAACCCTGCCTGGTACCTCTATTAATTAATAAAAGGGGTGCAAAAGTTTTGTGTTTGTGCGTAATTTAGCTACTGGGGACTGGTAAAGTGCACGTATCCACCTAATGTACGGTGAAGGAATGCCCACTCTCACCATCGTAGCCCACAGGTACTCCCAGTCGAAGGCCTTTTCATTATCTAAGGAGGCAATCACTCTACTGCCCTCATTATCGTGCGTTATGGAAATATTTGTGAAGAGACTTCTAATATTAATGTCTGTGGTACGTCCAGGCATAAAGCCAGTTTGATCTGGGGAGATTATGGTAGAAAGAAGAGGAGCTAGACGTGTTGCCAGAACTTTTGCCAAAATCTTGGCGTCTGCGTTAATGAGTGCAATGAGTCTATATGAGGTGCATTCTAGAGGATCTTTCCCAGATTTTAATATTAAAATTATTAGTGTTTCTCTCATGGAAGATGGTAGTGGTGATCCCTCCAATACCCCATTGTATAGTTTTGTCAACAGAGGTGCTATCAACTTAACATGCTGCTTGTACCACTCCATCGGCAGACCGTCCGTGTCTGGGGTCTTCGCTGCTGGGAAAGCAGCTATGGCCGTTTCTACCTCTAATTGTGTAATTTCCCTGGCAAGTTCAGTGATGGACTGTTCCTCTAGTTCTGGAATGTCTATGCTACCCAGATATTCCTGTATCTCCTATGGAGTGGTGCTCAGCTTAGTGCTGTATAAATGTGAATAAAAGTTGGCAAATCTCTGATTTATCTCTTTCGAGTGGAAACCGTATCCCCATTTGATAATTTTACAGCTGGGATTGCCATACTAGCTGCATCTTCCTTTGCTAGCATTGCTGACAGTTTCCCATTCTTGTCCCCATGCTCAAAAATGTTGGTTTTTTTCAAAGAGAATGTGTTTTTTTGTAAGCTCAATTTGAGCCAGCTTTAAATTGTGTCTTGCCATTGTTGAAGCATTTGATTTGTGGGATGTTCAATGTAGACTGCTATAGGCTTAATGCTATACCCATTATTTCTGCAAAACATTCTTCTGTAGATGGAGGGGGTGCATAAATGTTTACCATGGTAAGTTTTTTACCCAACATACATATTCTTCGGCACACCACTTACTTTTCCTTTTTTCTTTAGGGTGCATTCAACTCCTCCAGCTACTTCCAAGCCCGGTTTTCATACAATACAAAGTTTTTTACCCAGCAATGTACCATGCAGGAAGACATATCTACCATTTTTATCAGAAATTATCCTTTCCACCTAATAGTATAGATACCCTCCCGGAGTAGCTGGTACATAAAAAATCCAGGGTCTTTTTAGTGCTAACTTTTGTTGCCCACTAGGTGGGTTTCCTGTAGAAAGATTATCTGGGGTCTGTACCTGTGGATATAATAAAATACTAGTCTATGTTTTATCATGTCCCGCATTCCTCTCAGATTCCATGACATTATACTAGTTGTAGCCATTGTAGCAGTGGGGGGGGGGGGAATTAGCTGAGACCTGAGGGGACTGTGTTGGGGGGGAACCCTACTCTCATATCAGACCCGTATACATTTGTGTGAATCAAGACACCATTATAACTTAAAATAATTCCCAGAGCTTTAACCCATTTCCACACCCTCCCCACCCACACCATAACCATTTGGGGTAAGTTTACTCCCATAAATATAACAAGATTACCTATGATCGGGGTTAGTGTTCTCACTTAGTCACACTTATTGTTCGTATTCCTGCCGCTTCCTCATCAATAGGGATTTATTATAAAGCTTTATAATAAGGGCAAGTTTGTTACCTGAATCCGTATTGTGAAGAACATGGAAAAATTTACTTGCTGCTTGCCCTCAGTTGTATAAGTCCCACAAGTGAAACTGTGCGATTCCAGAACGGTGTTCTCCTCCATCCATCTTATGGCCTCCTCCGGCATGGCAAAGAAATAAGCTTCATCATTTTCTGTAACTCGAAGTCTCGCCGGAAACATCATGGCATAGGGGATTTGACATTGTCTCAGTTGTTGCTTGGCCACTGTAAATTTTGCTCTTTGCTTAAGTACCTCCGTGGAAAAATCTGGATTAATAGAAATCCACTGATTTTCAAATTGTAGCTCGCTCGCCCTGCGTACCGCCGCCAGAGCTGCATCTCTGTCTCTATAATTTAGAAGGCGGGCTATTCGCGTGCGTGGGGGTGCACCCGGAGGTGGGGGTCTGCCCGGCACTCTGTGAGCTCTTTCCACTGAGAAGACTGTGGAGAAAGTTGTTTGATTAAATGTGGTAGTTAGCTATTGTTCCACAAACTTTTCTGTGTCTGCTCCTTCTGCCCTCTCGGGGAGACCCAATATCCTGATGTTGTTTCGACGTAAGCGATTCTCTAGATCATCCGCCTTGTTTTCAAGCAGTGCCAGTTGTTTTTCAGTAGCCGTGATACAGTTTGGAAGTGGTGCTGTGTAGTTTTCCATATTGCTGATTCTCCTGTCCACCTCTCCCGTTCTCTCTCTCAGTTTTTGCACATCATGTTTTAATATGGCAAAGTCCGTTCTTAATTTGTCAATTTTTCCCACTAGAGTGGCGTGATTTGATGTTATAGCCTGCAGCACTTCAGACAGAGTGGGAGTGATTGTGGAGGCTCTATGGCTGAGAGCATAGTCCCATATTTTGCCTCTGTGAGCTGATTTGAGGGCCCTTGTATCACAGGGAATGTGTCACCTTTCTTGTGTCACCTTTCTTTCATGCACTGAGGTAGGGGGTCTCTGGCAAATCGTGCCAACTTCTCTGCAGAGGTTCCCCTAGTCCCAACATCTCCTCCTGGCTCGAGCGGAGCTCCTGAGACTGAGACACCATTTTGTTTTTTCATGGTGCGCGTGGAAGGAGGAGAGCTCAGTGAATACTTTTGGCGGCTTCTCCGCACCATCAGAGCCTCGACTCGCCAAAAGAAAGTTTGTTGTGCCCAACGGTACCGGATATCGCCCAGTTGTGTATAGGATATATGCAGTATATTAGGTCCCTATACGGAGCGCGGAACTAGTGCGTCCTATCTGTACTCCATGCAGGCCATTTGCCCCGCCCCCGGGTTTTCTGCTGCGGAACCAACAAGGACTTGGTATGTTTGGTAGTAGAAAGTCTGTAAAAGAGGTACCGGCAAGGATTAAGCAAATCGTAGTCACAAAACAGGCAAAGGGTCGAGAACAGGCAGAAAACCAGGAAAGTTCAATAGCAAAATAATGCTTCAGCAAGGTCTGTAAACAGAAGCCAGCATAGGCACTGTTAAAATGGAGGAAGGCCTTTTTAAAGGAGAATTGGTGGCAAAAATGTGTATCCGAAAAATGACGTAATGACGTACGGCGTCAAAACTCTAGCGTCATGAAGATTGCAACAAACGCAAATGGACAAATACCAGTGTCACTTGCGCACGACCGGAACACGTGGCATTGCTGGAAGCACACTCCAGCCCTCCAGAAGCCGGAGAGAGACGCCGGGAGCTAAGAGAATGGAGAAATCTTCCGGCGCGTCTCACAATACCTGTACACACAAACTGTGTTTGATGTATGCCATAAAAGTAAAAGCAGGTCCACATTTTTCTTCTCAGTACACATACTATATTTCACATCAAAACTTTGGCTAATTTATACATAGTTGAATATTTCCGGCAATATGCTATAAATGTTCTCTTGTTTTGGATATGTTTGAGGAAATGAATTCTATGTAGAAGATCTTCCCTAACACAAAACCTTTTATTTTTTCATATATTCTCGAGTGTCATGCAGAAAAGGATTGTGACAAGTGCAATATCTTTAATGTGCTTTTCCATTTTATCTTTAAGTGTGAAAAATGTCCTAGATGAATAGGGTGGTAATAGAACTATCCAGTCAGAGACAGCTATCAAATTCCTTTATTATTCTGCAAAGCCTGGTTAACAAGCAGAGACAATGTGATCTGCTTTTATAACTAGGCATCTTAGGATAAAACATCAACTGGACAAGTGGGGTCAATTCATCAATGTAACGCAACTACTGTATATACATAGAGGTGCAGGCTGATTTATAATATTTCTAAATGAGGTCCGTGTAAAGCTATTGTTTCATGAAAATGTAAAAATGTTATTCACCCAAAATTTTGTCCAAAAATGCTATCTCAAAGTTACACAAATCAAAAACAGAAGGCAGAAGATATGCAAGAAAATGTGCTAGATACTTGCAGTGGCAGATGGAAAACTCTAGTGCATGTTTAGTAAATGTCAGGCCTCACCTGTCCAGAGTCCAGATGTGAGGAGACGAGGTCCAGCAGGAGTGACACAAGATATAGCAGACGACAGTAATCAGGTGGAGTAGGCAGAAGAATAGTCCAGGGGCAGGCCGGGTCGGTGCAGGCGGAGTTCAATCGTAATCGGAAGCAGGCCGAGGTCGAATGCAGGCAGAGTTCAGTCGTAACGGATAAACAGGCTGGGGTCAAATGCAGGCGGAGTTCAGTCGAAGTCAATATGCAAAGCCGAGTCAAAACCAGAATCAAGAGTCAAAGTTTCCAAACGTTCAGGAGCAGGTTAAATTATCAACAAGCACAGAGCCTTTCCTTGAGCGCCCTTTTAAAGGGCTATTTTGGCGCCAAACGTAATGACTCCTGCGTCATCACGCCGCGCACGTTCACGTTAGCGGGCGTTTTTGCACCCGCGTCCGTTTCGGCGCGCGACGCGCGAAGACGCATGCGCATTTGCCCCTTAGGGGTGGCCTCCGGACACCCTTGTAAGGCTTTTCAGGATGACTCTTGTGAAAGGCTTTGATAAGTCTTGGAGCGTGGACATTTCCAGCAGGTTCCCAAGAATTCTCTTCATCTGGAAACCCCTTCCACTTGATCAGGTATTGTAATTTCCCCCAACGGAGCCGGGAATCCAAAACTTGTCCTACTTCAAATTCAATCCCATCTTCGCAAACGATAGGAGGAGCAGGAACCTGATGTTGATTGGGAAATGGACTTGGATGGAACCTCTTCAGTAAGGAGGCATGGAATACAGGGTGTATTTTCATAGAACCTGGGAGTTCTAGTTCAAACGTAACAGAATTAATACACCTCTTAATTACAAAGGGACCCACAAACTTAGGAGCCAGCTTCTTCGATGGATGAGGAAGGTGAAGGTTTGTGGTAGCCAACCAAACCCTCCTGCCTACTTGAAACCCAGGATCTGCATCTCGTTTTCGGTCAGCAAAATCTTTAAACTGGAGTTGAGCCTTGCGAATCGACTGTTGTAACACCTCAACGTTATCCTTCAGAAAAGATAATCTTTGTTGGACCGAAGGAAGCGAGACTTCAGGCAAGATACCGGGAAACATCGTAGGATGAAATCCAAAATTGGAGAAAAAGGGTGTCTGTTTTGTGGAAGAATGAATGGAATTTTTATATGAAAATTCAGCCAGGGGAAGAATCAAGGCCCAATTATCCTGTAAATAGGTAGAAAAAGACCGGATATACTGTTCCAACGTCTGATTCGTTCTCTCCGTCTGCCCATTGGTCTGAGGATGATAAGCAGAGGATTTGAGTAGCGAGATTCCCAGAGATTTACAAAGTGTAGACCAGAATTTGGAGGTAAATTGTGTGCCTCTATCAGAAATAATCTCTCGAGGCAAACCATGAAGACGAACTATCTCCTTGATGAAGACATCTGCAGTCTCAGACGCTGAAGGAAGATGAGGAATAGGGATGTAGCGAACTGTTCGCCGGCGAACTAGTTCACGCGAACTTCGACTGTTCGCGTCCGCCGCAAGTTCGCGAACGTCGCGCGACGTTCGCCAATAGGCGTTCGCGTCAAAATCGTTCGACCATTCGACCATTTGATCGCTAAAATCGAACGATTTTCGTTCGATTCGAACGAAAATCGTTCGATCGAACAATTAAAATCCTTCGATCGTTCGAATCGAACGATTTTCGGATGTTCGAAGTTCGCGAACAGTTCGCGAACTGTTCGCATTTTTTGCCGGTGTTCGCGAACGGCGTTCGCGAACACATACTCGGCGGTTCGCTACATCCCTAATGAGGAAGTGGTATAAAATGGGCCAATTTTGTAAGCCGATCTACCATGACAAAAATAGTATTGAACTTACTAGAAGGAGGAAGTTCCACAATAAAGTCCATTGAAATGGAACTCCACGGTGCTTTAGGTGGTGGTAATGGTTTTAAGAATCCCATCGGTTTAAGATGCGATGTTTTTGATCTGGCACAATTTTCACAGGAGCGTACATACGAAATGCAATCCTTCACCACAGATGGCGACCAGAAAAAACACCTCACCAGATCCAAAGTTTTCCTGATCCCTGAGTGACCTGCCAAAGGATGATCATGCATAAGTCTCAAAGCTTCACCTCGAAGCGAAGAAGGCACAACAATTCGTTGTTCATAAAACAGAGTTCCATCTTTTATATGTAAGGACTTAGAATGTGGGTAGTCTTCAATGGATTGCTGAATCTTTTCTACCTCTTTGAGAAAAGAAGACTGCAGCAGTAAAAAATTCTTTGAATGAAGAATGGTCGTAGGAAAGATTGTTGTCTCTATTTCAGAAAATTGACGTGAAAGGGCATCAGCTTTCACATTCTTTGAACTGGGCTTATAAGTAATGTGGAACTGGAACCGAGAAAAGAACAGAGCCCATCTGGCTTGACGGGGATTTAGTCGTTTAGCTGATCTTAGGTACTCCAGATTCTTTTGATCTGTAAAAATTAAGATAGGGTGCAGTGTTCCTTCCAATAAGTGCCGCCATTCTTCTAAAGCATACTTGATAGCTAGTAGCTCTCAATCACCCACACCATAATTCCTTTCAGTAGTACTAAGCTTCTTTGAGAAGAAGGCAACTGGATGGACAATGTCCTTAGCACCTATTCTCTGGGAAAGAATTGCTCCCACAGCATCTTCGGAAGCATCCACTTCGAGTAAAAAAGGCCTAGAGGTATCCGGATGAATAAGAATTGGAGCAGAGGTGAAAAGAACTTTCAGCTTTTCAAATGCTTCCTGAGTACAAGGAGACCAACAGAATCTTCTCTTGAGACTAGTTAAGTCTGTGATTGGTTTGATTATGGAGGAAAAATTTTTAATACATTTTCTGTAGAAATTGGCAAAGCCCACAAATCTTTGAACTCCCTTCCGATCCTTAGGAGGAGGCCATTTAAGAATTGCATCCACTTTGCTTACATCCATCCGAAATCCCGAAGCAGAGACAACAAATCCCAAAAATTCAATAGAAGATTTCTCGAACTCACATTTAGAGGCCTTTGCATAGAGATGATGTTTTCTCAAACGATGAAGAACTTCTTTAACATGTTCACGATGTTGTTCCAAAGAAGAAGAAAAAATCAAAATATCGTCCAGGTACACAATAACGAATTGATCCAGTAAATCACGGAAAATATCATTTACAAAATGCTGAAAAGTAGCAGGGGCATTGCAAAGACCAAACGGCATAACTGTGTATTCGAAATGGCCATAACGGGAACGAAAAGCTGTCTTCCATTCATCTCCCTTGCGTATCCTTATCAAATTATAAGCCCCCTTGAGATCTAATTTGGAAAAAATTTTGGCTTGACCCAACCTTTGAAAAAGCTCTGGAATGAGTGGTAAAGGATAACGGTTTTTGATTGTGATCTTGTTTAGATCTCTATAATCGATACATGGCCTTAATGTGTGGTCCTTCTTTTCAACAAAGAAAATTCCGGCCCCAGCGGGTGAAGTGGAAGACCTGATGAACCCCTTCTCCAGATTTTCATCAATGTATTTCTTGAGTGTTTGAAGTTCGGGTTCAGAGAGTGGATAAATCCTGCCAAAAGGAATAGGAGCTCCTGGGAGAAGGTCGATAGGACAATCATAGTCTCTATGAGGGGGAAGAGAATCAGCCTCTTTTTCATCGAAAACATCCAGGAACTCATGATAGCAGATAGGTACTGCTTGAAGTTCTTCATTCTTCAGAAGAATAAGCTCTTTTAGCTGTAGAGCCGAGTGGCAGTTCTGTTGACAAAAAGATGAATTAAAAACTGAGGTACTTCTATGCCAATCAATTGTTGGATTATGACGCTTCAACCAAGGCAAACCCAGAATAACAGGGAACAGTAATGAGTCCATCACGTCAAATTCTATTCTTTCATAATGCTTGACATGAGAAGCAAAAAGAACCGGAGTCTCAAAAGAAATAGAGGTTGAAGACGTCAGTGTGCCATCCGCAAGCTTGATGCTGAGTGGCTGAGACTTAGAAATTAAAGGAATTTTATGTGATAACGCAAAAGTCTTATTCATGAAGCAGCCACAGGCCCCAGAGTCAACAATGGCGTCTACTTCAAATTTTCTTGAATTCATCTGTAAAGAGAGGTGCATGATCAAAAATGAGTTCATCGGAACAGATGATTGAGGAACAAAAGATGAGTAAGGAAGCAGACTACCCTTGGGACGAATTGGACAATTACGGAGAATGTGTCCCGATTGGCCACAGTAAAGACATAAATTGAGACGTCTACGTCGGAGTCTTTCTTCTGCTGATAAGGCTCCCCGCGCTACCCCAATCTGCATAGGTTCTGATTCAGAAGACAGGGAAGGGGTAACGGATTGATGAACTGGAGGTGGAGCTTTGGGAATGACCCACGAAGGAGAAGAAAATGAAGGAGTAGCTGAGACCTTCTCTTGCCGTCTCTCTCTTAATCTTCGGTCAATTTGGACTGCCAACAGAAATAATTCCTCTAGAGTATCAGGAATACCCACTCGAGCTAACTCATCTCTGAGATTTTCGGAGAGTCCAATGCGGAACTGCCGTTTCAGAGCTCTGTCGTTCCATTCTGTGTCAGGAGCCCAACTCCTAAATTCGGCAATATAGTCCTCCACTGGTCTCTGTCCTTGACGAAGTGCACCTAAAGCGATTTCCGCCGTGTCAACACGATGAGGATCATCATAGATAGCGCCTAATGCTTGAATAAAAGTTTCAGTAGATGCCAAAATAGGACTATCTTGTTCCATCAGACGATGAACCCAGGCTTGAGGCTGCCCTTGAAGGAGTGAAATCATTACGCCCACTCGAACTTGTTGAGTATCGTACGTCCGGGGCTTTAAAGTGAACAGGAGCTTGCACCCATTGATAAAAGTCCTATAGGTGCTTCTGTCTCCTGAAATCCTGAGATCATCTGGAGACAGCAGAGAAGGACCAGGAGCGGGACTAGGATGAACCACTGGATCTTGCAAGGCTTGTAGCTGATCTTGCATCACCTGATAGCCACCTTGTAATTCATGAACAGCTTGGGCTAGACCAGCAATCTGTCGAGAAATGGTCTGAAGAACGGATTTCTCCTCTTTGGACTCCATATGGCTTGTTGATACTGTCAGGCCTCACCTGTCCAGAGTCCAGATGTGAGGAGACGAGGTCCAGCAGGAGTGACACAAGATATAGCAGACGACAGTAATCAGGTGGAGTAGGCAGAAGAATAGTCCAGGGGCAGGCCGGGTCGGTGCAGGCGGAGTTCAATCGTAATCGGAAGCAGGCCGAGGTCGAATGCAGGCAGAGTTCAGTCGTAACGGATAAACAGGCTGGGGTCAAATTCAGGCGGAGTTCAGTCGAAGTCGATATCCAAAGCCGAGTCAAAACCAGAATCAAGAGTCAAAGTTTCCAAACGTTCAGGAGCAGGTTAAATTATCAACAAGCACAGAGCCTTTCTTTGAGCGCCCTTTTAAAGGTGTATTTTGGCGCCAAAAGTAATGACGCCTGCGTCCTGCGTCATCACACCGTGCACGTTCACGTTAGCGGGCATTTTTGCGCCCGCGTCCGTTTCGGCGCGACGTGCGAAGACGCATGCGCATTTGCGCCGGCGTCCGTGTTGGCGTGCGCGCTCATGCGCGCTGAGTCCTCACAGTAAATTTGTTTGACAAATAGTTTTATTTATTTATTT
This sequence comes from Xenopus laevis, assembly GCF_017654675.1. NCBI lineage: Eukaryota > Metazoa > Chordata > Amphibia > Anura > Pipidae > Xenopus > Xenopus laevis. The sequence goes on from NC_054384.1 coordinate 72,178,760, forward strand.
TTTTAAAAAACATTGTTTTTCCCAGTGCATGTCACTGATATGTATCACAGGCTCTATCTGGCTGATGTCAGCAATTTGCATTCCACAACAGCATGGTTGACTTGTTTGTAGCACAGCAATGATAGGCTGACAATCATAGGAAAAAAATTAATAATAATACCCAGGGCCAGGCCAGGGTTTTTCTTGCGAGGAGGAACTCAGCACTTGCTTGTCCAAGTTGGCCAGACTAGGAGTAGGCAATAGGAAAGGTAGGTGCCTGCAGCCCCCCGCCCCAAGCTTTGTGCCTTAGGCACATGCCTTTTCTGCCTACCCCTAATTCTGGCCCTGATAATACCACTTAGTGAAAAGAAATTATTAAGCATACACTAAATTTTAGTAAATTTTAGCAACAAATAACCTTTAAGATTGCTTTGTAACACCTAATTACTTTATTTGTGGTCATTCTTGAAGCTGTCCCTCTCCCAACCACCGAATGCATTTCCAGCAAACAAGTGTACCATAGGTATTGCCTCTTGTTTACAAGTTATTTAATATAGTCTTGATTATCAATATGTCAGCTATGAAACCGTATAGAGAAGGTCCCCATGGTCCTTTCCATTAAAACCAGAAATTCAGACTACAGGTTGCAGGTTTTGTGTCAGCTTTTGTTCAAATATGAGTATACCCTGTAGCTACTTATAGATACAGATACACTCCACAGAAAAAGAACTGTTGTTCCTACTATCCAAAACAGTAAAAAGTATTTTCCTGCCTGGGGGCATCCTTTAGGTTCCCAGGTTATCTTAATGAACGCTTAAAGACACTGGAGTTCTCATGCAAGTACAATTTTGGTGAACTTTCATATTAATGTCTTTAGTCATCTTAAACCACCAAAGTAAAATTATAATTAACCTACTAATACCCATTTTCAGTGTCTGCCAGCAGAGAACCCATAACACCAAGGAAGAGTGGCTACACAGGCTAGAGTCACTGCCTGGCTGGTAGTTTACTGGCCTACATGGTAAAATACATGCCAAGGTTTTACGGTAAAACCCTAAGTTTGTTCCCCTGGTCCATCTGTTTAAGCCTCCCCAATCTTACCCTTTGTCATCCTTTATCCATCCACAATCCATCCTGACCCACCCATTATGTCAACATGGTGTGCATTTTTGTCAGAACCCTGTCTCCTTACATCACTGCTCGCCGACCACAGACTGCTGGAGAGAACATTTTCAGAAGAGGACAGAAGTAAATGATTAGGCAAAAGGTCAAGGAAGGAGGGAAGCAAGACAGAGTGGTGTCCAAACAAAAGTCAAATAACTAATGCTTGAGCAGGTTTTGAAAACATAAGCCAGCTTAGGCAAAGTATATTAGGCATAAAAAGGCCTTATAAAACAAAAAGGGCCAAGAATTGGACACAGTGCGTAATAATGTGGACTGAGGGGGAGGATGTGGGCTGGAATACACCAAGGGACAATGTGCATATACAGTATCACTCTCAGTTTAGTATTGCAAAATATTTTCCTGGCCAAACCCTCACTACACTACCTGCAGTTTTCCTATATTTCCCCTTTGTGATTATACCTGCATCCTTAGTTGGTGTTTGGCATCCCACATCCAGCAGTCCAGAGTGTGAAGTTCAGATTCTTTCTCCGTTTGCCTTTTCTTCCAGCATTTATAACAAAAATTATTACAGCCCCTCCAATCATTATTTTTAAAAAAAAATAAAAATGCTTATAGAAAAGTTACTCTCTTTGGATGACATGAACAATGCCATAGGGTGTTGTAGTAAGAAACTGCCGTTTAAGTTATTATAGTATTAAATATGTAAAAGTGTAGAATTGGCAGTTCAAACTGCAAACACTTTGAAATATTACAATTATAGGTACAGTATTAATGTTTGAAATTGTGATTTATATCTGCAGTTATAGGTGTTTTAAGTAAGATATATTAGCTACGTGAATGGCAGCTGTTCCAGTACCAGATATCAAATACTGGCATGAAAAGCTCACATGTCTCTTGTTCTATTTTATGTTACATTTATTGCTTTATTCATATAATAACACAAAAGGGGCTACTTATTGGACAGAGAAAGTGACCATGCGACATAGGTAAAGTCCTATATCAGTCAACTAGCTGTTTTCTAGTACAGCAAGATTATTATTCAGTTTTGCTTGTCAACAAAAGATTTTCATCAAATATCAGAAGGTTGCAATAAAGTGCTGGTTTAATGCCCCCAGCAATGACAATCAGGACAGAAATCAGAAAACAGCAAAGTGATTGTTTCCAGATACTTATTAAAGATCAATGTTCCTGGGAGATGGAATCCAGCAAACTTTGTGTTGTGCAATACTGCTATAGAAGTTTTATGCTCTCATTCTCGAGCACCATTAGTTCTCAGACTTTATATTGATGAGAATATATGAGTCCTTCTGGCCCAGCTTTGCTCCAGGCCCTCCACATTGTATTGAATCTTTTTTGGGATCCGAAGCTTTACTAGATTGCTATGTGAGGGTTGAAAACTGACTATTCCAAGCCAGTAATAGGTTGTACAGGGTAACAGGATAAACATCCTAACTCAGATATTACTACCTTCTTAGAAGCACTCATATCACTCTGAGAGTCAACGCCATCCAATCGCATTTACTCTTACCAGAATGACCCACATATGGTCCTTTGATTTTAAGATATATTTCTGTACCACTTATTCTATTGTATCCAGCAAATTGGAGAACTGAAGCTTAACTAAAGAAGTAGCTAGAAATGTTGTACATTATGTTCTGTACCAGCCCAAGGCAACCACAGGGACACAGGGAAGATCTGTGTCTCCAAGGATGCCCCAGTAGCTGCACATCTTCTTTTCTGCTGATTCACTGCACATGCTCTGTGCTGCTGTCACTTACTGAGCTTAGGGATCCACTCACAATATACAGTACACATATAATATAAATGTCACAATATAAGGCTTATTAGTAATTAATAAATATAATTGCTATATGGCAGTACAGAAATCAGTGCAACTAGCATCAGAATTGAATAATCAGCCCTGTAGCATCAGCTTATATTACACTCCAACCTCATTTTCTGCTTGATAATTTGCGACGACCCCTAAGCTTAGCTTCTCAACAGCAGCTGAGAGCCCACTAAGCATGCGAGTGTCACAGACACTTTCCAAGATGGTGACCCCCTTTGACAAGTTTTAAGTCCTGGACCATTGCTGATATTGAGAAACTGTATCTTTAGGCTGGTGCAATAAGATAAATATATAAAATATGGCATTTTTAGCCATATTCATTTTAGGGTTTAGTTCTCCTTTAAATTCAATTATCCCTCTAAGGGTTATTTGATTAAACTTGCCACTTATACAAGCACAGAGGTTCTCTATATAAGTTGAAATACCCCTGTGAATAGGACTATGTGGTCAAAACAAAAAGGAAAATTAGATTGCGAATTGGTGAACACCAGAGGTTTATTGATAATTGTAATTTGCAGAAAATTCCAGTAAGCAAACACTTCAAATTCCAGGGCCACAGTAGCATACAATTAAGATGGTTAGTCTTACAAGTAGTGAAGATTCCCCCAAGAGGAGGGGATTATAATAAGATATTATTACAAAAAGAGGTGATGTGGATAGACAAATAAATACAATGTCCCTGATGAACCTAAAAAAGAGCCTCAATTATTCATAGTTCTTTAAAGTGTATGTGACTTTTCCTTTGTAACTCAGATTTAAGAAGACTGTTATTTTATGTTAATAAGAATGATTACTATTTTTTTATTACAGCTACATTTGGATCTACATAGATGCCATTATATATGATGAGTGTACTGAGTTATTAATTGAGACTGTTTAGCAGCACTATTCTGCTTTCTTTTGTGATTGTAGTTCTGTTAGCACTGCTGTTTAGTTAGATTGTGATTATTATGTTCATTAGAGGGTGGAGTCTATCTCCTTATATACCTGGTTATATATACCCAGAAACATTGTGCGTATGGATCTCAATAAAATGTAAAAATATTTGCACATGTGCTGGATCTGTGTGCCATCTGATGCAAACTTCTTATAGGATAGTATATGGACTCTGGAGCAAAGGAGTAACCAGATTGAGCATCAGTATTAAGTTTAACACAACAAGCACGAAATGTGGTTATAGTTTTTCCAATATGATATATAAGTTATGTGATGATGACTGCATCTTCCTATGGATGACTATTGATGCAATTCAGTCTACAATTTCAATCAAAATGTATGGCTGTTATTTTTCCTTCCCATGAGGAGAAAAGGAGATGCAGTTTCTAAAGTGAGCATTTCAGGTTCAGGTTTTTTTTTTCCTATTCATGTTCTGGAAAACTTGCTTTCTCTTCGTGATGGTTGGATTTGTTTCGCTTCGCCACAAAATTCGTGAATTTCGCTGCAAATTTGCGAATTTATTCACCGGCAGCGAAACGCAGAAATTCGCTGCAAATTCACTCCTGCCGAATAAATTCGCCCATCACTAGCTTTGTTCCATAGAGTGATGATATAGAGATAAAAGAGAAACCGTAGTTATATAACCAGTATTATATAATATAATATTATATAATATTATATAACATAATTTGCTTTTCCTGGTCTCTGTGAGTCTGATATTCCTTCTCATAGGTGATGATGTAAAGTCAACTGTAGTGATGAGTAAAATTGCCCTTTTTCACTGAAATTTCCCCACACGCATTGGAGCAGATTGGTATTTTTCAATGTGTTTTTCTAGCGCCAAATGAATTGACGCTAAAAAAACTAGTCATTTTTTTCCTTGCACAAAATGCATTGGAGTTAGTGGCCATTTATTCTATGGGTTTTTTCTTGTGCCAAATGCATTGAGTCAATGGGTGGTTTTTAATTTCTTGTTTTGCACCAAAACATTATTTTTTTGAAATGTTAAGGTTTCTAGAATTTTTGAATTCTAGCACAGATTTATAAAATTTTGGCTACTCAAATGCAAATTTTGCCACAAATCTGTATAAGGTGAAAAAAAAATCCCTCGTCCTTGTCTGATCTTGGTCATTTTTTTCCCTTCATAGTGAAGAGGGAGGAGCTAACCTGCCATGAACAGAGATCAGGAAAATAATTTTATCTTTTGACTTTATAAACAAAGAAAGCTTTTGTTCTATTCTGGGTGCCTTGGTAGAAAAATAGAGAAACCATCCTGGAGAGGACTTTGCACATCCAGTTCCGTCCCATCTATTTATTCTGACAATGACAAAGTTATCTTACAGTTACTATAAATGCAAGTTTTCTAATCATTTATTTATCAACCATAAATCTGCACAAATGGTTTTTGCTTCTTTCTCTTTGATAACAGCTGAATCCCACATAAGTTGGCTATGTTCCTACATGTGGGACAGAGGGATAGACTGTCAAAATCTGCAGTTCTTACAGAAATCTCTGATCTGGTAGCAGTCAGCCTTTATGTTACACATCTCAAGGAAGCGGCTGGAAATCTTGGTCTGGCTCTAGTTTTAACCTGCAGGTTTTCTTCAAATTTACATTTTACAACAAATGAAGTGAAGATGAAAGAGAATGGCGAGCTACAGAGGAAGCACAGAGATTAAAGCAGGCGTTTTAAGATTAATCTGCTGGTCTTCCTTGCTCTACTTTCTCCACATAATTATGGTTTTGGTTCTGTCCTCACAGCGATTCAATGAGCAGGATTATTCGAAGATCATCTAAGCATGGTAAGCATGAGGCTCTCACCTAAGAGTCGAATGATGTATTAAAATAACATTGAATTCAGTTAGTAATAAAATCCATGTTTTATTAAAAAACTGTGATCCACACACAATTGTTTGCTGTAAGCATGCATGCAACCAACTGACTGGGTTCTTAATTAAAGTCTTTAGAAATGGAAAACCAAGGTGCTAAAAAGTGATTCACACTCTTTCATGAGATTACTGCAGCAAAAAAATATAATAAATATATATAGCTTAGGAGATTTATTCTCATGTTGTGAGAAAACTAAGCTTTGGGAAAAATATGTTGTAAGTTATAAATTGTGTATTAATCTAGCAGTCTATTAGTTACATGTGATTGTAATTGTATAAATCTCCCATTGTATAAAATATCTTAGTATTAGTATTGTACTATAAATGGAGTCATATATATATGTGCATGTTTGCATCAAATAATTACATTTTTTAATGGATAATACAAGAGACACTGTTATAAACTACAGGGACATGGGAGTTTGTCTCTCAGATTTGAGACCTACTATATTTTCTTACCTCCTGCCCTCTAACGTAAGGGGAGTTTTCCCCACACTGGACTTCTTTCGGCGTGAGCGAGAAGCCGTAAGTTTATAAATCTTTATTTGCTACCTCCATGTTGGAGCTTTGAATTTACACTGTTATGTATTGTTGTTTGGTTTGCATGACAAGATATGGGAAACACAGGCTATCACACATAAGGGACTAAAGGGATATCACATGATAGATACAAACCTCTATTATAAGAAGCTAAAGGGTAAGGGAAAGACAAGGGGCAAACTGAATAACATCCCCCAAGGGAACCGGAGATTCTATAACATGAGAATACCTACACAAATAACACAATGACTAAGATAACGACAATAAATGTCAATGGTCTGAACTCTCCCATCAAGAGACAATTACTAATGAAAGAAATTCACACTCTTAGATCAGAAATTGTGTTGGTACAGTAGACACATCATAGAAAAGGTGATCCTTGGCGACTATTTAACAGATTATATACCAGTCATATTACCGCCTCGGTCCCCAAGAAGAAAGCGGGAGTAGCCATTTTGATACACCGCGATTTCGGATTTCAGTCAGAAAAAGTCCTGAAGGATCCAAAAGGCCACTATGTTTTTAGCAATAAAATCTAGGAAATTCCTCTACTAATAGCAAATGTATATGTGCTAAATAAGCATCCAGTAGCATTCCTCACCAAATGTCTAAACCAAATAGAGTCCCTAGGGTGCCCCAACGTCATGTTAGGGGGGGGGGAATTCAATATGATACAATCCCAAACAAAGGAAAGTTACAGATAGAACAGACTAAGGTGAATATATCTAGCGAACAAACCTCCAAAAAATTCAGAGAACTACATGCTCTAATTGATGTCTGGAGAATAGAACACTCTACTTCAAAGGGATTTACACAGATCTCCCACCTTCACAAGATACATATTAGGATAGATTATATCCTATTATCAACGCAGTTATGTACAATGCAACATTCGTCCAAAATTCTACCTATTACGTGGTCAGATCACGCACCTGTAGAGCTCACTTTTGACCTCGCAAAGACCCAAAAGACCAGGAATACTTGGTGACTAAATGAATCCCTGCTTAATGTCCCGGCCCTACGTGAGAAGCTAAGGGAAGTGCTGCTAGACTACTTCACACTTAACGTGGGCTCAGTAACCTCTGATGGAATTCTCTGGTAGGCACACAAACCAGTAATAAGGGGCCACTGCATATCAATCGGATCAGCTCTTAGAAAGGCATCACAAGCTAGCCTCCAACTACAAGAAAGGTTACTAAAAGAAGCGGAGGAGATCCTGGTCAAGGCCCCCACTAGACGAAGGCTGGCAACAATAATACAAATACAAAATCACATTAAAGATATAAAAATAAATCAGGCAGAAAAGAACATAACATCCCTTAAACAAATATATTATGAGAGAGCTAATTGTCCTCATACACTACTGGACAGAAAATTACGCCATAGGAAAATAACGAAGTCCCCCCAGATACTGTATACCTCTACTGGGCTTACTTCCAATCCCAATAGCATTATGGAATAATTTTGTAACTATTATCAAAATTTATATAACTTAAGCCAGAAACAACCACAGGGGACCTCTCAGCGGGACAAAATTCAAACTTACCTACAAACACTAAATCTTCAGAAATTGGCAGAAATAGAGATAGAGGCCCTTAATCAGGACATAACAGAGGATGAATAAAGTCTACTCCCTCTTCAAAAACACCAGGACCAGACAGTCTTCCAACAGCTATTACAAGACTTTCAACCAAATCCTGTCGTCGCATATGCTACAAATGTATAACAGCTTTTTGAAAGGAAAGAAGATCCCTCTACTCTACATTCAAAGAGTCTCACATCACACTTATACCTAAAGAAGGCAAGGACCTGACCAAATGTACAAATTGGGTTTCTTGGTTTTTCCGCACCTTCTAACCACCCATCACCATTGTTTAGAAGTCCTTTAATCTTAGACGCGCAGACAGCTCTTAAGAATTAACATGAATTTGTACCAGAAAGAAAGGAACTGCAAAGAAGAGCTAACAATGTCGCACAACCTTGTTAATAACTATAATTAGATTGTGTGTGTGTAACTTGGAAACCATGAAAGGAATAATTAATGCCTCAATTTCTTTTTTTGATGAGTGCAAATAAATTCATTCAAAATAAATTCATTGTGTCCACACTTTGATGTGTTGTCATTATTATATCTTGTGATAAACAATTAAGAGTTAATAAAATGCAATAGTGTAAGGAGTGCTAATTACGTAAGTAACAGTTTGCATTCCACTAGTCTGTAGAAGAAGGAATCACTCAATAAAACTCAACATTCAATAGTTCTTTTAAAATCGAAAGAGGGAATTAATGAAATATAAAAACACTTAAAAATATGATATATCCCAATCTAGTTTCACAGTTGTAAGGATTGCAGTATATCTGAGTAATGAAAATACTGGTCCCACATAGATCATTACATCAACCTATATACCCTCTCATAGTAGTATGAGTTGGGGTGGGGAGCAGGAGGGTGTCAAAATGTGAAAGATTCTATTCTTTACCCTTTTTGCCAAAGTCTATTTCGCCAGGTTGGCTAATTAATAAGATGACGTTACCTGCCCAATATTATTCTGTCAGTGACATCATATCCTTTATTCAAAAAATAAAAAACAAGTCAAGTTGTAACTGTTAAAAAATATCTATATATTTACACTTTTTTGAAACTCATGCCACATTTGTTTTAGGAGGGGCTCATGTCTAGGACAACAGAGGATCTCTTTTGTCTTGATTTTGCTTCCTTAGAAATGTTTAATAAAATGTTGCCACTTCCAGAAAATTACAGGTATAGGACCTGTTATCCAGAATGGATACATTTTTATTTTTTTCCCCCTTTTTTCTTTGTAATAATAAAACAGTACATTGTATTTGACCCCAACAAAGATATAAATAATCCTTACTGGAGGCAAAACTGTCCTATTGGATTTGGTTAAATTATTTTTTAGCATACATCAGGTATGGGGATCCATATTACAGAAATACCCCTTTTATGGAAAACCCCAGGTCCGATGCATTTTGCATAACAGGTCCAAAACCTGTACAATTTTAAGCCAAGATTCAAAATTAGACTTTTCCTATCCTATTTAAAATGAAATGGGATATATCACCAAAAAGACTGTAGCCCCCTACCTAACTAAAATAGGCATCCCAAATTAATTTACAGAGGTAAGAGGATTTCCCAGTGAGTATAATCCCTACTAATGCTATACTAGTCATCTTCCTATGAAATTATGATACCATGACTTCATGATATTTTCTTGCCTATATTAAACTGTTATCAAACTTCTGAAGGGCAGACAGAGTGCTGTTTTAGTTGTTCAGAGCTACAAAACAAAATATCTTGTGTCCTTTGGGAATGATTGAATGATTTATTTATATAGTGATACTTATATATGCAGCACTGTATAGCAGAACAATAAATTAATAACACTAACAGGGTCATTACAATAATAAATGTAAATAAATACAAAGTTCAATAACAAATACAAAGTACGCTTACAATAAAGATTAAGAGCTTAGTGTCCAAGAGACAAGAGGATGGAGGTCCATGAGCCCTAGAGCTTGCAATCTAAATGGGACGTTAACTTACAAAACACAAATAGGAGGAAGACATAAATAGGCTGTAGTAGTCATACTGGGAGTCAAACCCAGGCCACTTGGGTAAGAACCAAGAATCGTAATAGTTAAACAGTTGGGTCAACAACAATGGGGGACTTTGCAAAAGTGTTATTGTGCTGTGTTGCTTTAAAAATCCCATGGGTTGCTGGATTAAGCATCCCACCATCTTTAATCCTTATTATTATTAATAATAATTTGGAGAATGCTGGCATCTATTTTGATGATTAATATTTTTTGACCAGGTATAATGTTGCGCTACAATTCTGAATTTTGCAGAAAAACAGCTACACAAATGCCCATAGACTCTAATGTATTTAGGGAAAAAGCCCACAAAACCACCCCAGCCCAGCCATACCTGGCAAAGGTGACACTCCAAAACAGTTAAAGACTATTCCACATCATGTTGGGCTGGTGCAATCCTCCATCGGCTGGAGTTTTGTTTTCATTTGTAATTAGCCACTGGAAGGGTGGTCTCGACCCAGAATAGCGTTATGGATTTTATTACTCTAACCTGAGGCGAATGTAAATCAACCTAAGAAATTCAAATATTGTTTAATTATCACATACTCGTATTCCACATTATTTATTCACCTGCTAAAACTCTTTTAAAGTTGACAGACACAGGAAAGTTTTGGCAATGCATTTTCCAGTGCTTTATTTTATTCATACTGTGCCACACTTTCTAATTTTATTTTCTTAATGTAAAAAAATAACACTGAGAATGTGCTCATTTGCCTTGAATACAGATTTTTCAGTTGGGTATAATCACAATGCATTTTCTCTGCAGCTTTTCTGAAGCAAAATCTAGGCTGAATGTTTTTGTTTACAGCAACAAACCCCAAAGAAGAAGAATCTTTGTTGTTTAAAGGACAGATAGAATTTACAAGAAAATAAGCAAATGGGTTTGAATTTGGTTCCCAAGTGTATTTAAGAATTAGAGTAATTATTTATTGGTATTTTTTATTGAATGAAATTTACTTTACATTTACAAGAAAAATCTGTTGCCTCCAATTTGGAAGATTACAATTACAAACTCTTTTGTGGGCTTGATTATAAGAAAATGATGATGATGTAATGCAACTAAATGTATAAAGTATTAAAGAAAACTATACCCCGAACACTGTAGGTCTCCATAAAAAAAATATATTGCATCAAAACAGCTCATATGAACAACATATGTACAACCCTGCTTCATGTAAATAAGTTATATTAAAAATATAATGAAAAACATACTTTATATGTGTCATTTTATAATTGGACAAAGTTCGTTCTTTTGCTCCCACACTTCTTCCTATTACATTTAAAGCTGCAGTACTTTTGGTCAGGTGATCTCTGAGGCAGCACAGAGAATATCATAAAATGAAGGCTCCAGAGAAAAGATGTAAAAGGGCAATATTTACTTAAATATATTCCAGTTTTGTAAGATTATTTAAAAGACCACTGAATATGATATAAACTGTTGATAATCTGTTGCTTATATATTCATTTTGGGATATAATTTTTAATTTAAGGGTTTTACAAACCTTATGAAAAGCTTGTGACCTGTCAGCCTCTTGGTCTAGAGTTTATGTTGCACATGGTTCTCCATTCATTGGCCGATAACTTATAATGTATGTATGTCATGTATTTGTGTAAGAACAAAATTCCTCATATGGAGCTTAGTGCTCTATTTGAGATTACCAAATAGAACATACTGAAAGAAAAGCATATTATTCATGAAAATAGTTTATTAATATGAAATAGGGCTTTACATACAGTATGTACTGAGATATATTCTTATAGAGACCAGCAATGCCCAGGGTCATAGAGATGAAACATTGGGCTTTGACATTTTTTCGCACTGTGTTCCGACACCATTTTTATTGCTAAGTCCTGCTCTAGATGCTGTCAGAGTGCAATTTTTTCAGTTCATTGCTTTTGATGGTTTGAAGGCCATTGCACTCTATCACCATCTATAGGTAGGAATTAGCACTAAAAATGGTGTCTGAAAAGAGTACGAAAAATATGAAATCCTGATGGCTTCATCAACAGTTTCCCTTTAATATCACATTTAGTATTTTTAGCATTAAAACCCTTACATATATGCTCAGTAGTGCTTTGCCATATTGGTTTGGCAGACTGATACCAGCTTTATAAACAAGCTATTAAAAGAAGAATGTAATTTATTTTGTTTTGTATTAATGTTGCCACCGTATAAGATATATTCCTGGACAACTTCTCCATTCCTCTGGGATGATTGGACTATGTTCCATACATACAGAGCCCAGTCTTTTCAGAATATATGTGTTGTGCAGATGATCCTCCTCTATGTTTGCGGTGCTGCTGTGAGCCTGGTCCCTGTTAGTTGTGCCACTGAAAGTACTGAATGCAATGATGGTATGACATTTAAATCAAGGCCCTGTCTATCATAACAGAGGCGAAACCCCCATAGGTGAGGAAGAAGAAGGAGCTTCATCTACTAATGGAGTCAGTAAGTTCTATATCATCAGAGGGATAATACCATGATACTGGGGCAGCATTAATGCAATATCTTAAAGGGACAGTTATGTATAGAAAATACTGTACAGTATTTCATATGCATTTTACATTTTAATAAGTAGTAAATCAGAGTGTCAGGTAGTAGATCAGTAGTAAATCAGAGTTATCCTGGTGGTCTAGTGGTGTCTAGTGGTGTGGCGCGTTGCGCGCATTCTCGCTATTTAAAGGCGTATGACGTCAGCGCGCAATGGCGCCAAATTCAAGAATATTTAAAGGGACATTGTTTACTATGTGGTTGCCCGTTATAGGTTTATTCCTGGTGCCTTGTACCTTGTGCTGTAAGCTTCTAGTCTGTCTTGATTCCTGTGTTTGACCCTGCCTGGCTATTTTGACTACTCTGATCTCTGAAACCCTTGCCTGAAACCGACCTTGATTCTGCTTAACCCTCCTGATTGATCACCCGGTTTGACCCTTTACCTGCCTGACGACTCTTGCTATCTGCCTGCCTCGACCCGGCCTGTCTGACCACGATTTTGCCGACTCCTGTCTGTACCGTGACCTTTGGCCTTAAAGACTTATACAGTCGTGCCCCATTGCTGACCAGAACTCCTGCCCTGTACCTCTCGTTTAAGTCCAGGTGGCATCTGAGTAAGCTGAGGGCTCCTCTCGAAGCCAAAGGCGGTCACACTACTGGTGAACCATGAGCCGAGACCAGGGTGCTTGTTCTGGTGACACAGAGCATGCCAAGCTTAAGAATGCTAAAACTGTTAATTTGAAGTTAGAACTGCAGAAAAATATTATATATATATATATATATATATATATATATATATATATATATATATATATATATATATATATATATATATATATATATATATTTGTGTGTGTGACCCTCTACAAGCAACAAAGCCAGCAGGAATGCTGCAGGGCTGCCATGGTTTCCTTACCCATGTGGTCACTGTCTGTGATTCCAAGGAAGGTAAAATATTTATTCAGAGCTAATTAAGCATAATTACTAGTTACAAATGTGGAGGACCCTGTCCTTGGCAAAGAGAGTTTAGCAAATCATTTCTGCATATCCATAGGATCTAATTTTTCATCTCCTACAAATCAGCTTGGAGGATCATTTTACTGGAAATTAATGCTGTGATTATCTGAGGGTATTTTAATAGTTCTTACCTCCCCTATGGGGTTTTCTTTTCTTTGCGTCTTATGCTTTCCATTTTTTGGATCTTCTTACCTTAAGTCTACTAAAATAATATAATATACTGTTAATATTAAATAAACTCAATAGGCTGGTTTTGCCTCTTGTAAGGATTAATTATATCTTTATATCTTTAGATCAAGTACAATATACTGTTTTATTATTGCCAAAAAGAGGAAATCATTTTTAAAAATTAGAATTATTTGATTAAAATGAAATCTGTGGGTGATTTCCATAATTTGGAACTTTCTGGATAATGAGTTTCCAAATAACAGATCCCATACCTGTACTGCTATATAGCTTAAAGTACTTAAAATGGCCCATTGCCCAAGTCATTCTCCAGATGGAATGGTAGGTTCATAGTTAGATAATAATGGAGTTTATTTCCTAAATGAGCCTCCCCAAAAAGAGATCAACTGCTATTTATATACATATATATTTATAATACACAAAAGCTATGAATATCCTGTAAAGTATATCCTTATAAATTGTGACTAGTGATGTCATCAGTTAAAAGGTGAGTAGTGATGTCATTTTTGTCACGACTCACTAGAACTTGTGTATTATAATAATAATTAAAGTACCCCTTGTTGGAAAATATGACGATATTAGAAGTAACCTCCAAGCTCCTCCGGCCTCGTGCTTTTATATGGTCATGTAACTTATAATATCCTTATATTTTACAATTGGGGATACTTTGTTCACTATATATTAAATGCCTTCTCTCAGAAAAATGTCAACCTCCTTCTTTGGTAGTTTTTAACAGAAAATGCACCACATAATAATTTGAGCTGGGCCTAAGGTGAACCCATACCTTTAGCAGTGAAGATCTTTTCCTCTAATAATGGCTCCAGTAAATACCCATCTTAACACAGAATATATAAACACATTTAACCCACCTATCCCATTTAACACAGAAAACAGCATCCCATCTAATTAAAGAGTCCACCATTTGTGAACAATGGTGCTTTGGTAAACGAATGCAAAGTTTAAATGCATTAAATGAGTTAAGATGACTTTCGATATCACAGTTTCTTCAGTTTATCCCGAGCCATGACGCATATAGCACACAAATCCAAGTGGCTTCATCTGTAATATTAAACCTCCTTTTCTGTTTGATGATTTGATACAAACCCAAAGAATAGCTTTTCAACTGCAACTCAGAGCACACCCCTGTGCAGTGTCAGTGATACTGAAAAAATGGCCAAAAAAAATAAAAAATCCAAGATGGTGAGCTCCTGTGAACCAATTTAAAGGCCTGTGTTGTTGCCATTATAGGACTGTTGAACCTCTCTGTTAGTACAGCAAATTCAGTATGCAAAATAGAATCTCTAGCCATGTTCTTTTTTTAGGTCTTAGTACACCTTTAAATTATTTACCTACTGGCACTTAATTTTTCATTTTCATTCTCTGCCATTCAGACAAATATGAAATTCTTTATGATGCTAATAGGTGATTGACTGGATCCTGGAGTGAAGCAACTGATCCTACATTCCGTAAAAGGCCATGCCAGGCAAAACTGCAGCAAAAATCTGTTGAATCTGATGTGACATTAGCCTAAATAGGAATGGTTTGTTTCCTAAATGGTTTGTTTCCTAAATGGGAAATGGTTTGTTCTCCAGCAATCTGTCTATCAAAGGGGCAGTACACACGCTTATACAACATGAGTTCGATCAATACGTCTTGGACTGAACATACTTTTCTCTTATTGATTTAAAAATGTAAAATATATGGTTTTTGTTATTGCTTAACCTAAACAGGGCAAACAGGGAAATTAAAGCTATTCAGTATCCAGTCCTTGCAAGGCAGATAATTTCATTACCTGTGCACATATAATGGACTCCTCCTTCATCTGTGCGCAAGTAATCTAATTATCTATCTATCTAATTCTAATCGAATTCTCTTTATCTATATAAGACTTTCTTACTACTTATAGCAGGGCCGGAACTTGGGGTAGGCAGAAGAGACACCTGCCTAGGGTGCAAAGATGTGGGGGCACTGGACAGGTACTTGTTCAAAAGTTTTCTGCCTTCCCCTAGTCTGGGTGGCTCCTCCCCTGCTGCTCTCGCCTCCCTCCTCCCTTCCCCTCTATCACTCTCCCCTTCCTCTGTCACTCCCCCTCCCTCCCCTGCCTTTCCCTTCATTACTCCCCTCTGTTACTCTCCCTTCCCTCCCTTCTCTTCTTATGGTGCATATGGACTCGCATATGCACACAGTCGTGAACATGCGTGTGTATGCACATGGGGGACAGGGGTAGCCGGTCGAGTGCCAAGGGCGCCCTATCGTCTGGGCAAAAGCATCACCTAAAAATATCTTGAATACAATTCAAAACAAAGCCCTACCAATTAAAGTGATAGGTATGGGTTACAATTGAAGGACTACCCTAACAGGGGGGGCTCATTCAAATAGTAGGAGTAGGATTGCCACCTCACCCCTTTAAAACCAAACATATCGAATACACAGCCTTCATGGCTAAATAGAAATTCATTTAAATGCATGATGCTTGGCTGCACATAATTCAGTTCAGTCTGCAGCATGCATCTAAATTAATTGCTAATTAGCCACACAGACTGTGTATTCCATATGTGTTCAGTTTTAAAGGTTTGAGGTGGCAATCCTACTTATAGTATTGGCTATTTGTATGAGCCCTCCCTGTTAGGGTAGTCCTTCAATTGTAACCCCATACCTATCACCTTAATTGGTAGGGTTTTGTTTTAAATTGTATTCAAGATATTTTTAGGTGATGCTGTTGCTATACAGGAACACAATATAAATAAATGGAATGAGTAAGGCTAATTCTAGTTTAAGGTCTCACTGAAGCAAGATAATAGGATCTATTATCCTCTATTACATTTTCTAGTCTTATGCAACTCTTCCTCTCTTTTTCCTTCTATTCTCCTTTTTTCATCAGTTATATTACTCACTGAAACATATATACTTCTAAATAAACCTCTATTTAATATGTCGACTGGATGAAATGAAAGCAACTGATGCACTGATTTTTATGTATTTGGCTGGAACTTTAATACAAATAGAAAGCAAATTCACAATATGTTGACTTAAGTGATAAGATATCAAAGGGAAATATTTATTGATGTGTATGTGTTGGTTTGATAATGTTTTAATCAGTACATTTTAGGATATCAGCTGTCTTTTGAGAAAGCTTTTTTTCTGAATGTATAGTTCTCCTTTAATTTTATGTGAAGTGATAAAATGCCTTAAATTAACTCTAAGTTTCAGGTATGTGACATAAATATCCTGTAAGCAGTCGTATCTAGTTATGGGTGAACTTTTGTAAGCCATATTGACCTTTCATATATAATGCAAGGCTCAGAAAGTTCTCATGCCACTTTCAACGTTCTAATTTCTCCATAACAGTCAAAGCTAATTGCTTTTAGTTGCTATTGGTTACCTGGCAGGGACAAACTTTTGCCTATGTTACTTATATAGGTTATTTATATTTGCAAGATTTCACACAAATCTGTCTGAAGAATCTAATAGCCTTAAAATCTACACTAACAGCAACGCAATAAAATTACCGTATATTCATCCTAATTTTTTACCATACTTGCATTATTTTTCATATTATTTAAGGAGTGGTTCGCCTTTAAGTTAACTTTTAGTATGTTATAGAATGGCTATTCTAAGCAACTATTCAGTTGGTCTTCAATATTTTTTTTTCATAATTTTTCAATTACATGCCTTTTTCTTCTCACTCTTTACAGCTTTTTAAAAGGGGGTCATTGACCCTACATAAAAAATAAAGAGGTTATTTACTAAACCTCTAATTTATCTGTGTGGACTTTTTGGGGCAAACACTGTAAATTTTTCGTGGGAGAAAAAAACACGAATTTGAAGAGATTTATTTTACCCCGATGCTCAAAAAGCCAGAATTGGAAAATCCACCATCTCAGACCTGTCGAGGTCCTGTATAAGTCAGTGGGAAAGGCACCAATCTCAATTTGAAAATATCAGGGTTTGCGCTTAGTTTAGCCCTGAAAATCTTAAAAATCCAAGAGATTTTGGGAAAAAATTTTGAAAAAAAATCAGAAGATTCTCGATTTTGCTCAATTTTATGGGGTTTTCCCCAAACTGATAATTTTTATTAAAGGAACAGTAACACCAAAAAATTAAAGTGCTTTAAAGTAATGAAAATATCATGTAGTGTTGCCCTGCACTGGTAAAACTGATCTGTTTGCTTCAGAAACACTACTATAGTTCATATAAACAAGCTTCTGTGGAGCAATGTCGGAAATTGAAAAACGGCTATATCGCACAGGATAACTAATGGATAACAGATAACACCATTAGACAGACAGAGCTTATTTGCTATCTGCTGTGTAACCTGAGCCTTTTCTCCTTTGAATGGCTGCCCCCATTGCTACACAGCAGATTATTTGTATAAACAATAGTAGTGTTTCTTAAGCAAACACAACAGTTTTACCAGTGCAGGGCAACACTGAATTATATTTTCATTACTTTAAAACACTTTTATTTTTTGACATTACTGTTCCTTTAATAAATAAGGTCAAATCGGCTATGGGAGTTTTTTTTTTATAAACTACGAGATAAATTCGGAGTTTAGTAAATAACCCCCTAAATGTAAACCCACAAGCCTGTATGCCTAAAAATGTATTGTTATTGCAACTTTTTATTATTTATCTTTCTAGTCAGGTCCTCTACTATTATAAAACTCGATTGAATAAAATCATGGAAAAAATTCAAATAACTCAAATTTGAAGCTCAAAAATCTAATTGAAAAAAATAACTTGAATTTTGCCTCAGACAACTCCCATTCACTTATACATGAGATGATGAAGTTTTGCATTTGAGTTTTTTGTGCTAAATAAATGCCACACATTTGAGTTTTTGAAATTAGAAGTCAAAGCTGTGAGTTGTTGTGCAAAAAAATACTAATCATGGCAAAAATTTTAATTGAAACCTTGAGAAATCACCCCATTGGGGTGATGTACAAAAATTGGATTGTGCATCTCTAAAATGACTTTGCCGAGGCAATTAGAATGTACAGATTACATTAAAAAGTATTGTAGATTACCCCCAACAGATCAGCCAAAGTCCTTTGGGGGATCCAGGCATCTCAAGGTGCAGAAAATGTCAACTTGTCCAGAAACTACACGTTGCTACATTTTAATAACTCTTTTCCATATCCATATCATTGTAAAGTAAGTAGCATGATTCAAAAAGGACCCATCCATTGCATTTTAAATATGCTTGGAGATAATAAATTAAGATTTAGCAAGAAAATCCTCATATTACCCTCATCAATATGAGTTCCTGCTATTGACACATGGAGCAGATTAATAGGAAGGAAATTGAAGCCCCAGTAAGGATAAATAACTCCAAGAATCATTTCACTAATAAAGAAACCATGGCCCTAGAGAATTGCTGGGACACAAACACTTAGCAATTAAACGAATGGAGGAATTACAGTGATAGAGCTGGCAATTATTCCTTAGAAGCTGCACCACCACATTCTCAGAATTAGCTTCCTATCTATTATAAGTATCAGCAATTCTGTCCACTGGGTCTGAAGTAAAACATCTGTCCAAATCTGCCTGATCTCTACAGAGAGGAAGGGACTTAAAAATATTTTTACATGTAATGAATATTTACCTTTGTGTCAGTCCACCATGGAACTATCTAGGGACAATCCACACTTTGAGTGATTAGAACAAAAGAAATAGTTTAACTGAGTATGTTAGTCTTTTGTACGCTGGAAGCAAGATTTGTGGATATCCCATTATCCCATTGATATCAGTCCACAACATGGCACAGGCTTTATAGAAATTAATTGTCCAGTGAGCATTCTCATTCACTCTGGGTCACAGTGAAAACAGAACGTTGTTTATAGATTGAGCTTGGTTACAGTGATCGCTGAATGTTAGATTCACTAAGATTGAACTTTTAGATTGACTTTTTGTACAGGAACTAAAATGGCTATAATCTGAAATGATGATGTCAGCAGAACTCTCTATTTCTCTCTTTCTGCTTTTTTGTGGAAGGCAATAGGCATATTAGCCTTTTGTAAAATACAGTTTTATACTTAACCCACTGTACTGCTTCTCACACAAAATTTGTGTATAGGCCCCCTAGGCACTATTTATGTAAATTTTCTCTTCTGAATTATTAAAGCTAAGTGTGTATGAAGATGTATGAATAGTTAGCTGAATTAGAGTACAGAAAGATTCAACTGAACTAACATAGGTGTCTGCAGAATATTTTCCAGGGGGGGAATAAGTTAATATCACATAATATCACATAATATCACACATCCCACTAAAGATGAAACCATCAAGAACAATGCAAACCTAATAAGACTTGCCGTGAAGTAAATGACTCATCACAGAGACCCTCTAAAGCGAACTGGAGATTTAATACACTGTGTTCCCTCACTGCAGACATGGAACTAAACGGCCCAAGCTAAGGCATTGGGATATTGTGACTTTTATGAGTGAATGTAGTTTTAGAGTAAAACCATTTTCATGTTGTTGTTGCATTACTAGCAGAAATGATCTGTATATTACTACCTTCTGGCCAGGTTTCTGTTCATAACAAAGGGATACATCACAGGCATCACAGCATGGCTGAAAGTGTTAGCATCTATAAAAGAAGCAGGGTCAGAATAACTGCTTTAGCCAAGCCAGTGAGAAAATCCCCATTATATAGAATGTTATTTGTTCAATACTTGTAACATACAGGGGACGGTTGACTCATGTTGGGTTATTCTCTATAAGACTCCAGCTCTCATTATCAACAGCAGAGTCAGGATAATAACCTGTTAAGCCTCTTCTATACCAATTGATGTAGTTGGAGAAAAGTGAAGCAGCAAATGGTTACATTTATTTGTCAATTGATTACCTGGTGTATACAGTAGCTGAAAAGGCCCATTTTGCATTGGTCAGTATGTAAATAAGTACAGTATTTGGTGCATTTCATGCAGGCATCATTGGCACAGACATAGTGTATTTATGCTGTAACACAAACATTTGATTCTATTGTTTTAAAGTAGACGTTCCCAAACAGTGGGGCTTATCCCTTACTAGGGCCTTAAAGCAGTGAAAGAGGTGCCAGCCTAAATACCGTCTTGGCTGAGAAATAGGTTGACTGCTTTCAAGCTTATGTTCTGTATACTCCTGGAGCTGCAAATAACTATATGATAATTAATGTATATCACTATCAAAAGGGTTGCAATGCACATTCCTCACTTCCATCATAACCAGTTAACTCAAATTACTGGTAACAAAACAGGCACATGTAGAGGTGGCTTTAATTCCATCTTACAAAGGGGAAAATATAATATATCAATTGTTTGTTTTTGATGGTTGGTTGATGAGCACACAAAATTGTGGGGATGCCAGATCCCCATGGGGTTGTTATCTGATGTGAATGTGTCTTTATTTTACTAAATATTCCTTCAGCAGGGTAATTATCAAAACGAGAGCAAACAGCTCTGTTAATGTTGGGCCCCAGTTTGGGGACTGAACCAAAGAGGTCTGAAAGCCATTGGTACAATGCAATTCTTGCCATTTTCACCGTTTATAATTCCCAGGGATGATCCGCGGGCTGCTGCCGCCTGAGGCAGCAACCCCGATGCAGTCTCCTTCTCCTGCCTGAGGCTAGGTGCCTGATAATTCCTCATAGAGAGCCACAAGTAAGAAAAAAAGGGCATAACCCCAATAACCATAATTCAAAATTTATCTTAGGACCCCTTAACCTCAAATATATTCCTGTATATATGTCCTGTATATTCTCTAATCTCTTGTTCCCTGCATGCATGCCCCTTAGGATAAAGACATAAAGAGCTACTTAGTAGCAGTTACCTGTCACACTACAAAATGCCAAAAAGGTAGACCCTGTCTACTTTCGTAGCCATTACAAGTAGCTACTGCAAGTAGCTCCATGTGCTTTCATCCTTAGATCTCATAGTGTAGGTGGTTATTTCATATCCTGCACTCTGCAGAAGAAAGATGGTACAATAGCTGGCTATTTCACTAGCAAGAGGCAACCAATCAAAGGGCCCTAAGCAATTCTTTCCACTATTTCTAGGAACAAATTAATTAAAAGCTACTTTTCTACATGTTCAGTAGATTATTTCAGAAAAGGAAACCCTGAATCCATTGCAAATGTTGACCCTTATTTTTAAGATTAGCAAAACAAATATTCTGAATTTCCGAATTTCCACGGATTAGTGGGCACATGTTTGAAATAGGGCTGTAAGGACACGTTAGGCAGGACATGCATGTACTCACTGCACCAATGGGAAGGTGTATCTGTAATCTCCACAACACATTCCTGGTTACAAAAAAGGTTACAATCTAGATAAGAGACTCTGTATCCCGGATCAGCAGGCATATATTCCATCTTTACATTTAAATGAAATTGCAGGTAATGTGAGTTGCTGATCATATCACTACATCGTCTCAATTTCTTCATCTTGCTGATTTCATACTTTTTGTGTTTGCCAGGGAAATGTCTCTGTCTATAAAGCATTCATTTAATAGTTAGGTGGAAATGTGAAATTACCATAAAGAATATTCCGTTTTCTCTCTACCACGTACTGCATTGTAATACGAATCCCATGTAATCAAGCAAAGTATCTTCAATAAAAACTGATGAAATGTTATAGAATTAGAGGTTGTATGTGTGTGTGTATATACAGTATATATATATAAACTCGAAAATTTGCTTGAAGCCGGCACAGCACGTATAAAGGTTAAGCATGCCTGGGTGCAAAATGCAAACAATAAGATAACTGTCCCAAATAAGGTATGCACTCACAGGTCTTCTCCAAGGTGAAAAAAATATATCTATCTATCTATCTATCTATCTATCTATCTATCTATCTATCTATCTATCTATCTATCTATCTATCTATAGATATATATATATATATATATATATATATAGTGAATAAAGTACCCCCTCTTGTAAAATATAAGGATATTATAAGTTACCGAGGAGTTTCATGACCATATAAAAACCCCAGGCAGAAGGCAGAGTGTTTTTATACAGGTCATGGAACTCCGAGGTAACGTCTAATATCCTCATATTTTGCAACTGGGGGTACTTTATTAATTATAATACACAAGTTTCAGTGAGTCATGTGACAGAAGTGACATCAGAACTCACCGTTTATAACTGATGACATCAGAACTCACTGTTTATAAGGATATAATTTACGATATTGATGGCTTTTGTGTATTATAAGGATATAATTTACAAGATATTCATAGCTTTTGTGTATTATATAACTAATGTATTATATGACTAATTTTTAAAAACCATTATTCAGGGGTGCAATGAGGCTGTGACCACAAAATATATTTAGAGAAATACAAGAGTCCTCTGCACTCAACCCATTATCAATATATTTAAGACAGAGACATTTCTTAAAAATGCCTTACCCTTTAAACAAAACAGGGATACAGGGATTGTTTGTGTATATATATATATATATATATATATATATATATATATATATATATATATATATATATATATATATATATATATATAATATCAAAACAGGGGGGTTGTGGGAGCACTCTAAAGGCTTTAAAGTATATATATAAGTATAATAAATGCTATTGCATATGTACCCAAAACAGGGGTTATTTTGTTACAAAGTTATGATCATAAAATTGATAAGCCACCATACCACGTCAAGGTAAACCCCGAATGGCGGTCCCTAACTTGTTTTATTTTTATGTGCATTCTAGCATTACCTGTAATCAATGTCCGTTGAACGCTGTTTTTTCACTGAGGGCTAAATCCTCCCCAGCCAGCAATCGTATATATATATATATATATATATATATATATATATATATATATATATATATACCAAAATAAATAAAAATGTTTGTCTATATATATATATATATATATATATATATATATATATATATATATATATATATATATATATATATATATATATCAAAAGAAATAAAAATGTTTATTGAGACCTGAGAGTGCGGACCTTTTTTGTGGATAGATATTCTAAAACTGCACCCAGGCATTTCTGTACTTAGTGACGAGAGTGCTGACTCCTTCACAGTTTACTATATTTTTTAAATTTGTAAGAGGTGGCAGTGTGCAAAGGTGGCACCTATACAGAGAGCAATGAGCAACCTTTACTGAAAGGTTATTCTTTCAGCTAGCTAAGTGATTCGGTGCTAAGTGCATGCCTTAGTGCAAGACATGCATGCCTTAGTTTACCACTCTTGCAAGTAGAGAGGATGATTGTGCTGTTCGTTACGGGCCTTGCTTGCTTGCTTGCTCAGCCCAAGGGGAAATACTTCTGATAGCATCTGATTGGGGTCTCCAAACACCTTCCTCCTTCTCCCTCTCCCTTTATATTTCTTTCCAATTTCCTTTCTTCCCCATTTTGACAATATAAAGTACTGTTGCCCTGCACTGGTAAAACTGGTGTGCTTCAGAAACACAACTATAGGAGACATAGCAGATAACAGATAAGATAACAGAATCCCATAATATACTACAGAGCTTATATATTATCTGCTGAGTAACCTGTGCCTTTTCTCCTTTTTCCAGCTTGAATGGCTGCCCCTATGGCTACACAGCAGCTGGTTTATAAAAACTAGGGATGCACCAAATCCACTATTTTGCATTCGGCCGAACTCCCAAATCCTTCTTGAAAGATTCGGCCGAATTTGCATATTCAAATTAGGGTTTGGGAAGGGGAAAACATTTTTTACTTCCTTGTTTTGTAACAAAAAGTTATGTGATTTCCCTCTCCGCCCTTCATTTGAATATGCAAATTAGGATTTGGATTCAGTTTGGCCAGGCAGAAGGATTCGGCCGAATCCAAATCCTGCTGAAAAAGGCCGAATCCTGGATTCAGTGCATCCCTAACATGAAGCAAACGCACCAGTTTTACCAGTGCAACTCAACAGTACATTATATTGTCATTCATTTAAAACACTTTAATTTTACTGTACTGTTACTGTACCTTAAAACAGCTTTCCTGGTGGTTGGTTCCTTCTTGGATTGCCGCCTATCTGGTATTTTACTGACCATTAAAATGCTTCATGCCAAAGTTGCTAATAGGGAAAAAACTTAAAAACAAAGGAATGCTGGTATTTTTTCTATTACAAATAAAACACTGGTTCCTCTATATATGAACGCTATATAGGGAATGCTATCAGGCTTTACTGTCACTAGAAATAATATCCCTAAATTAAAAAATGTGTCGTTGTTGCAGTTAAAAATAGCTGTGAATGTGTTGTAAGTGGAAACCATAACATCTCTGTTTCTGCACTATTCTCACGGGCCTCCAGTTTAATGATGCAGGTCTAGTAACTCCCTGACTCCATCAGCCATTTTCAGTATATGTTTGCCTAACATCATGTCAATAGTTCATTCACTTACAGGTCAGGTAGAGATTAAGGGGTCTATAATCCCTTCTATCTATATTATGCATTTAAGCATTTTTAAGCAGGCTTTATCTTATTTCCCAAGTAATTATACAGAAAATTGCTCCTTTTAATCTGCTGCAATCACATGCAATTTCTTCCAGCTTGCAGATAATTTTATTCTGAAGACGTGTGTGATGCAAGGAGATATGCAGGGAAATTTATGTACGTATTAAAAAATAAGATAAGGTTAGGCAGAGGTCTAAATAGATATTTAAGCAGACAATAAAAGTGCAGGATCTGGTATTTTTTATTTTACTCCACTAGTTTAATTTTACTTTTTTAAATGTGTTAAATTGGTTTTATATAAAACTATTTTTTTAGGGACATGAATGTCCAAGGATGAGGCCAGTTTTAAAAATAACACAAAACAGAATATACATACAAAACAACAACAATAGCAAAAAATTAACTAACTTCATTCTATCTCCTGGGGGATATCTGCAGCCTCTTGAGAACCTCATTCAAGCAAGAAGATTCAAGATGCAAGTCTGAAGCTGCAGATGAAGAAGGATGAATAGTGTCATACTGAATTGATGGATGGAGATACACAACTCTGAATTTCAACATGACTTTTTGGTGGCTCTACCTAATGAGTCCCATAGTGTCAGGCGAGGGCAGCTGCATTGAATATAAAACTCATTAAAGAGGAAATACCCTATGAGTAAATAGGGTTTACATTCAATATATTTTGATATTAATGTCCAGTAAAAAATATTTAGGTTATGGAGTAAAGAGCCATACTAGTGCCATACTACCGTAGTTGCTTTTATGACAATATATTTATATTACATCCTTAAATTATTATAATCCTGTGTGCCCCAGTCATCATATATACAGTATATTTATATTATCCAAGACACTTATAAAGGTATTAATATGTCATCAATGAAATCAACCAAGTGACTATCTTTGAAACCCATTGGAGCTCAATTTGGCGGACACTGGTTTCATTTTAAAGCAGTTTATTTTCATTAATAAAGTTGCATGCTAATTAGTGCCATTCAAGTATGGGATCCGTTATCTGGAGACCCATTATCCAAAAAGCTCTGAATTACAGAAAGGCCATTATCTATAGACACCATTTTAATCAAATAATTCTACTTTTTAAAGGGGACCCGTCACCCAAAAAATTATTCCAAATTCTATTTTATCACATTAGTCAAGCAAAATAAATTTTAATTACACTGTATAAATTATTTGAATCTTGTTTCCATCAGTCTGGGAAGTCATAAATATAGCAAGCAGACAGGAGCCATTTTGTGGACAATGTTATTAAGGCAAGCTTTGTATCATCTCAAAATCTTGTTTGTGCACCAGAATGGGGGACTCGATGTCCATCCCCATGTCCTGGTTACGCAATTAGATGTTTAAGAGAATTGGGGGAATGTGTGGAGAGCAGTGACATCTAGGAAGTGCTAAATGGAAAGTGAAAGTAATTGCCTGCCCCGCCTCTATGCCTAGGCATAGAGGAGGGGCAGGCAATATTTGATTGACAGCTGAGATTTTTAAATGAGTTTATAAGAGCTATGAATGATTTTATAAAAAAAGAATTTGGATTTCATGTTTATTTTGAAAAGGACTTTTATTATACAGCTTTTTATGTCTGGATGACAGGTCCACTTTAAAAATGATTTCCTTTTTCTCTGTAATAATAAAACAGTACCTTGTACTTGAGTCAAATTAAGATATAATTAATCTTTACTGGAGGCAAAACCAGCCTATTATATTTATTTAATGTTTACATGATATTCTACTAGACAAGTTATGAAGAGACAAATAATGGACAGATCCGTTATCCAGAAACCCCCAGATCCCGAGCATTCTGGATAACAGGCCCCATAACTGTACAAGTAAAGCTGGGTACACAAGTTCAGTTAAATATTCACATATATGCCTATAGTTAACTAAACCTGTGTACAAGACTAAGTTACCAGAATTTATGTGGATTGTGATAAGAAATAGAGACAAATTTATTTGGCAGTTCAAGATATCAGCACAGTTCATGCATTTATTTCTGTAAATGGCGCAGCATGCCTTAAGACTACTATAAATCATTGAAATATTTTAAAAAAAACAATAGTATTGCTTTGTGATTTATAAAGTTTAGTTTACCATCAAGAATAAGGTACTGTTATTATTACAGAAAAAGAAGGGATTTTGAAACATTTTAGAAGAATTGTTTATTTATATAAGACTCTAAAAAATTTACATTTCCATATTTCAGATCTTTCTAGATAATGGGCTTCTAGATAATAGATCTCATACCTGAATAAACATCATCTGGATTAATAGGGATGCACCGAAACCAGAATTCGGTTCGGGATTCGGCCAGGATTCTGCCTTTTTCAGCAGGATTCGGCCGAATCCTTGTGCCTGACCCTAATTTGCATATGCAAATTAGGATTCAGTTAGGTATTTGGCTGAATCTTGCATCTAGGATTTGGGGATTCGGCTGAATCCCAAATAGTGGATTCGGTGCATCCCTACAAATTAATAAACTAGTCACCTTGCTCATATTGTGGCAACTGGCAGAGGCTTGGATAGAGGTCTTTGCTGAACAATTTTGCTTCCACAGCTGTGTAAAATATTTAGGGATTATAATTAGTGATGGGTGAATAAATTTGCTTGGCACGAATTCGTGGCAAATCATCTGGATTAATAGGGATGCACCGAAACCAGAATTCGGTTCGGGATTCGGCCAGGATTCTGCCTTTTTCAGCAGGATTCGGCCGAATCCTTGTGCCTGACCCTAATTTGCATATGCAAATTAGGATTCAGTTAGGTATTTGGCTGAATCTTGCATCTAGGATTTGGGGATTCGGCTGAATCCCAAATAGTGGATTCGGTGCATCCCTACAAATTAATAAACTAGTCACCTTGCTCATATTGTGGCAACTGGCAGAGGCTTGGATAGAGGTCTTTGCTGAACAATTTTGCTTCCACAGCTGTGTAAAATAT
The DNA here is from genome assembly GCF_017654675.1 of Xenopus laevis. Lineage (NCBI taxonomy): Eukaryota > Metazoa > Chordata > Amphibia > Anura > Pipidae > Xenopus > Xenopus laevis. The sequence continues at coordinate 72,206,777 of NC_054384.1, forward strand.
TTAGGGATTATAATTAGTGATGGGTGAATAAATTTGCTTGGCACGAATTCGTGGCAAATTTCCGTGTTTCCGTGTTTCGAGTCCCCCAGAATGGGGGACTCGATGTCCATCCCCATGTCCTGGTTACGCAATTAGATGTTTAAGAGAATTGGGGGAATGTGTGGAGAGCAGTGACATCTAGGAAGTGCTAAATGGAAAGTGAAAGTAATTGCCTGCCCCGCCTCTATGCCTAGGCATAGAGGAGGGGCAGGCAATATTTGATTGACAGCTGAGATTTTTAAATGAGTTTATAAGAGCTATGAATGATTTTATAAAAAAAGAATTTGGATTTCATGTTTATTTTGAAAAGGACTTTTATTATACAGCTTTTTATGTCTGGATGACAGGTCCACTTTAAAAATGATTTCCTTTTTCTCTGTAATAATAAAACAGTACCTTGTACTTGAGTCAAATTAAGATATAATTAATCTTTACTGGAGGCAAAACCAGCCTATTATATTTATTTAATGTTTACATGATATTCTACTAGACAAGTTATGAAGAGACAAATAATGGACAGATCCGTTATCCAGAAACCCCAGATCCCGAGCATTCTGGATAACAGGCCCCATAACTGTACAAGTAAAGCTGGGTACACAAGTTCAGTTAAATATTCACATATATGCCTATAGTTAACTAAACCTGTGTACAAGACTAAGTTACCAGAATTTATGTGGATTGTGATAAGAAATAGAGACAAATTTATTTGGCAGTTCAAGATATCAGCACAGTTCATGCATTTATTTCTGTAAATGGCGCAGCATGCCTTAAGACTACTATAAATCATTGAAATATTTTAAAAAAAACAATAGTATTGCTTTGTGATTTATAAAGTTTAGTTTACCATCAAGAATAAGGTACTGTTATTATTACAGAAAAAGAAGGGATTTTGAAACATTTTAGAAGAATTGTTTATTTATATAAGACTCTAAAAAATTTACATTTCCATATTTCAGATCTTTCTAGATAATGGGCTTCTAGATAATAGATCTCATACCTGAATAAACATCATCTGGATTAATAGGGATGCACCGAAACCAGAATTCGGTTCGGGATTCGGCCAGGATTCTGCCTTTTTCAGCAGGATTCGGCCGAATCCTTGTGCCTGACCCTAATTTGCATATGCAAATTAGGATTCAGTTAGGTATTTGGCTGAATCTTGCATCTAGGATTTGGGGATTCGGCTGAATCCCAAATAGTGGATTCGGTGCATCCCTACAAATTAATAAACTAGTCACCTTGCTCATATTGTGGCAACTGGCAGAGGCTTGGATAGAGGTCTTTGCTGAACAATTTTGCTTCCACAGCTGTGTAAAATATTTAGGGATTATAATTAGTGATGGGTGAATAAATTTGCTTGGCACGAATTCGTGGCAAATTTCCGTGTTTCGCCGCCGCCGAATATATTCGCTGGTGAAAATTTGCCGGTGTCAATTTCTGATTTTCATGATTTTTTCGCGAAAGTGTTCGAATAGCTCGATTTTTTTCATGAAGCGAAGCAAAACGGGAGAAATTCGCCGATCACTAATTTTAATAAATTATTACTGTTTGGAGGGCATGTTTTGCAGTTAAATGCTAACAACATAGTAAACATAAGGGGTCATTCATTACCCCAGATGGTGCAAGTGCAGAAGCAAGAATTAACCCCTTAACACCAATTTCCAGAGCAATGGCCTCCCCCTCGGCATGCTGCACTCTGCACTAAGTGCTGGATGAAATATTTATAAAGATTAGCACTAGAACGCTCAGTTCTGCCCAGGCAGTAAGAACATTGCCCTGATGTGAGCTGAATCCCCCCCCATTTCTATTGAATTGCTGCCTTTTTTATACTTTTTATGGGCAGTGGTGGAACTACCGGGGGTGCAGGGTGTGCGAGCGGGCCAGGGCCCGCACCCCCTCAGGGCCCCCCGCAGCTCACACACCACTGGAATCCGGGTTGAAAATTGCGTACGGAGGGGGTCCGGGGGGTCCGGGTGCGCGTCACGCACCAGGGCCCGCCCCCCTCTAGTTACGTTACTGTTTATGGGTACAGGTATGGGACCTGTTATCTAGAATGCTTGGGACCTGGGGTTTTACAGCTAATGGAGCTTTCGGTAATTTGAATCTTCATACCTTAAATCTGCTAGAAAATCTTTTACTCATTAAATAAACCCAATAGGCTGGTTCTGCTTCCAATAAGGATGAATTATATGTTAGTTTGGATGAAGTACAAGGTACTGCTTTATTATTACAGAGAAAAGGGAAATCATTTTTAAAAATTTGGATTATTTGGAAAAATGGAATCTATGGGAGATGGTCCTTCCATAATTCGGAGCTTTCTGGAAAATGGGTTTCCGGATAACGGATCCCGTAGCTGTATTTGTAAATGAATAGTGATGGGTGAATTTGTGGCATTTCGCTTTGACGAAAAATTCACAAATTTCGTGAGAAATTCCCGAAACAGCGAAAAATTTGCGAAACTGCACCGGCGTCTAGTTTTTTTTACGCTGGTATCCATTTTTGATGTGGGCGTCTGTTTTTTTACGCCGGCGTCCAATTTTTTTTGGCGAAAATGTGCCAAAAAACGGATGCCGGCGTCCATTTTTTTCTGACACCGGCGAATTTTCTCGAATATTGCAAATTTCCCTGCGAATTTGCACCTGGCGAATAAATTCGCCCATCACTATAAATGAAAAAAAATGTGATTCAAGGAGAGGTTTATAAGATTATTAGACTAAGATTAATATTTAAACAACCGCATGTGTATATAATAGAGAGTTTTTCATTGCTTCTTCAAGACACTTTCATCTTGCCTAGATTTCACATTTTGGACTACAGAACAAATGTGCTTCATTGTCTGACAAAGCTTCCTTACATTTTCGGAACCCAACCACTAGATTCTCCCATGGCTTTTTAACCAGCCCCACCCTGTAGTCTAAGTGAGTAGCATCATTGGGTGTTTTTGTTTAACTGGCCCTGCCTATCTAGGCTATAAGTGGCAGTCTGAAGTACCCCGGTCACGCTCTGGAATATGTTGCTAGAGGATCACAAGGTTATGCCTCTCCAGCAGCGGCATCTCTGTTCAATTCAAATGACATTGTAGTAACAAAGACTGCATCTGTTAATTCCAATTCATTTATATTTTATTATTTCCACTGCAATTCAAAATTAATATTTAACTTTCAATTGGCTGCGGTGAGCCCCTCAGCACCAAGCAACCATGTAACACAGATTAACCGACAACCAGCATATTTCAATCAAGTTTATCTGCCCATGTGTGACCGAAAAGCAAATTATTTAGCTGAAATATATTCTATTTTCCGTACCGTATTACTGATGCTCATGTAAACTTCATACACAAATAGTTACACCTCAGAAGGAGTCTGCAACTACTTCACAGTTATTATTTTTAAGCAACCCTTACCCATACTTTTTTGTGCAATATTATTTCAAATCAGTCTGCCAGCAGGGAGGCAATAAACAGAATACAACAACTTATCTGAATCTAGATCTTCCATTGTGTTCAAAAACTTGCAGCTAAATATAATCACATATAAATCCACTCACACATACACATACTATCAGAGGGTTCTAATTAAACCTTTACCTTATGATTAAGAAAATGTTTATACAGATGAAGCCACTTGGATTTGTGAGATAAATGCGTCATGACTCATGGTTAATTGAAGAAACTGCGTTATCTAAAGTCATCTTAACTCATTTAATGCATTTAACCTTTCCATTAGCATACCAAAGCACCATTGTGAACAATGGTGAATGCCTTAATTAGATGGGATGTTGTGACGCAGTTTTCTGTGTTAAATGAGATAAATGGGATATCTGTGTTTAGTTATTCTGTGTCAAACAGACAAACCAAAGTGGCTGCATCTGTATGTGATAGAACATATTACTTACTGGATACTCCATTCACTTCATTTTATGTACATTAGGACTTTCACACATTTGTTGCAGTGAATATATGAACATATGATTATGGGAATTGGTAACCCACATTGATCATAACCGAATGAATGTTCAATATAATCATTGAATGAAAAGAAGTCGCCAACAGTGCAGCCATTATAGATGCCTTTCCTAAGTCACTCGAGAAGCCCAAAGCCCAACCAGAACTAATACCAGCCCCAAAGACCCAGTGATTTAATTTTTTTACATAACCTTAACTGTATTATATAGTTGTACCCCCTATTGTAAAATATAAAGACATTAAGAGGGTTATTTATTCAAATCTGAAAAGTTCTCACAATTTTCTTAAAACTACTCCGACCAAATCTGCACTGATTTCCCCCCTATTTATCAACACATTTTGCTGAAAATTTCTTGTGGGGGAAAAAAACTCAATAAAACCATGAAAAAATCTGAATGCCTCAACTTTTTCAATTTGACACCCAAATACCGCACCTTTTTCTGATTTTGAAAATGCAGGACATCTGCCATTGAATTCTACATAAACTCGGAAGGTCTGCATTGAAGTACTTTTTTTTAACACCATTGGGGTTTAATAAATCATGAAAACTTGACTTGAGGTTTTTTTTTCCATGAAAAAATAGTTTTTTTCCTTTTAAAAGTCCAATCAGAAAATAATTTAAATATTTAATAAATAACCCCCTAAAAGTCACTGAGGAATTCCATGACCATATAAAGGCAAGAGGCAGAAGGCCCAGTGCTTTTATATAGGTTATGGAACTCCAAGTTGAACCCATATTTTACAATATGGGGTACATTATTTATTATAATACTCAAGTTTCAATGAGTCATGAAATAGAAATTACATCCAGTTGATATCGCTAAGCACCATTAATAAGGATTTTTTTTGTGTATTATAAGTGAATATTTGAGGGCGTGTTCAGTCACCCTGTTTTTTTCACACAATGTAGCATTTTGTCTCAGAACCTAGCATCATTTTAGACACAATGCAAGTGCTTAAATGGATAGATTGTGCTGCATTTGGCACAACTGTGTACAATTTATCAAAAGTAACACAACTTCTCATGCACTTCATCACAAATTGGATGCAGTTGATCTGAATGTTTTTGAAAGTCTGCATGGCGTTTTTTCCAGTGTTTAGTGTGCAAGTGACGTCTGTGCCCAATTATTTAGATACAACTGCACTGTGGAGATTTAAGCAGGGAGCTGAGGGAACCCTGGGTCAGAAGGTGGCGGTAACTCCAGGGTTTCTCTGCAACAATAGAAACAGCACCACCCAATTGAGAATGAAAGACAGGAAGGACTGAGGGGAGCAAAGCACAACTATAAGGAAGTGCAAAGTATATTTGGACACAAGTACCTTAAATGAAAGTAATTATATGTTGCAACTGTGGACGTAAATGAGCCGTTTGATCTTTATAATAGGCAGACCGGTAGAGTCCCACCATTACAAAAAAGTTTTGGTGACAATATAAAATTATTAGCAAATGAGCACATACAAGAAATAGCTACTGATATATTATTGCTTGATTCAAAGAACTTACAGTTACGCTCCATTTCGCTGTGATAATCTCATAAGACAGTTTTGGTTCTTTAACCAGTCAGTAAACATCTTCATCGGTGCATGTTTCACAGTTAACCTACAGGAGCAAAGGTGGGTCAATCAGCTGCCCATGTGAATTTGCCAAAATAACTCTGCCTTTATTATTCACCTCTGGGGTATCTAGAATAAGGAGCACTGCTGGTGGGCTTGGGCACAGGGCTAAGAAGCATTGCCCTGTCAGCAGGTATGTGGGAAACAAGGAATTACTTTTACAGAGCAATTTGAGTTTTATTCAGCGATGGTCAAATCTATATTTTTAGTATCCAGCCACATGCTGAATCCTCTTTAAAGAAACAAAACAAAGGTTTTCTTTTAGCTCCTTAACAGTGTTTTTTTTTTTTTTTTTTTAAATAGGATTTCCTATGGTACTGGAAAAAATAGTTTGAAGAGGAACAACAACAACAAACGTTATATGAAAACATTAAAAGTAATTGGGTACGTGAGACCTTTGCGAAGATGGCATTAGTCATTAACCCAGTGCAAAAACATTTTTGGATCCCTGTGAACAAATAAGCATTCTTTCACCTCTCAAAACCCGCTGTTCTTCAAATTCTAACAATGGTTGCTAATAATTATAGAGATAAATTCTCTAAAAATGCTCTAAAATTTACGTTAGATATATGATACATTATTTTCAAATGCTGCAGATTCAATGTATATGATAATTCCCATTCCAACTCTTATGTTAGTCAGCCAGAGAAATGGCACATTAAAAAGAAATGTTCTTTAGTGAGGACTGAAATGCAAAAGAGTATAATATCTAATTGTCAGGGGCATAACTACAGAGGAAACAGATCCTGCAATTACAAGCGGACCCAGGAGTATAGAAGGCTCATTAAGGCCCTTATTTCTGAAGAATTCCAATACATTTTGGTAGAATTTGTGAACTTAGCAATGTTTTCAGCCCTAGCTTGAATCTGTTGTGGGGTCCAGTAATATTTAGTTACACCATTGATGGTCAGTCACACGTTTGAAGTGCTGCATCATTGCTGCTATTGAGAAGCTGAAACTTTAGGTTTGTGCAATAAGTTCAGTATGTAAAATATGGCATTTTTAACCATATTCATGCTTAGGGATAAGTTCTCCTTTAAAACATCTAGATATATTCAATATGTAGATCGGAAAATATTTTCTCATTGTTGTCTGGCATCTGGGTCAAGTTGTCAGGTTCCAGTGAGTCATGATGAGCTTTGGCAAATTAAGACATGAATGAAAATATATTTTCAGCTAATAAATGGGACAATCTTATGTGATCGCTGTAGTGAAGGAGGGAGGACCATGAAGCACTGAGGTATCTATGTCCTATTGGTATGGTTATTTTTTTAAAATTTTGGATATATTTATATGATTTTTTTGTGCACTAAATAAACATTTCATGTGTGATACTGCCTATGATCAGTGATGAGTGAAAGGTTCCATTTTACTTTGCTTGAATATTTGCAAAATGCTTTGAAGTCAATGGGCATTTTTTTCAGCAACTTTTTCTGGGATTACTTATTTCTGTGTAAAATACTTTGGTGTCTTATCTGCATTTTTCACAGTGACTTTTTGCACAAAATAAATTAGAGTCTATAGGTGTCTGTTGCCTTGTTTTTTGGTGGCAAAATTTGCAGCGGATTCATGAAAATATTTGTCAATGGTGAAATGTGGAATTTCCCCTGAGAATACTTACAGTACCTGCTCATGACCTACCATTTGTATTACTATATTGTTTATTCAGGGTCTAGGGAAGTATTCATAGCCTTACTCCTAAGTACTTGTTATAATTGATCCTTCCAACAATTCCTCCTCCAAGTGCAGGTCTGATAAAAACATGCTTGTTGCATTGTTATATCCTGCTTAATGGGGCTACGTGAGATATTGATTGCTACATTCTTGGGGACCCAAGGGATCCATATGAAAATATATGAAAATATGAGAAAATCTAGTAATCTAGGTTTTTGTCATAGTGAAAATATGAGTAGCTAATTAATTACCCTGTAAAAGCACACAAAAATGAAATAAACATTGTGTGCTGTATAATCACAAACTGACACAGTTTGGCGCCGCATGCGCACTAGTGGCATTTGCCAGTTGTAATCTACTGTGCATGCGCTGAAAGTCACTAAGTTGCCAAACAAAGAAATCGGAAAACTTTGTGAGTTTCGGCACATGCGCAGTAGAGCTGAACCGGCAAATGCTCCTACTGCACATGCACCACCAAATGCCGGGAATCCAGGAAGAAGACCGCACGGGAGAAGATGGCGCCTGCAAACTCCACGAGAGAGGACCTGCGCCGAGGGCTAAGTAGCAACTTAGGGGCATTTGCCAGGGGGGGATGTAGACCGGGGGGAGGAGGGAGGGTTTTTGCGCCAAAAGGGTTTCCTTCTCCTTTAAAGAAATAGGTCAATGGCAGGAAGAAGAATGGATGTAAATGAATAAGGGTCAGCAGTAGACAGTGAAAGAGAGTAGTGGGAGCTAAAAAGGATTATTTTGGAAATTGGTGAGGAGAAAGAATTTAGGCGGAGGTGGAAAGGATAGAAGTAGAATACTTTAGATAGAAAGTGAAAGGAAAGGTAGAAGCAAACGAGAACATTTCTGGAAGTCCCATGGAGAGTCCAAAAAAGAAGGGAGCTAAGAGGACCTTGACTAGACTAGGATGTTCGTCTGCTGGCACACTGTGGCGATTGGGACTCAAGGAAATATATATTGAGCCAGCAGTTTAAACCCATTTTGCCAGTGCCATATAGGATTCACCCTGCAGGTTCTCAAGTTCTCCTTTTCAAGATGCAACAGCAGGTTTGATAGCGTTTTGCCTAGGGATGATGTGAGTTCATAAAGCTATTATTAAATATTTATTATGGGTTGTGTGGATATATTTGACATGTTATTTACTGTATATAGTATTTTTTGCTTAGGTTATTTATTATGATAAACAGGCCATGCCTTTTTTGTATCTATGATTTCAGATTTGCGTTGACTGTTAATGGGCAGATTGCTAAGAATATATATATAAATATATAAGAATATATACTGTTAAAGACATATATAAACTAAACATCAGGCACTCTATTGATGAAATAGAATAAGAAATCCGCAAATGGTCCAATACCAATCTGACGTTCTCTGGGAGAATCCACCTAATAAAAAAAAGGTAATATTCCATAAACTACTCTACACAATCCAAATGTTTCCATATCACATTTCACCAAAAGACAACAAAATACTACAACACATATTAAGAACATTTATATGGAACAAAAAAACGCTCTAGAATCAGCATTACAATACTTCAACAACAAAAACACGAATGTGGCTCAATCTCCCAAATATAATAGAATATAATGAGGCAGCCCTTTTAAGATATGTGGGAGATTGGCTCCACCATAGAGATATCTATACCGCAATAACCATAGACGAAACCCTGACAGAAGGAATATCATTAAACTCTCTTTTACACACACCATTAAAAGATATCCCAAAAAACATGCACGAAAACCCACTATTCATTTATACATACAAAACTTGGCAATCTGTCTGCAAAAAAGCAGGCCAATCCCTATACAATTCTACACACTTAACCTGGATAAAAAACAAAAATTTCACCCCAGGATTAAATAACACCATATTTCAGAAATGGCAAACACAAGGCATACAGAATATAAGAGATTTGATTACAGACAAATACACACTTCGGCCTAATGCACTTTATTAAACAACAACTAACAAAACTCAAAGAAAAAGACAAAAATAACCCCATAGACTATTATTATTTTTGAATTCAATATCAACTTGATTCGCACTTGATATTTGTTTCTTTTCTTTTATTTGTTATCGCATTTCTAAATGTATTTAATTAATATTTGAATAAAACATTATGAGAAAAAAAAATAATATACTGTATATGTCTTAAATATAAGAGCACCCTAATTATACCATTACATTTCAATCACTAATGGTTTGTTTATTACATAAACTATGCTGTGACAAATTATATACATGTGCAACACCAAAGGAAAAGAACAGACATGAGAGGGGATATTGAAGGTTAGTATGAATATAAGGGTAATTTTAATATGCTATGTTTATTTTATTTGGTTGTTGTTCTGTTATCCAGGTCTCTTGGCTGCCTAGCAATGGTCCTGTGCAGCAGCTACTAATCATTACAGTTCCCTTCATCATAAACCAGTTACACAAGATATTAAACCTTTTTATCCTTTCTACACTTATATCCTCGACATTTCTGTCTTGGGCATACATCTGTTCTGTTCAGTGTTACTGATCAGCTTTTCCTCAGCTACAGTATTTAGAATTTCCTGTAAACCTGTTGTATTCTTGCTTAAGCACACTCCATGCTGCAAACAGGGCCCTCTGTTCCTCATAACATGAATATAGATACATAAATACACTGATGTATCAGTCTGCACTCGTTCAAAATTGAACCCTCTTATCACTGCTTTGAACTGATGGGGTGGCAAGTCGCAACCCACAGAGTAAGAAACTATTCCATAAACCCTTCATATATAAACTGGTAGCTCTTCAAATACAAGTTCCCAGATGCTGTATGTACACGTTGGGATAAAAATGCAGCGTCATACAATAAAAATGCAAAATGTTGGGTACCTCAAATCAAAGTACATAATTAGTTATTTTGTAAGTGAAAAATGGGAAACAACTACAAAGTGTTAAAAATTTAGTTAAAACAATGTATTTGGAAACATGAATTCACTGTTACATTTTATATCTCAAACTTTAAAACCCAGGAACAAAGAAAATGGTAATAGAGTCATGTGAAAAAAAATGTGGACACCCTTCCACTTGTCCATCAATAAACACTGGTTTTGCAAGGTCCCTGACCCTAATTACTGCATTAGGCCTTAATAGGCATTATGAGCAGTTGTCTGTTGATTCTTGTAGAGCTTAATTAAATATCTGACACCACAAACTTTGGCCTGGAATTCAACAACCATGGGCTCCTCAAAGCTTCTGAGTGAGGATCTGTAAAGGAAGCTAACTGGTACCTACAAAGCATGGAAAGGCAATTAAAAAAATGTCAAATGCTTATAGCTCCCAATTTTATCAGGAAATGTCATCAAGGGGATCTGTTTGTATTCTGTCCAGAAAGACAAAGACTACCCCTCATATGACTGCATAGAACCCTTAGGAATGTTTGGTTGACACATCAGAAGCCTTATCTGCAACCTCATCACAAACATTAAAGTATGAAGTATGCAAGCAGCATATAGACCAGTTAGAGACGGGCTTTGGGGTTGTGTGGCAGCCAGTAGCGCAGGAAACATTTTAAGTATTGAAGGAAGAATGGATTCCACAATATACAAGCAAATTCTGGATGCCAATGTGAAACAGTCAAGAAGCTGAAAGGGTGATGGCGCTTAAAACAAGACATTATGACTCAAATATGACTCAAAAGTCACCAATTGTTGAAATTAATTCTAAGTGATCCGCAAGCAAGAGTGTCAGGGACAGTCCGGCAAATAGAATGGTTAAACCTACCTAAAGCCTTCCACCAATCAACTGCTGGAGGAAGCTTTTCAGAGTCCTTGCCTCTGTTCACTCAGTGCTTGAGCAAACAGGTTATGTATGTGAAGTGGGGTGGGAAGCTTATTTCAGTTATTCAGTGAAATCCTGCGATCAGTATTTGATCTTGTCCTGTCTGACTTTGATTTTGTGTTGATCCTTGGGTACCGCATTGTCTAGTTTATTGATTATGAACTGGCTCTGTTCATGTTTCTACCTCTGTTTAATCACAGGTACTGCACTATCAGTTCCCTCCTTAGAGCAGATTTACTAAAGGGTAAAGTGGCCGTCGCTAGTGAAAATTCATCAGAAATCCAATTCGCAGGGAGATCACCAATTTACTAACAGGCGTAGAGGACAATTTGCTAGCGAAAGAGACTGTCGCTAGTGCAGTTTTGCGCACTTTCACCAGGCGCATTTTCTCTCAGGCGAACGATCGTTACTCCGCAATTTCACTAAAGCACAAATTTTACAGAAAGTTACCTCTTTTGCCAGAGATTCCTTTGCCAGTTTATACCTGGCGAACTGATAAGATGAAGCTACCTTCTCCTCAATCTTATGTCCGTGACATCATATCCTGTATGCCGAAAAATCATAAAGATATTAAAAAAAATGATGTTGTTTTTTCATATTTGAAAGCGGAATTGTCTTTAAAAGTTGTAACTATTAAAAAAAATTGTTTTAACATTTTTTTTTTACCATTTGAATGTCATGCCACAATTGTTTTAGGGTGGGGTCATGTCTAGAACATTAGAGGATCTATTTTGTCTTTATTTTGCTTCCTTGAACATTCTTAATACGAAGTGGCCACTTCAAGCATTTGCACCAACATCTCTAATAAAGACGTATATATGACTCTATTCAAATTGACCTAAGCATAAGTGTACTAACAAAGTTTCACTAGGCAGAAACTAACATTAGCAAAAGTTTGTTATGAAATGCTCACGCTAACTAATTAAAGCTAGAGAAACTTCACCAGCGTTCGGCTGCAGAGACGCAACTGCTCATTTTAGTGAATTAGCATCGTGGTAGCGAATTTGCACCTGGCGAATAGGGATGTAGCAAACGGCGGAAAAAATGTTCGCAAACATATTCGCGAACTTGCGTCAAAAATGCGAATGGTTCGCGAACGTCGTGAACCCCATAGACTTCAATGGGAAGGCGAATTTTAAAAGCTAGAAAAGACATTTCTGGCCAGAAAAATGATTTTAAAGTTGTTTAAAGGGTGCAACGACCTGGACAGTGGCATGCCAGAGGGGGATCAAGGGCAAAAATGTATCTGAAAAATACATTGTTGACACAGCGCTGCGTTTTGTGCTGTAAAGGGCAGAAATCACACTACATTTCTAAACTTGTGTAATAAACTGCTTTAAAACGTCCGGCGTCTACATGCCAATCAAGTCGTGTAAAGGTTACAGCCTGTTCACATGCAAAGACAAAACGCGGCGCTTACTGCAACGCAAAAAAACGCAAAGAGCTTTCATGAATGATACCGTCAAGTGAGCAAATAATAGTTGTTAATTACTAGTTGCTTGTCACCTCCAGGATGTTCGTCCTGTTGGTGGCAATATTTCTGTAGTGGTGTGTTTAGCAGTCACCATGCTTGTGCGCACGTGCACGGTCAGGCAGAGGTAATTCAATGTACAGTGAAGTGAACCAAAAAACACTGATTCTGCAGTGTGGGCCCAGTTTTGGTCTACTTTATTGATCACCTGCGGTGACCATAAAAGATGCGATTTTGCCACTGTTGCAGAACCCTGAAAAATTAGGCATGTGTACTTTCCTGAAAAATTATGTTTTTTTTGTCGCAGCCACTGAAGCACAGAGGCCAGAAAAAATATGCCATATGAATGCTAAAAATATAAAAAAATTTTGTCGCAGCCACTGAAGCACAGAGGCCAGAAAAAATATGCCATATAAATGCTGAAAATATGAATTTTTTTTTGTCGCAGCCACTGAAGCACAGAGGCCAGAAAAAATATGCCATATAAATGCTGAAAATATGAATTTTTTTGGTTGCAGCCACTGAAGCACAGAGGCCAGAAAAACTCAGGATTTACCTGTCCAAAAAGTTTTGATTAAAATGAAACCAGTAGGGTTTGCACCCTAGTTTGTAACGGTGGCGGAGGGAGGAGGACGCTAAAGGACAGCTGTGTGTGGAGTCATGCGGCGTGCAGAGAAGGACAGCTGCATGGGGAGTCAGAACAAGTCTTCCGGCGTGCAGTAACCCTCCGAGATCCATGCCTCGTTCATTTTAATAAAGGTCAGGTAATCCACACTTTTGTGACCTAGGCGAGTTCTCTTCTCAGTTACAATCCCTCCTGCTGCACTGAAGGTCCTTTCTGAGAGGACACTTGAGGCGGGGCAAGACAAGAGGTTCATGGCAAATTGTGACAGCTCTGGCCACAGATCAAGCCTGCGCACCCAGTAGTCCAGGGGTTCATCGCTCCTCAGAGTGTCGATATCTGCAGTTAATGCCAGGTAGTCCGCTACCTGCCGGTCGAGGCGTTCTTTGAGGGTGGATCCAGAAGGGTTCTGGCGCTGCCTTGGACTGAAAAACCTTTGCATGTCTGACGTTACAGAGTGGCCAAAGTGCATTGTCCTTGCAGGTGCGCTCGTGGCAGGATTACTGGCACCTCTGCCCCTGGAATGTTGATGAGTTCCTGAAGTGACATCACCCTTAAAAGCATTGTACAACATGTTTTGCAGGCTGGTTTGTAAATGCAGCATCCTTTCGGACTTGTGGTACGTTGGTAAAATTTCTGCCACTTTATGCTTGTACCGAGGGTCTAGTAGCGTTGCGACCCAGTACAGGTCCTTCTCCTTAAGCCTCTTGATACGTGGGTCCTTCAACAGGCATGACAGCATGAAAGACCCCATTCTCACAAGGTTGGATGCAGAGGTATCCATCTCCGCTTCCTCGTTATCAAGGACTATATCATCCACGGTCTCCTCCCCCCAGCCACGTACAAGACCAGGGGTCCCCAAAAGGTCACCACAAGCCCCCTGGGAAGCCTGCTCCTGTTGGTCCTCCTCCTCCACAAAGCCACCTTCCTCCTCTGACTCCACTTCTGACACCTCTCCCTGCGTTGCAGCAGGTGCCTGGTAGTGATGGGCGAATTTGCGGCGCCGGCGAAAAATTCGCGAAACGGCGCCGGCGTCTCGTTTTTGACGCCGGCGCCCGTTTTTTACGCCGGCGTCCGTTTTTCGGAAAAATTTTTTTGACGCCGGCGAATTTTTTCGGCGAATTTTCGCGGGCGTTTCGCGAATTTATTTGCCTGCCGCGAATCGCGCGAATTCGCGCCTGGCGAATAAATTCGCCCATCACTAGTGCCTGGGCTCGTTCTGGTGATTCCGACCAGAAATCGTGCGCTTCCTGCTCCTCGTCACGCTGGTCTACAGCCTCATCTGTCACTTGTCGCACGGCACGCTCCAGGAAGAAAGCAAAGGGTATTAGGTCGCTGATGGTGCCTTCGGTGCGACTGACCATGTTTGTAACCTCTTCAAAAGGGCGCATGAGCCTGCAGGCATCGCGCATAAGCACCCAGTAACGGGGGAAAAAAATCCCCAGCTCTGCAGATCCAGTCCTACCACCCAGTTCAAACAGGTATTCATTGACAGCTCTTTGTTGTTGCAGCAGACGTTTAAACATGAGGAGCGTTGAATTCCAGCGAGTCTGGCTGTCGCAAATTAAACACCTGACTGGCATGTTGTACCGCTGCTGAATGTCAGCAAGGCGTGCCATGGCTGTGTAGGAACGTCTGAAATGGGCCGACACCTTCCTGGACTGCCTGAGAATGTCCTGGAATCCTGGGTACTTCGAGACAAAACGTTGGACTATTAAATTCAGAACATGTGCCATGCAGGGCACATGTGTTAAATTGCCCAGTCTCAGTGCTGCCAACAGATTGCTTCCATTGTCACACACCACTTTTCCGATCTTCAGTTGGTGTGGGGTCAGCCACCGATCGGCCTGTGACTGCAGAGATGACAGGAGTACAGATCCGGTATGGTTTCTGCTTTCCAGGCACGTCATCCCCAAGACAGCATGACAACGGCGTACCTGGCACGTCGAATAGCCTAGGGGGAGCTGGGGGTGCACAGGTGTGGAGGAGGAGGACCCAGCAGCAGAGGAGGAGGAAGCAGAGGAAGAAGACGAGGTAGAGAGTGAAGGAGGAGTAGAGGTGGTGGCAGAACCGCGTGCAATCCGTGGCGGTGACACCAACTCCACTGTTGTTGTTGAGCCACACATTCCCTGCTTCCCAGCCATAAGCAAGTTCACCCAGTGGGCAGTGTAGGTGACATACCTGCCCTGACCATGCTTGGAGGACCATGCGTCAGTAGTCATATGGACCTTTGCCCCAACACTAAGTGACAGAGATGCGGTGACTTGGCTCTGCACATGGTGGTACAGGTGTGGTATTCCCTTCTTGGAGAAAAAATTGCGGCTGGGTACCTTCCACTGCGGTGTCCCAATTGCTACAAATTTGCGGAAGGCCTCAGAGTCCACCAGCTGGTATGGTAAAAGCTGGCGGGCTAAGAGTGCAGACAAGCCAGCTGTCAGACGCCGGGCAAGGGGGTGACTCGCAGACATTAGCTTCTTACGCTCAAACATGGCCCTCACAGAAACTTGGCTGGGGGCAGATGACTGGGAACTGGTGGTCAAGGTGGAAGGCGGAGTGGAGGGTGGTTCAGACGGGTCAAGGACAGCAGAGGTAGAGCAGTAAGATGCTGGACCAGAAGGAGGGTGGCTTTTAGTTTGTCTGCTGCCTTTGAGGTGTTGCTCCCATAGTGCTTTGTGCTTGCCGTTCATGTGCCTTCGCATAGAAGTTGTACCTATGTGGGTGTTGGGCTTCCCAAGACTCAGTTTCTGACTGCACTCATTGCAAATTACAACGCCTTTGTCAGAGGCACACACATTAAAAAAATCCCACACTGCTGAGCTTTTTGAAGCTGGCAATCTGGCGGTAACAGTAGAAGTTGGCGGCAATGGCGGGCGCGTTGGCCGGCTGACCACAGGTGCCGATACATGTTGTTGCCCTACTGTTCCCTGCGAGCTGTCCTCCCTGCTTCTTCTAAGTCTTATTCTCCTCCTGCCTCTCTGACTCTCCGTCTCTCCATCTGAACTATCCTCCTCTTGCTCTCTTCTACTGGGCACCCACAAAACATCAATCTCCTCATCATCATTCTCCTCAGCTGCATCAATTTCTTCAGCTCAATGAAGGAAGCAGCAGCGGGGACCTCCTCATCACTCATTATGTCCATCTCTGTTGTGTTGTCTGCCAGAATTATTTCTGGTGTAACGTCCTCATCTCCTTCATCTTCTTCTGCCAATAATGGTTGCGCATCACTCAGTTCAAGAAACTCATGTGTAAATAACTCCTCTGACTCCAGTGAAGAAGGGGCGCCGGTGGTGGAGGAAGTGTTATGTGGGGTGCCCATAGCAGAGGAGGATGAGGATGTTGTGGCAAAGTTAGAAACGGTAGAGGATGGGGTGTGCTGTGTAAGCCAGTCAACTACCTCTTCAGCATTTTGGGAGTTCAGGGTAATTGCCTTTGTAAAACTGGGCAATTTCCTAGGGCCACAGGATAGCATAGCAGCATGGCCCCTAGTGCCTCTGCGTGGCGGCCTGCCTTTGCCTGCCATTTTTTTTAAAACAACAACAACTCAGGTGGTGTTTCTGGAGACGGTATTATTATTGATATTTAGACAGAATGTGAAGAAGCTCACACAGCTAGGTGGCAGTTGTTTGAAGAACACACTGGGCAAACAATGCCTGCAAGGTCAACGTCTACACTACAGCAGTGGATACGGAATATATTATTGCTGCTTGAAAAACGTCACTCAGGTGGTGTTTCTGGAGACGGTATTATTATTGATATTTAGACAGAATGTGAAAAAGCTCACACAGCTAGGCGGCAGTTGTTTGAAGAACACACTGGGCAAACAATGCCTGCAAGGTCAACGTATACACTACAGCAGTGGATACGGAATATATTATTGCTGCTTGAAAAACGTCACTCAGGTGGTGTTTCTGGAGACGGTATTATTATTGATATTTAGACAGAATGTGAACAAGCTCACACAGCTAGGTGGCAGTTGTTTGAAGAACACACTGGGCAAACAATGCCTGCAAGGTCAACGTATACACTACAGCAGTGGATACGGAATATATTATTGCTGCTTGAAAAACGTCACTCAGGTGGTGGTTCTGGAGACGGTATTATTATTGATATTTAGACAGAATGTGAAAAAGCTCACACAGCTAGGCGGCAGTTGTTTGAAGAACACACTGGGCAAACAATGCCTGCAAGGTCAACGTATACACTACAGCAGTGGATACGGAATATATTATTGCTGCTTGGAAAACGTCACTCAGGTGGTGTTTCTGGAGACGGTATTATTATTGATATTTAGACAGAATGTGAACAAGCTCACACAGCTAGGTGGCAGTTGTTTGAAGAACACACTGGGCAAACAATGTCTGCAAGGTCAACGTATACACTACAGCAGTGGATACGGAATATATTATTGCTGCTTGGAAAACGTCACTCAGGTGGTGTTTCTGGAGACGGTATTATTATTGATATTTAGACAGACTGTGAACAAGCTCACACAGCTAGGTGGCAGTTGTTTGAAGAACACACTGGGCAAACAATGCCTGCAAGTGCACTACTATTGGTGCACTACTATGAAGAACAGCAAACAGCACTGGACACGTTAAAGAACAGTAAGATAAGTAAAATAAAAAAATATATATATGTATATTTAAAAAAAAAAATTACTCTGGTTAGTGCTGAACTACTAGGAGCAGCACACCAGTCCCACTCCCCAACACAGCTAGACTAATAGCACTGGGCTCTTTTAGTAGCAAAGTAAAAAAACAAAAAAGAAAATAAAAGCAGTCCTTACAAGGACTATTGGGTTACAGGCAGCAGATGAAAGATCAGCAGCAGGACAGCTGCCCACAGTAGCTACATACAGAGCATTGCAGTAGAAGGTAGATTACTAGCCAGCAAAGCTACCTAACCTAAAATGTCCCTCAAATCCCTGCAGAGTTCTGTCCCTACAATACAGAGCAGTATCAAGTAGATTACTAGCCAGCAAAGTTACTATCAACTGTCCCTCAAATCACTCAACAGCTCTCTCCCTACATTAGCTCTTCCAAGCACACACAGGCAGAATGAAAAATCGCTGCAGGGCTTCAGTTTATATATGGAAGGGGAGTGGTCCAGGGGGTGTGGGGGTGGTCCAGGAGGGAGAGCTTCCTGATTGGCTGCCATGTATCTGCTGGTCTGGGGTGAGAGGTCAAAAATAAGCGCCAGCTAAGGCGAACCCAAATTGGCGAACGTCGCGCGGCGTTCGCGAACATTCGGCGGAACGCGAACAGTCGATGTTCGCGCGAATTAGTTCGTGGGCGAACAGTCCGCGACATCCCTACTGGCGAAGTGGAGCAAAGTGTGCGAAGACGTCATAGGCGAAAATTTAGTGGATTTTC
The DNA here is from genome assembly GCF_017654675.1 of Xenopus laevis. Lineage (NCBI taxonomy): Eukaryota > Metazoa > Chordata > Amphibia > Anura > Pipidae > Xenopus > Xenopus laevis. The sequence continues at coordinate 72,225,358 of NC_054384.1, forward strand.
CCCTATATGTATGATCCGACTAGCTTCCTGACTCCGCCTCTATCTCATCACTTAGTCCCGTGCTTCTTCCCTTGTGCATGAACCAGCCTGTCTGACCATTCCTTTGCTCCCAGTGTTCTCAGTGATGCTGCTCACTCCTTAGCTCTCTGGCACTCTGAGTTATAGTTCTGCATCCAGTTATATTCGGAAGCAAGGAGCTGGGGCTTGCTAATACAATTCCGGGCACTGTTGTGAGTTATAGTTCTACATCCAACTATACTTGCAAGGGGTTTTTAATATAATTCCTGGCACTGATGTGGGAATATACTGTAGTTCTAATAAGCACCTTGAGTCTCTAAAGTCCACCATTCTGTACAGGTAATACAGGCACAACCACTGAGCATATAGGGGCAAATTCACTAAGACGCGAAGCGCCGAACGCTAGTATTAGTTCGCTAGCGTTTGGCATTTTCGTTACTGCGCAAATTCACTAACAAACGCTGGCGTAGTTTCGCTAGTGTTACTTCGCACCCTTACGCCTGGCGAAGTTTCGCTAGCGACGTAACTACGCAAATTCACTAACGCGCGCAGTGTACTGAACGCTACCTTTTACGCTAGACTTCCTTCGCCACCTCAGACCTGGCGAAGCGCAATAGAGTAGATAGGGATTGTTTCAAAAAATGTCAAAATTTTTTCTAAGTCCCAAAAAACGCTGGAGTGTTTTCTACATGATGGGTGATAGGCTGAAAAAGATCGAAAAATTTTTTGGGGCTCCCCTCCTTCCCCCCTACATTTCCTGACTGGCAACTTACCTAGACAGTGGGCACATGTGTAGGGCAAAATCAAATTTTTATTTGATGTTTTGAAGCTTTTCTAGCCATTTGTAGTGGTGATACGTATTCCTCCATTGAAATTTGAATTTCGCGCCGTATGCAAATTAGCCTTTGCAAGTGTAACTTCGCTTTACATAGCGAATCAACGATAGCGCAACTTCACAAACTTACGCTACCCCTGTGCGCAACTTCAGATTTTAGTGAATTTGCGGAGCGCTGGCGAAAATTCGCCTGGCGAAGTGCGGCGAAGTGCGGCGAAGTTGCGCCTGGCGCAACTTCGATTTTTAGTGAATTTGCCCCATAGTGTCTCAGACCCTAACAACAATAATTAAAGCATACTTAACTGGGTACAATTGGTACTGATCTGTTTCAAAGGGGATGTTACTAAATACTGACTCACCAGGGTGTCCAAACCTTTGCACATGGTCCTATGTTTTAAAGTATGAAATAAAATGTAACTGTCCATCAATGTTTGGAAATATGTTGTTTTTTTTCTCAAGGTATTCTTTATTGAGTTTCAAATTTATTTAGATTTTTTTACATTTATCCCAATTCTTGTAGAATTTCCCCACATTATAAGTAGCCAATGCTGCTGTTTTTTCATATTGGTAGTGCAAGTCCAATTCCTTGACGTGTTGTTTTTTTTTTTAACACATTGAAGTAGGTGTTTCCTACTTATGTAATTTGGCATGGAGTGCCCAAACTATTTCAGTCAAAAATGTACAAAGACTTCACAGACCAAAAACTGCAACCAATGCTCCCCTCCTTTTAAGACCATGATTAAGTTGCATTTTGCTTCTAATTTTGAATTTCACATCAAACGATATAAAACGACTCACACACACACTGAGTTCTAAAAGCAAGAGGGCACATGCTGATTTCTCTTCATTTTATTATTAATGCAGTTCTAGTGTTTCCAATCTGCTAATGTGTAAAGAAAGCAAAAAATCCATCCTATGGGTAAACAAAACAGCATCCCTGGGAACCAAGTCACGTTTTATCTATTGTTTTAATGGATATACAGAGTATTTTGTATAACATGGGGTAATTACAGCTCCAAACAGATATTAATAAATATTTTTGCACTTTTGCCTTTATGTTAGCCACCCATTCAGCGCTGACAGCAGGTTTTGGAAAAACATTAGGAAGATTATTAAACAAAGATACTGTAGAAACTAGAAGAATTTCATTGCCAGCTAATTCTGTGAATTCTATATAGTGAATAGGGAAAGCCCTGCAATGTAAGCACCAATATACTGTATAATGATGTCCAAAGGAGTTTGATTGACATTTACTCTATTTTAATAGAAATGTTCAGGAAAATATATTGACATAGTTTATTTTCCATAGGAAGCCTAATTGTGTTCATTCATGTAAGCAGAGCCTGCTATTCTGCTCATCATCAGCTCAACCAGCCACATTTCATTTGTGAACTCCCCAGTGGATATATTGTCATAAAAATGGTAGAATGCCTGGATAGGTTTATAAAGTTCTTACTTAACACTGCACTCTCAGCAAGATAAGCTGCCTTTAGAAGTCATGATTCATCACAATTCCATTAGACAATTTAGAAAAAAAATAACACAGCTTCAATTTTAATTTTGTGCTCACGGCAGGAATAAATACTGAATCTTCCTTGAAATAAAGAAGAGCCACCTGGCTACTTGAACCCATGCTACTGTATTACAGCACTGAGTTTTAGGGGCACATTTATCAAAATGTGAGTTTAGAGCTAACTTTCACCCAAATGCAATTCTAAAAATCCCATAGGAATGAATAGACGTGGGTGTGTTTTTATTTATTAAGATCTATGATGACATTTAGATAAATCTGCCCCTTAATCCCAACATCCCCAGCAAGAAACCTCTCAGTAAAATACCAAACATGTTTCAAGGGAGGTCAAAAAGGGTTCCAGTTAAAGGAGAATACAATCCCCCTATATAATAAAACCCACTACCCTTTACCCTACACCTACATAGTTCCCCTCCCTGCTTCCGATGCCGCACAGGTGATAACTCCAGTAATTACCCCTATTCCTGTAATTACCCCAGAGTATTTACGTTGCAGAGTAAGCGCAATGGAGATCATGGGAGCCATCTTCTTCTCTTCTGTAATATTCGGGTCTTCTTCCCTTCGGCTATTTCCATCACTTTCAGTGAACGCGCATCACTTAATTTCCAAAGATTACCGAAGAGAAGAAGATGGCGCATGTGATCTCTGCAACAAGGGTTAATTACATGATTAGGGCAATTACTGGAGTTATCACCTAGGCGGGCGGGTGCAGGAAAGGGGGACTTTGTAGGGTAGGGGGTTTATTATCTAAATGTTGTTGCAATCGCAGTCAGTTGTGCTTTGCATTACATTGCCAGTTAAGGTGCTAATCCAACACTGTATAAACAATGCATTAGAAAGGCAACGTTAAATACATAATTTATTAGCAATGTACTGTTGAGTATGTGCCTTAAATAATATATTAAATTCATACAACTCATAAATCATAGAATCCTTTCCTTCATACATCATACATGCCTGATACCTCTCCTGTAAATCTACAAAACAGTTACTGTACAGAATTCTCAAATCAGCTGAGCTGTTCATATATCATGTATGCAATTTCCCAGAAAGCCATAAATCATGCATTTGTTTTATTTATCATGTATGCTATATGTGCGCATCACGACTTACACAATCCTTTCTCCTAAGCTGCTTTCTGTATCTAACATAAAACATTATATAGTCCATATATCTTATGGTCCAGAAACACACAATTCATCTGTCTTGTTACACAATTATTCTTGTAGTTTCACATTCTCATGTTATTAGATTGCATCTGGAATGCAATTTTTCTGTCCAGTTTCATCACGGAACGATTTGTCGAAAGAACCCTAGGTCAATTAAAAGAAACCGATAAATACAGAGGTGGTTGATAAGCAATAAAGTTAAAAAAGATTATTTTCTTCCTGAAGCCTGCCCGACACATACATTTATTCCAGACTTTAGTGCAGAATACTGTAGGTATCGAATGTATATCATCAATCACTCAAATAATTCTTTCACTTTTTAAGCCATCATCACACCCTGCAAACAAGTCATACATTTTCTTACACTGTATAATGAAGTGTATTCAAACAATTCCCTCTGCACCCTATTCATACCCCTCACATATAATATGCACATTGACAGGGAAATCTTTGTGTGATTCTATTACTCATACAAACAAGCCTTTACAAATGCTTTTATATGTGATTTTGTAAGCAGGATATTGTGAGACGCAAGCAAAGCAAAGGGTACTTGTCTTTTTCTCTGTCTGCTATTAGGGGGAATGTAGCATTTACCGTGGCTATGGAGGGGTTAAAGCATGCCCATTAATGGCTAAACTTTAATTAAGCTCCACTGCAGAAGGCCGCGCTCTCCTGTAAAAGTGTTCCTCCTCCTATTATCACAGCGCTTTTGTAAAAAAATTAAAAAACAAAATAGCAAAGAAAAAAGGCGCACCCCTCCTTCCCCATCACCTTCTAGAAAAAAGGAAAGAGATAGGCAGACGAAGAGTGGGGGAAAAACAGAAGGAGAAAGAGAACATGAAAGAAAAAGAAAAGTGTGGGGGGGGAGTAGGAGTGTGAGAAGATTTAATAGAGATGCTGGTTTAATTCTCAGCTTGCATATAGGGTCAGCCTCATTAAAATAAATACAGCTCTGTTCTCAGTTGCATGGCATTGCTCTTGTGTAGATATAATAACCACTGAACTGAAATCTCTAAAGCTTTTTAGGTTTTATTTTTAACTGCTGAAATGATACTAACAAAGACAGCTGGAAGGAGGGGTACACAATGAGAGGGTAGAGTATAAGCTCTTCAGACCAGGGCCAGAACTAGGGGTAGGCAGAAGAGGTACGTGCCTCTAAGCAGTCTAAGCAGCCTACCCCTAGTCCACCACTGAAAAAGGATAAGCAGGTGCTGTTCTCCGATGTCAAAGCGTGATGATGCACCAAACATAGGTATGGATGGAGCACATAAGATGCAGTCTCTGCCGCAAATAATTATTTATTGAATCACAAGGATCCTTTATCAAGTTTATCAAGCGTGCTGATGCAGCCAGTCTGCGCTTGTTTGCACACACATCTCCTGGTTTTTGCACGCATGTCCTTACTTATGCACCCCCTGGGGGGGGCATGATGTGGCTGGCATTGCCCAGAACTACTTCCAATTAACCATAGAGTTAAAGTAAGTTGTGTCATTGGGATGCATATAGGGCTTTTTTCCCTCCCAGATATTTAGCTAAAGTCTCTTCAAAGTTCTTTTATTCAGTAAAAATCCTACAATTCTCATGAGATTAAATATATGCAGGAAACCAGAAATGGCTCCATAGTATTGTAATACTATGCAGGGAATCAACAAGTGTGAGCACATATGTGTTTGTGTGTAAGTGCATGTGTGTATGCAAGCTTCAGCCTGGGTTAAACACATCCTGATGCCGATCGTTAGAGTGTGCAACATTACACACATCTCGGATAAATCAAATCATAGAGACAGACATCAGAAACTCATGAGAGAGTGCCAGTCTGTTCAGAAGGCCATCTAATAAATACATTAAAATTAGAGAGCGTGCCATCACAGAGGGAGCCACATCAGAGGGCACAGCATAAAAATAAGTCACATATGAGAGAGTCAGAGTAGAAAGTCACATCAGAGGAAGTCTTGCAAGAGAAGGAGTGTTTTCAAGGAAAGTTACATAATAAAAAGTATGAGTCACTGAGATGGATTTATACCAGGGAGTCATAGTCGAGCCTGAAGCAGTAGGCAGACATATCAGTGGGAGGCAGTATGTATGTGTACCAACAAAATGTTATCGTAGATAATATTTCATAAAACTAGGTTATAAAAGAGGTCACATAAGGAAAATCAGATTACGTGTTTGATTACGTGTCTTTTTTTTATTCATATGATTGTGGCTGAAAGTATTACACAATTTTCTAGATTTGAGAAACTAAAAATAATAATATCCCCCTTGGAATTTTGGTTACACTGTAACCAAATTGGAAAGGAAAAAAAATGGTGATCCCATTATGTAGTAACAATGAAAAGACTGCTGTCGTGCTGGTAGGGATGGTTTTGTTTCAATTCAATTTCCTTGCAACTGTAAATTACATCTATAAATATGCCTTGGATGTCTAATTTGGAGAGTTAAGGGGTGCAAAAAAGTCAGTTTTCATGAAGGTTTACCTCTCATGTTTTGCATGTTCAGTTCATTCTTATATAGTCCTTGTTCCACATGGTCCACTATATAAATTAATTTAACTATTTGACTTAATTAGCACACTTGTTTACACTAATAGATTAATTGCCCTCAGTGAACCATGCTGATCGCCTCTGTTTTAAGACAAAAATCTTATTCTGAGTATAATAAATAAGTTATGACAAAGCAGCTAAAATGTACTGTAATACTACAGCATGCAGTATTCTCAAAAATACTGGGTTATATTACTATCAATATTTAAACTGATGGGTACAAGGTCTTATGTTTATAAGATCAGGTAGTTTATTTCATTTTAAAATAACTGAATTATTACATCCTACTCTCCAAGTACATTACTTCTGATGGATGCCAATAAGGCTAACGTCATTGAGACTGAAAACCACCTGGACTAGCGGTGACTGACTGTTGCCATTAAACTCAATGACAGATGGCACTGGCAGTTTCTAGACTGGTAGAAATACAATGGATGAGAAACATCAATATAATGTATATTTTTAATGTTTTTACTGGTCCTGTGGATCCGTTTGAGTGCTGGTCAGCCCTGCTTTTTCTTCAAATCCTGTGCCGTACCGTTCCCTAAAGCTGCGGGTTTGGGGCTGGTGCACCCGGACCACATTTACTATTTGGTGAGTCATTTACAATATATTCTGGGACACCATGTTTTTCCAAACTAAAGCATAGGATCAGAAGCATAGACACAAGAATACCAAGTCTTCAGGCAAAAGCACAGGTTTATTTCAACAAACCTTTCCCAACATAAAGGTAACATGAACACAGCTCATTAGAGTTTCAACATCACACATTCAAAACGTTTTCCCTCTCTGGGGCTCTCACCATACAGGGTGGCTCCCAAACACTGGAATATTCTAGGCTTCTCGCTGGCTAAGCCCTGTCTGGCTTTTCTTCTATCACTTAGGGGCAGATTTATCAAGGGTCGAATTTCGAAGTAAAAAATACTTCGAAATTCGACCATCGAATTAAAATAGGATTTTTCACAGAATTTGGGCATCAAACGATCGAAGTAAAATCATTCGAATCGAACGATTAAATCGTTAGAATCGAATGATTAAATCGTTCGAATCCAATGATTTTAGTGTACGAGCAAATGATTTTACTTCGATGTGTAAAGACTTAGAAAAATGCATTAGAAGGTCCCCGTAGGCTAACATAGCACTTCAACAGGTTTACTTTGGCGAACTATTGAAGTCGAAGTTTTTTTAAAGAGACAGTACTTCGATTATCAAATATTCGAACTATTTTACTTCGAATCAAATTCGAAGTAAATTCGAAGTCATAGTATCCTATTCGATGGTCGAAGTATCCAAAAAATTACTTAGAATTTCGAATTTTTTTACTTCGAAAATTCCCTCTAATTCACTTCGACCCTTGATAAATCTGCTCCTTAGACTCTCAGTCACCTGGTTATGGCTCCATTTGCTCTTTGCAGTGGCAGGCAGCACCCCCAGCCCCTCTGGTAGATCCAAACACAGACAGGTAACCTTTCTGTTTTGTAGCCTGCTCAGAGAGACCTTCCTAATACTTTCACTACCATTAAATACCTTTCCATGGGACAGCCTTCCTGTGGAAAGTGAGCTCCAATATGCAAACTGATCCACTGGAATGGATTTTCTGGCTTGCCTGTTCCTTTCAGAACACTGAAGCTTCCAGGGCCAGACAGCAAAATCCTTTAAACAGAGAAACTATTCTCAGTTTAGTGGAATCTCCTTTGCAGCTTACATCTTCTATTGGGGAGAAATTATAGGCAAACTTGTAGACACATTTCTTTGATCACTTTACCACAAAGTTTAGAATTGCAGTTACTGTAGCTATACTCTGACCCTGGGTTCTTCTCCTGCTGGGTCTGCCATCCTAGTTAACTGTAAACCCTTTCTTTCCTGGTCTGCACTAGTTAACTAAAGCTGGCCATAGACGTGCAGAAATATCCTTGTGTCTGACTAACGAACATGTGATGCAATCTCCTGACCTAACTTACCATTCAGATTGAATAAAGTAGTAAAAAGAACAAATCAGATCATTAACTGAAAGACATCAATTGTACAGCAGTTATGTCCGACAAATAGAAGTGACAGTCACCTATTGATATTGTCAGATAGGCAATACATGTTTGATCGACTCAATTACCGATTGCCATGGCATGAAAAATGTCACTAACAACACATGGGGCAAATTTACCAAAGGGCAAAGTGGCTAACGCTAGCAAAAATTCACCCACGTGACGTCATTTCGTTACTTTGCCAATTTACTAACGGGTGCTGTTGTAAATTCGCTAGCGAAGTGGACCTACTCTAGCGCTACTTCGCACCCTTACGCCAGGCGAAGTTGCGCTATGGCGAAGGGACGTAACTACGCTAATTCACAAACTTGCAGATTTTACTGAACGTTACCTCTTGCACCAGACTTGCCTTCGCCACCTCAGACCAGGCGAAGTGCCATAGAGTAGATAGGGCTTGTTTCAAAAAAAGTTAAAATTTTTCCCAAAAAATGCTGGCGTCTTTTACTGTTATAAGGGTGATAGGCTGAAAAAGTTTTTTGGGGTACCCTCTTTCCCCCATACATTTCCTAACATATGGCACCTAAACTATACAGTGGGCACATGTATAGGGCAAAATAACAACTCTATTTTATTTTATGAATCTTTCCCAGGCTTGTGTAGTGTAATGTATTTGCTGCTACATATACGTCCATTGTACTTGGCGCTGTATTCAAATTAGGCATCGCTAGCATAACTTCGATTTGTTTGATGAAATAACGCTAGCGAAACTTCCCTACCTTTCGCCTCCCTGAGCGCAACTTCGGATTTTAGTGAATTAGCGACGCCCTGGCGAGACTTTGCCTGGCGAAATGCGGCAAAGCCAACGCTGGCGTAACTTCGAAGGTAAGTAAATTTGTCCCATGGTTCCAAAATTGCACAAAATGAAGATTGTACGACTTTATCCTTGTATCTATGGCCATCTTAATAAGATTCTCTTTACTTTCTTGTTCTACTTACCCACTGGTCACAATAGTAGAACTGTATTTTGTACTACAGTCACTACATTCTGTGGTTAATATGATACTATTTCTTCTTTTATTTTGATCAGGATTCTAATATCCTTTATTTTCAAACAGTTTCATCCAAATGGTATGTGATTATATTGCTTTGAGTGTTGTTTTAGCTGTTTTGAAACTGTATTTTTTCTTATCAGTAATGTCCACCTTCAATGCCTAATGCTTACCTTCTATGTTATGAACTGCATTCCTATAATAATCATATTCTTCCCTAGGATTCCTGATTAAAGGAGAAATACTGTAGTTGTAGCCATATGAGTATCCATAGCTGGCAGAGGCTGCATAGTGGGACATGGACATCCACTGGCACACCTTTTCTTTAAGGGGCATTCATGACTCAAGGCATAACAGAGGGGTGGGAAATTGGCATCTCCAGGCAGATTCTTTCTTCTGCATCATTCATTATGCTCCAGAGCGTGATACTTAACACCTGCTTTAAGCAAAAGCATCAAGTGTAAGGCTCCTTTGCACCTGCTAAAATTGTCTGTTTTTGCTATGGGTTGTACCTCTTATCTCTCCACCCCTTGTACTCTGTTCTTGGTATGTCAGCCATTATATTTGAGTACCTGTATTAAACTTTTTACATTAATATATTGCTTACGATTTTATTTATATTGGTAAAGTTTATGTGGAACATGGGTCTGAGTAGAAAAAAAGAAGGATGTTGGTTGCAGGGACAAATGTTGTTTGGGTTCAGTAAATCAGTTTCAGGTCTCTGGTCTTTCCTGCTTAAAAATGTGATATAAACTTCTAAGTTCTGCAAAAACAATAATACAATAAAAAATAAAGTGATGAATTTAGATTAATTTACTTCTAAACATGAGTTATCCATAAGTTCCTGTTTTCTACTTAGTGCCAAGCAAAATTTGGATTGCAAACCATATTTGTCACTTGTGCCTAATAATAGCCACATTATTCTGCACCCAGCAAACAGTATATTTTTTCATTACCAACTCCAATAGCAAGATGTTTGACATCTGGCCAATTAGATATTGGTCGAGTGGGCCCATCAAAGAAAGCCCATACACAGGCATGTGAGAGACCGCATTGGTCTAAAGGGGATTATATCAGCAGTTAAATCTGCCCATGTATGTTCACCTTATTTGCATGGGAGATCCTGGCCCCTCTGCTGCCTGAGGAAAGCTTCTCCTCTCGTCTCATTGTCACAATGCCCCTGCTTATTTGGTCAGTTTTGCTTTTATCTACTATTGGCTTTTGCTACTGTGAATTTCTACTTTTGTAGAAGATGTTCATTTAATTAAGTTTCAGACGAAAATTCAAACCATCAAGGCAAGGAGTTCTCTTTTCCATAGTTTGAAAATGAAACTGCAGATTTATATATATACTATCCTCTTATCTGCACATTAAAGGAGAAGGAAAGGTTAAAACTAAGTAAGCCTTATCAGAAAGGTCCATCTAAATATACCAGTAAACCACCAAAGTAGTGCTGCTCTGAGTCCCCTGTCAAAAGAAACACAGCATTTCTTTCCTTCTATTGTGTACTCATGGGCTTCTGTATCAGACTTCCTGCCTTCAGCTTAAACCTCATTGCCCTGGGCAAGAGCATGCTCAGTTTGCTCCTCTTCCCCACCCCTCCCTTCTCTACTGTAATCTGAGCCCAGAGCAGGGAGAGACTCAGGCAGGAAGTGATGTCACACCATGTTAATACTGCAGCTCCTATCCTAAACAAACAGAGAGTTTCTAGAGCTTTTTACTCAGGTATGGTAAAACATTCTACAGAATAAATATAGCATTCTAGCTTGCACTATTGCAGCTAATCTATTGGCAATAAAATGCCTCCGTAGCTTTCCTTCTCCTTTAACTTAGTGTTAAAAGAAATAAACAGGAAATAAGAAGAATGAAGGATTATGAAAATGTAGATGTTTTGTATTTACAGTACATAGATGAGGCACACTAAATTCAGAAGAAAACATATTTAAAGAATAGGAATAAAAAGGAGAGCTTTCAGAAACTAGGGGTTGCTGGTGTAGTTTCCAAATAATTGCTAGGTCCATCCCATCACTGTTCAGAACACATGAGCACTGAGATGTGTTATTTCCTGAAACCAATAAGGACATAACATTGTGGAAACAAAAGAAAACAGGCAGGTTTAGATTGTGCACATGGAAACCCATTTATCATGCTGTGTAAGATTGTTGGTGTAAAAAGCCAGTATAATATAAATGGTGAATTTATTAAGGTGTGCATTTCATGTATAAAGTTCACACAACGCACATTTTTTATATTGCGAGTGTTTTTACTGAACGCTAAAACATCGCACTGCTGCACCCCTCTTTCCAGTTTTTGTGAATTCGAATTGCGCACAAATATTCTCAAGTGTTTGTTGAGTGCACTCAATTTGCATATATTTTCTCTACCACCAAAGTCGAGGGGTAACTCAAAAGCATAGTATAAACATAAATATTTGCAATTTTGCCAAATTTAAAAAACTGTTATGGACATTGGCGACAATTTGTCAAAATGGCAATTTACTAAAAGGCAAGTAAAACAATTCACTAGTGAAAAAGCGCAGCATAAGAGAAGTTTTGAACCATTTCGCCAGGCCAAATTTGCCCCAGAGATCGATCTTTAATCTGCAAATTTATCAAAGTGCGATCTTATTTATACGTCTCCCTTTTCGCCAAAGTCTATTTTCCAAGGTTCTGGCTGGTTGAATTGCTAAGAAGAAGCTAAATCCTCAACATTATTATGTCAGTGACTGTATTCCCAAAAAAGTAGTAGAAACAAGACAAAATGCTGGCATTTTTTTCATATATTAATGTGGGATTATGTTTTCAAGTTGTAACTGTTAAATATATGCTATTTACACTTTTTCACCCATTTGAAGCTCATGCCACATTTGTTTTAGGGTGGGTTTATGTCTAAGACTACAAAGGATCTCTTTGCAATTTTTTTGCTTCCTTGGACATTTTTAATAATAAGTGGTCATTTCCAGAAATTTCACCATCACTAATAAAGACATACATATAACCTTTATGTAGCCACCATATTGAAAATGACGTAAGCATAAGTATGTTAACGAAGTTTGGCTAGGAAGAAAGTAACGCTAGAAAAAAATTTGCTAAAAAACTTTTGTGCTGACGAATTTTCACTGGCAAAAGTACACACCTGCACTCATTTCACGAGACGAAATTTCACGTTTTGATAATAACGCATATTCATTATGAAATAATGTCTGATGTAGTTGCACAAAGTATGGTGGAGCATTCCAAAGTAAAAATTCTCACGTACAGTCAAACCCCTTTGATTTAGGGGATTCCATCTATTTAGTTGAAGTGTTGTGATCTGGCAATTGTGTATGACTTTGGCCTTTCTGACTTTGAGCTTCTAAAATCCCTGGTACTGAGTTATTGAATGATAATTTGAGTATGACCTGGTCTTTATCCTGATTACTCTTTGCTATAAATTCCTGGTTTAGCCTAATTTCAGTTTATATTAAATTGAGTGGCATATTAAGGAATCTTATCAAACTGGAATATATATTTAAGTAAATATTGCCATTTTACAGCTATTACCTTGAACACCATTTTGTGATGGTCTCTGTGCTGCCTCAGAGATCACCTGACCAGAAATACTACAACTCTAACAGGAAGAAGTGTGGAAGCAAAAGGCAGAACTCTAGGCATTAACTCAAGGGAAACATAATTATGCCTCTTTATAGGTCCCTGGTAAGGCCTCACCTGGAGTATGCAGTGCAGTTTTGGACTCCAGTCCTTAAGAGGGATATAAATGAGCTGGAGAGAGTGCAGAGACGTGCAACTAAACTGGTTAGAGGGATGGAAGACTTAAATTATGAGGGTAGACTGTCAAGGTTGGGGTTGTGTTTTTGGAAAAAAGGCACTGCAAGGGGACATTTTTATCCATAAAGAGGATCACCATACCAGAGGCCACCCCTTTAGACTAGAAGAAAAGAACTTTCATTTGAAGCAGTGTCGGTGGTTCTTCATAGTCATGACAGTGAGGTTGTGGAATGCACTGCCGGGTGATGTTGTGATGGCTGATTCTGTTAATGCTTTTAATAGTGGCTTGGATGATTTCTTGGACAGCCATAATATCAAAGGCTTGTTATACTAAACTCGTTAGTATATGTATGGGTATATATAATTTATGTGAAGGTATGGAGGGGTGTGTGTATGGAGGCTGGGTTTTTATTTGGAGGGGTTGAACTTGATGGTCTTTTTTCAACCCGATTTAGCTATGTAATTATGTAACTATGTTAACTGGCTCATGTGACATTTTAAATGGCAGAATGAATTATTTGATATGTAAAGAGTATGATTTAGAAATAAAAAGTAAACAAAAAAAAAAATCATGACAGAAAAGTAAAACTAATTTATTTGATTTATTTATTTTTGCTATTGTTGGCAGCTCTTTTTTTGGTGAGTAGTTGTTTTTGCTAAAGGGAAAAAAGTACTTGCATTTTGCTTTGTATTTTCAACCATATGCACATTTAAATACTTCTAATATCTTTATTTATTCCATAATCAGTTTGGCAATTTTATCCAAGATGGCAATTCACCAGCCTGATGCAGCGCAAATATGAGCAGGCATTTTGATGAATCAGGATTGAAAACTGAATGGAATCAGCAAGCAGCATTGCTAGGTGTTTCATTTAGGTTAATGCAGGTTACTGCAGTAAATCGATTGCAAGCATTAAGTCCTTCTGTCTGACTTGATAGGCTGAAGTGAAATGAAAAACTGTGTTAAGCATATCTTTACAAACATTTGGGGAGATGCACTGTCTTAGCCAATGCTGACTTACACCAACATGTTCCCTGTCACACCTACATGAAGATGATCTAACTACAAGAGTAGGCCAAGAAATTAAAAATGGAGCCTGACATGCCAATTTTGGGTGACTGTAAGTAGTGAGGTCATTAAGTAAACTGGTGCAAAATGCAATTTAACTTCATAGAATGTGTATTTTGTTTCTCTGTATAAGTAGATTTAAAGTACTCTCCCAGGTCTTTGGGACAATATCTAATGGTGTCCCAAAAAACAGGGAAGTCAGCTAATGGACACTGGCGCATTGATCTTATATTAGCGCATAAGAGTCAACTGCAACTGCTATCTCAGTAACAAGTGAGGACCCTTAAACATTTTAAATTAGATTCAAATGCACAGGGGCAGCATATATACCTGTCAATTCCCTCCTGAAAAGTTCACTATGTAGCTTACAACTAAACTATAATCACAAGCAGCTACATATTCTGAGGGTGTGGAATAGGTATAATTTACAGGATACAGAAAACCAGGCTATGGTTAAGATTAATCTAATACAGTATATTCAAAGTTAATTATCTCCCTTAATATTAATAAAGAGCCTGTCTTTATTGTGTCACTGCATATACAGAATAAAAAACTCTCCCTCTTCAAGATACCTTTTTCAGATTCCAGGTAAATAAAGGTTTCCCTGACATGTATGACAGCACCAGTGAATTCTGACCCTTTTCCCACACTTTTTAGGGAGCCATAGATGGTCTCTGTAAAATGTCAGAAGTCATTGGATGTGTAATACAAACAGTGAACCCCTTTGGCTGAAAAATACTATTTTTATTAGGGTGCAGAGTCCTTGTTAGGCCTTTAAAGAATAAAGTATTCTCTTTGTAGGGCATGGAAACCCAAAGGGAGTCCTTTTTAGGACAAGCTGTATTACTATGTCAAGTCACTCCAGAAATATTTAAGTCTTGTTGACTGTGTTGAACAAATCTGCCATATTTTGTTTTGTGTCAAAATTCCTAACATTTGCCAGTTGCATTGGAGTCAATGGGAAGGCAAAATCACATGCATTTTTTCCCCCAGTATACTGCTACACAATGCACTACATTGTTGGAGGACCTCCTATCCACAATGATACATCTGCTTTTTTTTTTATAGGAAAGAAAGCTCCCATGTTGACAATTTATTAAAAACATGTATGTTATTTTTTACACTCCCTCTGGCTAATGGCATCAGCTGAGCAGAGGTTATACATACAAAAAATGTAAGCAAAACAAGTAATCTTACCAAATGTTGAAGGCCTAAAGAAATATTTGAAGGAAAAATGGAATGAACGGATCAATATACATTAGTGCTTCAAAGCAAGTTGTAGTTCCAGTTCATTTAATCAATACACCATACATTTTCCCCTAAATAACCATTAGAATATATTTAATATATTTGCATTTATGTAAATAGTATAAGGGACTGCAGAGGCATTCTTCACCACATTAAAGTGGGACTGTTAATAGTCATGAAGATTATGCCTAATACAGGGAAGTTGTATGCGGTCTATGCTGTGCATCTCT
The DNA here is from genome assembly GCF_017654675.1 of Xenopus laevis. Taxonomy (NCBI): domain Eukaryota; kingdom Metazoa; phylum Chordata; class Amphibia; order Anura; family Pipidae; genus Xenopus; species Xenopus laevis. Next base: position 72,240,799 of record NC_054384.1, read on the forward strand.
ATGAAGGTTATGGTTGCATTATTGCTCGTGGCAATGCTGACATTATACATGTCCTACTGGCTTGTTGGACCACAGAGCCTTATATATTTCTTACATGGGATTATAACACAATAGGGGGGCAATGGGCAGTCATAATCAAGGTTGTTGTCTACCATACTAAAATAGATAAGCTGCTCAGCTACAGTGGAACATGTACCAATAGGTTAAATCTTAATGAAGAAATCTGCCTTAAGTTAGTAACTTTACAGTTATGTATGGCCATATGATATAACTTAAAATCTAACTTCAGTACAGTAATTCTTTACGGCAACAAAATGTGTTAATAGTCTCTGTTATAGTAATGATTCCAAATACAATAGATCCCTGTTTTTTTGTTTTCCAGGGGACTATGTCAAAACGTTATAAAATCTGGGAAACCGTGAAATCCAGACAAAAAACAAGTACAGTTTGCCTTTGCAGGACGGGAAAATGGTGTCAATTCGAGGAAAACATAAAACTCAGGAATGTGAAATCAGGGTTCTACTGTAAGTGTAAAAAATATGCACTTTTGTTTGGTTGGGAGTGAATATAACCTATTGGAATGGAAAATAGATTTTTCTGTAGATTCTAGCACTCTATCAATACATAGTTAATAATTCAAGTTATTTACAAAATATTTTCTAAGGTGCACAGAAAGATTTAATTTAGTATGCAGACAGAAGCATAGAGTTGAAGAACTCCATGAGACATGTAGCAAGTCAAAGAGATTTCCCTTGACAAAGATGGTATTCCTTAATATGCTATAGCCATATTGTATAGCTAAAAATCTCATTTTTATGAATGAAGTGTACAGATTTTTCAGAGCAATGAAAATATATTACCCAGTTTTTGAGGTACAAAGATATACCATAGAGAACATTTGGAGAACCGCCCACAGGTTTGTAGGGGCACATACACAAGCAATTATACTGAAATTATTTAATTGTTAAGGCCCATTGTTCATATACAATTAATAAATGAACCCTATAAGTTCAAGATTAGGCTGAAAAACATGCATTCCCTTAGCACTCCATTACATTTTGTTATGTACTAAATAAGCCAATAGACGTTTTAACACTTTCGACACCCCATTTGTCTGTGTTATACTCCACATATGTCGCATACCTGATGGCATGGGACAAACCTCAGCCACTCCACAGTGGTATTGGGAGACACTGGGTAACTGGTACTTACTAGTGCAGTGCCTCCACCAAGTGGGATCCGGGAATGTACATACGGGTGGCCCCACTAGGAAAACAGTAATAATTCACACAAACGTAAACTAAATAACTTTTTATCTAAAAGTAAATGGCCATTGATACAAGCAACATTCCTAACAAGGTGACAATAGGGGCCTCCCTAACTAAATAGGCAGGTGCAAACTGTCTGACTAACTAAAAGAAGGCAAAGTCCTTTAACTCAATTCCACCAACACAGTCTAGGCAGGTGCAAACTCTCTGACTAACTAAAAGAAGGCAAAGTCCTTTAACTCAATCCCACCAACACAGTCTATACAATCTTCAGGGGCTCCTTTAGGATACCGACACTTATGAAACTCACTCCAAAAGCCTCTTTGGATGCTTTGCACAGAATCTTCAGGAAGTCAAGCACTTATGAACACTCAGTGCAACTCTAGAAACTCAGATGGGAATTCCCCGCAAGTGATGGTTCCTCCAGTCTGGACTCCTTTCTTGCTCTCTTTCTCCCCAGGCACAGTATCTGACTTTCCTGTGCCAGCCTGATCCAAATGACAGCTTTTGGTGGTGCATTCCAGCTCTCTGGGTCCACCAGCAGAGCACTGATCGCTCACTACCATGTGGCTCTTTCTGCTAGGCATTTCTCTGGCAGGATTTTCTGCTTCCTCTTCCTGCTGGCCACTCCCAGGCTGCTGTGTCATTTTCTGCATGCCTGAGATCACCGTGAAGCGGATTTCTAGGCAATCACTGGAAGTCTTTTCAGAACTGCGATTGTTCTTCTCTCATCATTAACTTCCTCCCTTCAGATCTCTCTGATTAATTTCTGATAAGTGGATTCTTTCTTTCTTCTGCAGAAACATCACAGCAGTGTGGTCCATACTCATCAACTTGGCCAAGTCGCCCACAAGCTGGGCTGCTTCAAAGGTATCACTTAGGGGTGATTTTCTCCCAGCAAAGTTCAAACTCTCACATGATGCAGTGTATTTTTTGTGGGTTTTCTTCAGCCAGTGCAAAGTGGTTTCAGATCCTCTAGATCAGATTTCACTTCATCCTCACTGGCACTAAATTCCTTTTCCTCTGGTACATTTGGAAATTCTTTCTGTTAATCTCAACAGTACTATCCACAAGTACGTTAGACAGGACACCAACTTTGTCTCGTTATGAAGATACCACTCTAGGTCGATAAATAGATACATCCGCATCCAAGATTTTATAAATGAATTCGTCTTCTGTTTTGCGTATTATAGGGCCTACTACAGCAGTCCTTTTTGGATTCAGACCCAAACCCTTCATCACTCCAGAACACTCTGGAGACTCTCAACCGATGGCACCATCTTGTCTCACTTTCTCTGTGACCAGGCCCCAGCTGTGTCTCCAAAATGTAAACCTTCTGTCTACAACACTGCACTCAGACACAGGCTCTGTGCCTGCTCCATTACAGGGAACTAATGCAGAAGAGTGGTAAGTGCAAGGTTTTAGCACTACATCACTACAAAGGTATCACTTACCAACACCAGTGAGTATATTTAACATATATGATTGAGTGTGATCTAAATTAACTTTAATACCACAAATAACAAGTCAAACATTATTAATTAGAGGAAAAAATGTCTTTGTGTGGATTCCATAAGAGAATAGGTTTGCTACCTTTTCAAAATCTTCTGACTGGCAGGCCATAGTGAGTGGACAGGTGCTCTTAAAAGGGGGTGACATAAATGGGTGGGTGGTGACACAAAGGGTCAGAGTGATGATGAATGAGGGAGGGGTGATGACACATGGGTTAGCTCATGTTCATTCTGGAAAGCAGTGATGAACAAAACTGACCTGTGCCACTTTGTTGAAAAGTTTCCAAATTATCAAAACAAACTCCAGAGCACTCAGGCTCTTTTCTTCTTTATTATATCAAAAAGAACTTTACAGATCACACAGTACCCCAAACAACAAATAAATGACACATAAACCATTCCCCATCCCTTTTCAAATCCAAAACCACAACCCACATCATTTGTTGACTTTGAGTAAAGGTTGCTGTGTCACCCCCAAAATGTTTGTACTTTTTGATATAGTAGTTTAAAAAAAGCTTGAGTGCCCTAGATGTTGTTGTGGCCAAGTGGTGATATCTCTTCAACTGAGCACCAGGTGGATATGAACTACTGAGTATTGTGAAATATCCCATATTTGAGAAAAGTTTGAAAAACCATGGAAAAAATTGTGAAAAATTAGCAAAATTGTGAAACTTCAGGATTGGTGTCATTGGGCATTTTTCTTGTGATTTTTCTCATGCCAAATAAATGGCATCAAAGCTTGTTCTTTTCTTGAATATTTCTAGCGCCAACTGCATTGAAGTCAATGGTTTGTTTTTCTTTCCAGCAAAACAAAATGCATGGGAATTTCTAGTGCATATTCATGGAAATGTTTGCCACTTGAGAAAATGCAGATTTCACAGATAATCTGTGTCAGGGAGCAAAAATTTCTTGCCCTTTCTGGAAAGCCCATGGAAGAGAAAGGATACAATTGGGGCAGATCCAAAGGACATTACAAATTTCCCAGCAAATTTATTGCCAGTTAAATACTGGCCCAGCCTTTGCAGGTGTTTTACAGGCTAGGCTGGCTATCAATCCTATAAGAGAATCAATATAGGACAATACAGAAACAGTGATTAATTAAACATTAAATAATAATGGCCAATAAACAATGTGATGGAAATTACTTTAGCAATTATCTTTGCTTAGCCTGTTGATGGTAGAATATTGAAAGCAAATATTTAATTGGCTGCTATAGGATATTAAACTGAGGCAATGTTTTAGTAAATGAGCTCCAGTGAGTGGAACTCTATTTTCTTCCACTTCCTAAATATATAAAAACCTTTTTAAAAAATGAAAATAAAATTGCTCAGTGCCGTTCTAAGCACATTTGCTTTTTTTGTTCCAAGCTTATTGATCTGTTTATAAACTGCTAATATCATGAATTTGGTAACAGCAGTGCCACCTGTTTTTCAGAAGAAAAACAGAAAACTCTCCTGATGTTTCTTTGCTCAAAAAAAAACATGAGAACGTTCATCTGAGTTTTTTAAATAGTTATAGTTAAATACACATTTACTTCATAATAGCAACATCATCATCAATGTTTATTTAAAAGCGCCAGTAAATAACTCAGTTCTTTACACTAATTTATGAGGAATAGGGGTCAGTAACTTAAGAAACAAGGGTTAGAGAGTAAAAAAAAAATAGGATGAGAGGACCCTGCTCACAAGAGCTTACAATCTAAAGCATCAACAAAATGCATCAAAGAGCAACAAAAGTTCTGAAAATATTGTCTATGGCACAAAGATGCTGAGCAGCTTCCAGTGGGCTGAAACTTGTAGTAAAAGGGGCAATTTAAGAGGAGCCCAGAAGTTACGTAGAATTGCGATGTCATGATGTCACACAGGAATAAAAACCTGAACAATAAAACTGTTTTTAATTTAAACATGAAAACCAAAAATATTTTTTTTCAAAATCCATACTATTTCAGCTGTCAATCATATATTACCTTCCACGCCTCTATGCCAATGGCATAGCAAGCTCTTCACTTGCCTTCCACTTCTCACATCTCCTTTCCCTCGTGACTGTCTATAATCTGGCATACCCTGTGCTTGGGTATGTGTATAAGGTCCTCCTTTTAGGTGAGTTAGGGATAATGCAACGCTTTCCATAATGACTTCCACAAAATTGCCCCTACCAGATTGTTGTGATTGTGATGGATTTTGAGACAATGAATGTTATAACATTTGGCTAATTTGTTTAGAGCAAATAACCTTTATTTCCTTCTATTAACATTATAGAAAAGGATTTGGAATTATTCATAGGTTGACATGTGCCCTTTAATGAGCTTCAGGAAGTGGCACAACAATCCTATTCATTAAAAAGAGTCGACAAAATCGACAAAGGCACCTCAGGCTCCATGGTCCATGAGCTCCATTGGACTCTGATGAAGCATCTAATGATGCAAAGCACGTTAGTAGGGAGGAGCTCTGGGATCATGGAGCACTGAGGTACCTCTATGCTTTTGGTACGGTTGTGTCTTTTGGATGTTGAATATATTTATGGCTGTTTTGTTTTGTCTTCCTGACTATTTACTGCAGTAGTAAAATGTGCACCTTTTATTATATATCCCCCATGACTCGCAGTTTACATATGCAAAGCAAGGTTCAGAACTTCAGACACCATCCTGCTGGCAGCACAAAGTAGGAAAGACAGTTAGTCGTTTCCTATTGTCCTCTTGTTTTCCATGTAAAATCTCAGTGTCAGAAATGCCACTCTCATCTTATTATATTAAAGTCCTCCGCAGATGCTGCCACAGGGAAGAAAGGCAAAGTTGTTGCACAAATCTGCATTTAGAGCATTGTTGATAATTATTTTAATACTCAGAACATTGTGGAATCTTTCATTATCATTTCCCCTCTTAATTAAACACAGCATTAAATGTGATATTTCTTGTATCTATTGCATGTTCTGTCATAAAATATTTGGTTTACTAGCCCACAAAAAGTTTACCCTTCTAATATGTTTTGTGTTGTTCATACTAGTAATCACAATATAGTGTTTTTTTGCATCCAAAAATAACACCAACCAAACACCAAAACTGTTGTTTTGAATTAAAACTCAGAGAATCCCCCACCCTCCCTGCACTAACCAACTGGTCCGTCCTGATATGGTATCCCCGCTTGCAGTCTCCCTGCTGTTTACACTGCAGAGCTTGTTACTTTTGCCGTGCAGTAAGTCAGTCCATATCTTTACTTCGTTTCCATGGGAACAGGAAATTTAAGCAGTTTTTCTGTCATTTTGAAACATTATTGCCGCTGAAGTCCGACATCTATTATATGCAAACGTTGGATTTCTTGATATTAGGTATTTTATAGGCATTTTAAAATTTCCTTGCACATTTTAATTGTAAGAAAGTTCAGAGAGGTAATGTCTCTGAAAAGGGTTTGACCCAAGAAATTGCTATTATACAAAAGTAGCCCTCCCTCAGAATTATATCTATATTTAGTGTACTAGATAATGTGGCTTCTTACTGTCCTTTTCTGCTTGCACAATAGTTATCACTATTTTTTCACTGCAGTTGACTAACTTCTGCTTATATTACTCTTAAAGGCTAGCATAGAAGAAAAAAGCAAATTACTGATTGCTATAGCATACTGCCCATGTACAGATTTATTCTGTTAGTATTTGAGCCCAAGTGTCTTGTCCCTAAGATGTTGGTCCCAGATCTCTGGAACTATATGTTGTCCCACATCATCCGTGTATCTCAAAGAATAATATTATGCAAACTAGGATGAATGCAGAAATGAAATAAACATTAGATAAAGACATCTAAAGTTAAGGATAATGTAGTATATTGTAAACAAACTCCATGTAGCCCTAGTTGAATATCACTATTATAACTGACATGAAATAATACATAAGATTAGTTTTCAGCCTTCTATAACCAACATTGAATTTTAAAATATTGTTGAATCTTTTCCATTCCATTCCATCTCTCCAATAATTAAAGTCAATAAGGGCCTTGGATTCACAGTGCACACAAACGAACCAAACATGAGCGAATTAACAGACAGAGTTCTGTCTTTTGCTTCCACACATCTTCCTGTTACAGTTAGAGCTGTAGTATTTCTGGTCAGGTGATCTCTGAGGCAGCACACAGACCATAACAAAATGGTGGTTCAAGGCAAGAGATGTAAAAGGGCAATATTTACTTACATATACAAACATATACCAATTTGGTAAGATTATTTACCTGTTGCCTATGTTTCCAATATAATTTGAGTACGTAGAACACATTCTTTGAAATCATAGATAATTCTCAAGTAAAGCTAATCTTCATTAGAAAAAAATAATGGAAATTTAAATTTTCTAAAATCACTCAAGGAAATAGCTTACCCAGATAGAATGCATCTTTGAGATATACATTGCACGATCTCTGTCCCAGAAGTGATAGGAAGAAATATTGTAACACGTAAGGTAATTCTTCAGAAATGTTTAAGACAAAGGAAATCAATTATAGCCCAACCTTTGCTGTACTCACATGGCTGGCTAGTGTGAAATAACATTCTTGGAAAGTCAGTCAAGTAAAGGAATTTGTCCCATGATGGCATATACTTATTTAATACTGTAAATAATTGTAACAAGAAAAATAAGAAGCAGTATAACATTGTTATGCTATTCACCCTAGTGGGACAACACAAATATAGTTTTATTTAGCTGTACAGTGGACCAAAGCTAGGGGTAGGAAGAAGGGGCACTTTCCTTGGTGCCGCCACTTGTCACCGCATGATTCCCCCAGTATTGTGCACATGTAAAGGCGTAAAAATGAAAGAATTTTTTTATATTATTATGTAAATAGTAGTGATGGGCGAATTTATTCGCCAGGCGCGAATTCGCGGCGAATTTGCGCGATTCGCCGCCAGCGAATAAATTCGCGAAATGCCCGTGAAAAACGGGCGCCGGCGTCAAAAACGGGCGCTGGCGTCAAAAACGAGACGCCGGCGCAATTTCGCAAATTTTTCGCCCATCACCAAATTCGCCCATCACTAGTAAATAGTTAAGCTATGCTGTAGTGCAGCCAGCAGTGGTGTTAAGTCCACCTGTGAGCCTATATAAGACAGTTCCTTGCTGAGGCACTTCTTTTTGGCCAGTAACATCTTGACACAAAAGCAGACAGAAGTGGCCAGACCTTTGGGAAGGTTGACTCTGTGAGGGCTAGGGAGTGGATAGTAGTGGCAAGTGAGTTAACTTAGTAGCGAGAGATAGAGAGGACTAGCAAGCACGGACAGCCTGTTTTCCCAACAAGGAGTTATAGCTTGTGCTAGGGCCCTATGATGATTGTACACAAGAGAGGGAACTAAGCATTCAGAAGTAGGTTAGAGGAGAGCCTACATGAGACGCTTGTTCATGTCTGTGAGGACACCACAAAGATCAGGTTTAATAGTCCCTTAGGCAAGGGAGCCCCTCATCCCCTCTCTGAGGATGCTTTCAAATGTATCCTGTGAGAATCTGACTCTGCAATATCCACCTGTGGACTGAGAGAAGGGAACAATGCAAAGCTCATCTGATCATGCAAAATACATGAAAAAGAGCAGCTGCTTTGAAGTCAGAAACTATCTCCATTTAATCAGAAAAGAAACAACTTTTCAAAAGATATTTCCTTTCTCTCCCCCTTTTCTGTCTCTCGTTCTTTACCTTGAGCCTGCTGCCTCCTCCTGTGGATAACACAATGAATAAAACATGGATATCCCAATTAAATCTTGATTTAATTTCATTTCTTTGTGAGTCTGATGATCCGCAGTGCTCTTGCACAAACCAGCATCCTTTTGTTATATCAGAGGCAAAAACTGCTAGATGCTTGGTGCCAGAGAGATGGTGACCCTAACATGAGAATAAGAGCTAAACCCCATTAAAAGAACAAAGAAAAAGTCTTCAAAGGTAAATAGGAGGTATTGTGTATGTAATAATGTGCAAGTAAGATTGACCCTAATTAAATATTGATCAAAATGGGGAAAACTAACCGAATGGCAAAAAAGGAAACCCTTGTAGGGGATTCCAGAGCCATGCCATTTTCTCAGGATTTAGCCTTCAAACATGAGGAAAACAACTAAGAAAATATGGCCTGAAAAAAAAAAAACAATGAAAATCAAATACTTTCAGTCTATAACCTAGACTTAGGTCATAGAACCTTAAATAGTTCTGTTAGTGCTAATAGATCCAGCTTAATTTGCTACTGTATTTCACATCTGTTTTCATCTGAAATGGTAGAAAAGTATATAACCTCGGGTTTGTTACGGCAGATGCAAATAATATAGTAGGTCGAAAAGAACATCGCAATGATGGAAATTTTTTTATGGAAGAAAAAGACATTAATGTTAAAAGGAAAGAGGCCTCATTACCTCACTATGCTGACACATAGGTCAATAATATACAGTAACAGTAAACAACATGATGCCAGTTCAAAGCACAAAGAATGACAGCCTAAATAGAATAAAGCCTTAACAGAATAGTTTAGTTCGCCCCCCCAAAAAAATCAACAAACATTTTTTTTAAAAGATTAAATATCTTTACATCTAAATTCTAAAAGTTGCAAAAGTAGAGCAGCAAGAAAATGGTACAGGTGGATGTAATGATAAAGGACTAGCTTTTATTGAGTAGGAGCTGCTTCTCCAGCCTATTAGGTGTTTGCCCCACACTAAAGGCAAACATGACTGGTACAGTAGCCATGGATGGAGGCCAAACAGAAAAACAAAATGGCAGAGGGCAGAAAGGTTTTGAGCATTCATGTGGCAGGATGCTTCACTTTGTCAGCATTACTTTATCATTGTGGACAAAAAGGTGTTTGCCAAAGTATATTTCATGGTTAAAAAATATTCTTCTCTGTTCAGTGGACTAGGAAAACTAAAATATTTTCAAGTGCACCTTCGTTGCAGTGCAAATATCTGTTCAGCTGTACAAGATCACAGATATTTCCCTTTCACTTACAAAAACAAATGAAAAAAGAACTTCAGTGCTTTGAAGATCAAGATGCCATTGACGTTGTAAAATAAAAAATGTAGGAAAATGCATGTGTGATAGCAAAGATAGATAGAAATCATACTTACAGCACCAAAATATGAAACATTTCCCAGTTAGTAGTACAACATTGTTGTAGTTTTGCATCTACTGCAAATGATGTGGGATGTGTGTGTGTATCATTAAAAGGAACAAATGAAAAGGGTTTTAAATCTTTTAATGTAAAAAATATCCCATTTTGTTATATTTGAATCTAAGTTTGATGCTACTACCTGCTGGTGTCCAGGACACTGTCGTGACCCAGTGAGCTTCCTGGAAATAAATATTTTATTGGCATGAGGGCACTCTGGCCAAGGGCTGGTTGGTATAGACCAAGGGGTCTGCTGAACTGAAATTCCTTGCACACTGTGTGCGGCGACCAAGATTGCCGCTTGCCACAAGAAATTTAGCTGCGGAGCGGCGGGGCGGATCTGAGGCTTTCCGAAAGGACAGGAGAGCTCAATGTGCGAGCGCTGAAGGAGGTCAGCGGATGCGTGTATGCGCATGCAGGTATTCGTGTGTGCGTGCAGCTAAGCCGGCGCCCCTGAAGATTTTTTTGCCGGGGGGCCCGGTTATCTGTAGTTACGCCGCTGTATAGACGTAAGGAAAATATTTAGAATAGCCATGGCTTTGATTTTGAATTTAGGCAGGATCTGCGAAAGCTTTTTGTTTTGCTTTTAGAAGTAGTTTTTTTTAGAAAATGTTTCATTGTGTGAATTCTAAAGTATTAAGAATTAAAATTATTCCTAGCCCTACTCAACCTCCAATTATATTACTTAGCATCCCAAATTTATTACATACATTGGTGGCTCCACCCTGACCCATACAATCCCAACATGGCATTGCAAGCCAATATAGCAGGGTCCTTAGAAAGCCTTAAGAATCTACCCTAACGCAAACTCTCAGATTTGGGCAAATTACCATCCTCTATCACTACACCCCACAGAGCCTGGTGTCAAGGATTGAAAGAGATTAAAAAAGACCTCATACGCGTAACTCCTTCACTCCCACTATGGGGTAATGATAATCTGCCACTCTTTCGAAAATTAGAGGATTTCCTTTATTGGCCACAAATGGGAATCAAATATCTTGGAGACCTTTTAATAAACAACACATTCCTATCGTACCTAGAGCTTAAAGCAAAATGTGCTCCAGCCAGCCTACCCCTGTTCAGATACTTTCAAATTTGTCATATATTCAGGGCGCAGTTTGGAACGCTCTCCCCAGTTATGACCACATTGGCTATGGGGTCATTATCTGTGGAACAGCCCACAAAACTAATGTCCAAACTATATCATAATTTATTAGCAAGTATCCCCCTCCATTCCGCTCTGCACAAAATAAATGGCAGTTGCAGATACCAGAGCTCACACAGGAAGACTGGGATGAAGCTATGGAGACAATATATACTAGTCTTATATCAGTGAGAGACAAACTGATTCAGTACAAAGTATTCCACCAACTCTATACAACCCCGAGAAAACTTAAGGCTATGGGCAAGAGAGACAATGACAATTGCCCCAGATGTGGAACATCAGCAGCGAACTTCATACACATGATCTGGGTTTGCCCAGTAATAAACACCTATTGGTCTCAGGTAATGGCCGCACTAGCAAATACCCACAGGTGAATTCTCCACAGGTGTGTCTACTAGGGATAGTGGACCATTTAGTGCCTACTGCCCATTGTGAGGAGCGCGGTCCAGTGCGTCCTCCCTCGCCGGCATCCACTCCAAGATGGCGGCGCCCAGGGCGGGCCACGTGGGTCTTCCTCTTCGCCCCCTCGCCTGGACGCGGCGGATTTGCGCCGGCGCAAAGACGCCAGCGCCAAAACGTACAGCGTCAACACGCAGCGTCAGCACGCAACGCATGACGTCACTGCGCACATTTTGGCGCCAAAGAATTGTTTAAAAGGCCATTTGTGACTCTCTGCCTTTGCCCGTGAATAGGTTCTACTTCATTGTGTTCCTGGGTGCTATTATAGTGTTTGGATTCTTGTTATTTGACCTCTGCCTGTTCCTGTTTACGACTACCTGCTGCCTGAACTGATCTCCTGCCTGACTGACTACTCTTTCTCTTGATCCCTTCCTGTACCGCGAACTTTGGTGTGTAACCTGCCAGCTTCTTCCTTGGTCACTTCAAACTGAGCCTTCGGGCCTGACAGTATTCACGGGCCATGGACCCTTCCGAGGAAGCTCAACCCCTACCCGACTTCAGAAGAGCTTTTCGTGGGCTGGCTTCTCGCATGGAGTCTTACGAGGCCCAGCAGACTCATTTTGGCCAAGCCTTGGAGGCCATTCTGGACAAGCTGTCGATCAATCCTCCAGCGTCCGCTGCTGTGGCTGCTCCACTTGCTGTGCCTTTACCTGCTTCCAATCCTGAGCCTAAGGTACCTGCTCCACCTCTCTACAGCGGAGACCCCCAGGCTTGTCGGGGTTTCATTAATCAGTGCCTGATACAATTTGAACTTCAGCCTTCACTATATGTATCTGAGCGAGCTAAAGTAGGGTTCGTCATCTCCCGTCTTCAAGGGAAAGCATTGGAATGGGCATCGCCCTTATGGGAGAAGAATTCTCCGCTAATTCAGGACTGTAACTCCTTTCTCCAGTCTTTTCGGACCATCTTTGATGCTCCAGGCCGAGTTACCACTGCCTCTTCCCGTCTGCTGCAAATCCGCCAAGGGAGTCGTTCTGTCAGTGAATATGTGATTGACTTCCGTACCATTGCAGCCGAAACAAACTGGAACAATGACTCTTATCATGCGGCTTTTTACCAGGGGCTCTCCATTCGTCTCAAAAATGATTTGGTCTCCCGCGATATCCCGGAGCTGTTGGAAGATCTCATCGCTCTGGCTATTAAGATTGATACCTGAATGCGGGAACACCAATCCGACAGGGAGAGAAGCAAGAAATTACAGCCACAGTTGGCTCCACGATTTCAGAGACTGCTGCTTCCTGGTATTCCTGCTCCGGTTCCGTCTACCTCCTCGGAGGAGCCTATGCAAATTGGCGGAGCCCGCTTATCTGAAGAGGAGAAGATGCGCAGACGCACAGCCGGGTTGTGCCTATATTGCGGAGGCAAGGCCCATTTCGCCTTTAATTGTCCAGTGAAGCAGGGAAACTTCCACGCCTAGGTAAGTTTGGGGAGACTCACCTGGGCGGAATTGTTCCTTCTCCCCATCAAACTCCTCATCGATTTTTGCTTCCTGTGCAGCTTTAAGTCTCGTCCAAGAGAATCTCGACCCGAGCTTTTCTGGATTCTGGCGCTGCTGGGAACTTCCTTGACCACTCCTTCGCCATCCTTCACAGCATCCCTCTCCTGTCCTTGACAACCCCTCTTCGAGTCCTGGCAATTGACGACAGACCACTCTCCACAGCGTTCATCTCTCATGCCACACAAGAACTGTCTATTACTGTTGGAGCCATGCATGTTGAGAGACTTTCCTTCCTCATTATTACCGTATATACTCGAGTATAAGCCGTCCCGAGTATAAGCCGAGGTACCTAATTTTACCTCCAAAAACTGGGAAAGCTTATTGACTCGAGTATAAGCCGAGGGTGAGAAATGCAGCAGCTTCTGGTAAGTTTCAATCAAAAAATTGAGGGTTTCTGCTCCCATTGGAGGTGCCAGCATCTCGTTTTTGGATGCCGGCGACCATTCTTGGACGCCGGCGAATATTCTTGGAGACTATTCTTGGACGCCGGCGACTATTCTTGGACTCCGGCGACTATTCTTAGGCACCAGCGACTATTCTTAGACGCTGGCGACCATTTTTGCGCTTGACCCGAGTATAAGCCGGGGTAGAGTTTTTCAGCATATTTTGGGGGCTGAAAAACTCGGCTTATGCTCGAGTATATACGGTAACTGTCCTTCCACACCTATAGTCCTGGGGTTGCCCTGGCTTCAGCTCCACAATCCGACCATCAATTGGGTTGAAAGCCAGATTTCCCATTGGAGCCATTTTTGCCAGCAGAACTGTTTAAATTCGAATACAAAACAGAAATTATCCTCTGTTTCAATAAATCCTCACTCTCTTCCTCCAGCATACCAAGACTTTTGTGATGTGTTTTCTAAAAAATCTGCCGAAACTCTTCCCCCTCACCGGCCCTATGATTGCCCCATTGACCTTCTCCCTGGCACCATGCCTCCTCGTGGCCATACCTACCCTCTGTCTCCATCGGAAACCAGAGCCATGAAGGACTACATTCAAGAAAACCTGCAACGCGGTTTCATTCGTCCTTCTTCCTCCCCTGCCGGAGCTGGATTCTTCTTTGTAGAGAAGAAAGACGGCACTCTTCGACCTTGTATCGATTATCGGGGTCTCAATAAAATCACTTCAAAGAATCTGTACCCTCTACCTCTTATTACTGAGCTCTTCGACCAACTCAAAGGAGCACGTATTTTCACCAAGCTGGATCTCAGAGGTGCATACACTCTGATCAGAATCCGAGAGGGCGACGAATGGAAGACCGCTTTTAATACCCGAGACAGTCACTATGAGTATCTTGTCATGCCGTTCGGGCTCTGCAACGCGCCCGCGGTCTTCCAGGAGTTTGTTAATGACATTTTTAGGGATTTACTTGGTGTTTATGTGGTTGTCTATTTAGATGATATACTCATCTTCTCCAAAGATCTGGCTGAGCACAGAGTCCATGTTCGGGAGGTTCTCTCTCACCTAAGAAAAAACACACTTTATGCCAAGCTGGAGAAATGTTCATTTGAAACTTCCAAAATCCCGTTCCTTGGTTATATAATTTCTTCTCTGGGCTTTGAAATGGATCCGGTCAAGATTGCCGCCATTCAAGAGTGGCCGCTTCCTACGAGCACCAAATCCATACAGTGGTTCATCGGCTTTGCCAATTATTATAGGCAGTTCATCAAAGGCTTCTCTTCCAGAATTTCCCCTATTTTGGCTCTCATCCGCAAAGGTGGGAAACCCGACTGCTGGTCTTCACAAGCCAAGGAAGCATTTGAGTCTCTGAAAAGATCCTTTTCTTCTGCTCCTGTTCTGAAACATCCCGACGCCTCCGATATAGGAGCTGGGGCAGTACTTTCCCAAAGGCAACTCAGTGATGGAAAGCTCCACCCATGTGCCTTCTTTTCAAAAAAATTCTCCCCGCCTGAACGAAATTACAATGTGGGCAACAGAGAACTTTTGGCAGTTAAATTGGCACTTGAAGAATGGAGACATCTTTTGGAAGGCTCAACGATTCCTGTGACGATATTCACAGATCATAAGAACTTAGAATATATTCAAGCTCTTAAACGTCTCAATCCCAGACAGGCTCGGTGGGCCCTTTTCTTCTCTCGTTTTAATTTCTTCATCACTTTCCGTCCCGGTTCCAGAAATAAAAAAGCTGACGCCTTGTCCATAAGTTTTTCCCCAGAAGACTCATGTTTTCTTGACGATGATCCCATCGTTCCTCCAGCAAAGATTGTGGCTGCTTTATTTCCTTCCATGGCATCACAGATCCTGTCGGCACAGTCCTCTGCACCGCCTGATACACCGTTGGGTGTGGCCTTTGTACCCCCGGATCTTTGCCAGACAATTCTTCGTCAGTCCCACAGTTCTAAACAAGCCGGTCATCCCGGAATCAAGAAAACGACTGAATTATTGTCTCGTCTGGTTTAGACTTTGTATCTTCCTGTTCTGTGTGTGCTGCCTCGAAATTTGCGAGAATTTGCTCACAATAACTCTCTGCATGCTTCTTCCGAGAGATCCCCTTTTTTTTGTGTGTATGGTCAGCATCCTTTGGCTTTCCCACAAGACTTCCTTCTCTCCAATGTACCTGCAGCCAATGATCAAATGGCTCATATGTTTGCAATTTGGCAAGCTACTAAAATCAATCTAGAGAAGAGTTCTATTGCTCAAAAGACTATTGCCGACAAAAGGCGGATTCCTCCTCCCCCATATGCTATTGGGGATAAAGTATGACTTTCCACTAGGAACATCCATCTCAAGGTTCCTTCAGCTAAATTGGGTCCCAAGTTCATCGGTCCTTTCCCCATAATTGAACTTATTAATCCTGTAGCGGTTCGTCTACAACTTCCACCCGAAATGCGGATACCTACTGTGTTCCATGTGTCCCTTCTTAATCCTGCTTTAATCGACCGTTCTTCGTCCTTTCCTGCTCCAGTTTCCGTGGACGGTCATCTCGAATTCGAAGTAGAAAAAATTTTGGATTCTCGTTTGTCCAGAGGGACTCTCCAATATTTGGTGGAATGGAGATGTTTCGGACCCGAGGAATGCTCCTGGATCAGACATTCTGATATCCATGCTCCACTTCTTCTAAAAAAGTTCCACAAGAAATTTCCTTTTAAACCCAGTCCTGGTGGTCCGGAGGCCCCCCATGGGGGAGGGGGTACTGTGAGGAGCGCGGTCCAGCGCGTCCTCCCTCGCCGGCGTCCACTCCAAGATGGCGGCGCCCAGGGCAGGCCACGTGGGTCTTCCTCTTCGGCGCCTCGCCTGGACGCGGCGGATTTGCGCCTGCGCGAAGACGCCAGCGCATAGACACCAGCACCAAAACGTACAGCGTCAACACGCAGCGTCAGCACGCAACGCATGACGTCACTGCGCACGTTTTGGCGCCGAAGAATTGTTTAAAAGCCCATTTGTGACTCTCTGCCTTTGCCCGTGAATAGGTTCTACTTCATTGTGTTCCTGGGTGCTATTATCGTGTTTGGATTCTTGTTATTTGACCTCTGCCTGTTCCTGTTTACGACTACCTGCTGCCTGAACTGATCTCCTGCCTGACTACTCTTTCTCTTGATCCCTTCCTGTACCGCGAACTTTGGTGTGTAACCTGCCAGCTTCCTCCTTGGTCCGACACTTCAAACTGAGCCTTCGGGCCTGACACCCATGCAAAACTAAGGTTTAGAGCCTTATTATTCTATGCTAAGAAATGTATTACTATGCATTGGATGGGACCCACCCCTCCTACAGGGGACTCCTGGATAAAACTAGTTCATGAGGTTATACCCATGATTAAGCTCACGCATGAAGCCAGAGGTACGGGCCGTAAATTCGATAAGATATGGAGTCCCTGTTGGGAGTCAGGCCCTGGCGTTCAACCTAGAAATGATTAAAGGGATACTGTCATCGGAAAAAAAAATTTTTTCAAAATAAATCAGTTAATAGTGCTGCTCCAGCACTGAAATCCATTTCTCAAAAGAGCAAACAGATTTTTTTATATTCAATTTTGAAATCTGACATGGGGCTAGACAGCTGCCCCAAGTCATGTGACTTGTGCTCTGATAAACTTCAATCACTCTTTACTGCTGTACTGCAAGGAGTGATATGACCCCCCTCTCTTTCCCCCCCAGCAGCCAAACAAAAGAACAATGGGAAGGTAACCAGATAGCAGCTCCCTAACACAAGATAACAACTGCCTTGTAGATCTAAGAACAACACTCAATAGTAAAAACCCATGTCTCACTGAGACACATTCAGTTACATTGAGAAGGGAAAACAGCAGCCTGCCAGAAAGCATTACTCTCCTAAATGCTTTATTTACCAGTAGGTCTTTCCAGCTGACACGAGGTCACCCATTCCGATTAGAAGAAAAGAGGTTCCGCCTAAATATTCGGAAGGGGTTTTTTACAGTGAGAGCTGTGAAGATGTGGAATTCTCTCCCTGAATCAGTTGTACAGGCTGATACATTAGATAGCTTTAAGAAGGGGTTGGATGGCTTTTTAGCAAGTAAGGGAATACAGGGTTATGGGAAATAGCTCATAGTCCAAGTTGATCTAGGGACTAGTCCGATTGCCATTTTGGAGTCAGGAAGGAATTTTTCCCCCTCTAAGGCAAATTGGAGAGGCTTCAGATGGGTTTTTTGCCTTCCTCTGGATCAACTGGCAGATAGGTAGTTAATAAACAAAAAAAAAAAAAGGTTGAACTCGATGGACATGTGTCTTTTTTCAACCTTACTTACTATGTTACTATGTTACTATGTTACTATGTAAAGTACAGGCACAAGTCACATGACTGGGGGCAGCTGGGAAATTGACAAAATGTCTAGCCCCATGTCAGATTTCAAAATTGAATATAAAAAAATCTGTTTGCTCTTTTGAGAAATGGATTTCAGTGCAGAATTCTGCTGCAGTAGCACTATTAACTGATGCGTTTTGAAAAAAAACATGTTTTCCGATGACAGGATTGAAGGAAACAAGATTCAAATAATTTATATAGCGTAATTAAAATTTAATGTGATAAAATAGGATTTTAATTTTTTTGGGTGATGGGTCTCCTTTAACAATTCATTTACACTAAACAGGTAAAAAGCGAGTTGTATGACCAGTTTATAGAGCTTAGATTGTAATAGCAAGTAAAGCAAGTAAAGATGGACTTTAGCCTGTATATGTTGTTGTGCAGTGTTTTGCAGTTCTGAAATTTTTTTATTGGTGAGTTAATGCAGCTGCTTGATTTGACTTAGGTTTGTTTGCACTCTAGGCCAAAGTTACCAGTTCTCGTCTGGGGATCACTAGAGTTACAAATAAAGAATTGTTCTGCAGAAAGGCAAATTAAATGAGATATAGCACTGAAGGGAAACTGAGCCTTTTATAATAATGTATATAGATAACAGTACGGCAATGTTATTGTAGTCAGAATAGAATACAGCCTGCAAGTAACCATTGTTAAATCTATCCTCACTGGAAACAGTCAAGGTAGCAATTGGCTACTTTTCTGCATCTAAAGTAAACATTGCCTAGAGGTATAAAATCAGACATCTTAAATAAAAATCTCTCTCAATCTAGTCTGAATTAAAAAAGAAAGTTCTACAAATATGTTACTTACATAAGGGCAGGATGTATAATGGGTGGTATATTGTGAGCCTGAGGTTAATAAGACATTTAGCTTTAACCAGACCAGTAACTTGTTCTGTTGACTTCTTTGGAAGTTAAATTGTACCATAGAACTATGAATTTTCCACTATAGTTTTGTTTCTGATATAACTCTTAAAAAATACACTGAAGAACATGTTGCCAAACAAAATGCCCACCCCTCTCTGGGCTGGAGACAGCTAGGATTGTGAGTAGCAATGAGCACTATAAAGATTGCTACCCATTATAGGATAATATTTAAGGCTAATGATACCTGTATATAATAATGCCTTACATAATGCAACAAACTTTGAGAAGAATTAAGGTCAATAGCCAGGTTCTTTGACTGTCAAACTACCTTTCCCCATTTGTAGTTGCTTCCCATTCAAATGATGGATATGGCAGATTTCAACACAGTTTGGTACAGACTTTTAGACATTGGTAAAGTTAGTGTACACTACATGCAAATACAAATGCATGTTCAATATTGTCCGCATCTTCTGGATAAAGCTAGTAATCCATTTTATGCACCTCAACAAACAAAACATAGGGGGGAATTTAATAAAAGTCGGTAAAGGAAAAAATATTTGCAATGCAAAAAGTTATGCCTTTTTGCATAACAACAAATTTTCCTTTGCGCAAATTTAATATAGCTTTTGCGAACCTGGAAACTGTTTAGTGACCACTTCAGACAGTGGACGAAGGTTTGCAAATTCTATAGTTTGTGCTAGTGCCCAGTGAATGCAATAAAACTTCTTACTGAAAAAAAATACGTTTGCTCCAAAAGATTACAACACCTTCAGGCACTTCTTAAATGTGAGCAATGTGCAATTAAAATTTGATATGCAATAAAGAAAGAGTATTACAAAATGCAAGATTTTTGTCTTATTTGTGCAAACTTTTGTTCTTTGTGACTTTTATTACATTCCTCAAAGGTACCTAAGCAAATATTTGATATTATCACAATAATGAATTGATTTATATATTATCCTATTATGGGAAGTAATCTTTTTAGTGCTCCATGCTACTCACAATCCCTTCTGTCTCCAGCCTAGAGAGGGCTGAGGATGGGCAGTATATAAATGAATTCATTATTTTGATATTATCAAATATTTGCACATGCAAATCTGCCATAAACATCAAATGAGGATGAAGCTGTTTTCACAGCCAATGAACCTGGCTATAGACCTTACTGTTCTCAAAGTTTGTTGCATGTTATCTTCGGATAAATCTTATTGTTTTATATTGGCCTTCATTGTGGTTGAGTTTGAGGAAGGTAAATGTCACTACCAGAGTATTCAGAAACTACCAACTGCAGTCAGGGGCGATTATAGCCATTATGCCGCCTGAGGCAGCCTTCTTTTGCCGCCCTCGCCCCTACCCACGGCACTCACCACGGCACCGGTCCATGTAGCTTAGTGCAGAAAGCGCAATTGCCTTCGCTTTCCACCTTGTCCTTAAATCCTGAAAAGGCACCTCAATTATGCATATCTCTGGGGTTTGGGACTGTGCCATGACATACAATCAAGCCACAAAACCAACTAGATGATTTTCTGATTTGGGAAGAATTCTGAGTGATTTTTTATCTAATCTATAACAATATTTTTGATGGTCCAAAATCATATTGCATATTCTAAATACCAGTAGCTGAAGTATGAAGTGTCTCTGTCTCCACACCTCCCTGTTCCCTTGTCACAGCTCCTCTTTCTTTTTCACAAGTGAAGGAACCCCTGTTTCCACCATCACCACAAAGTGGTATCTACAAGTCTACAGGGGGTTTATTAATAATGGCCTGATTCAGTTTGAACTGCAGCCTTCTCAATTTACTTTTGAACATGAAAAAAATGGGTGATGAGCCTTTGGCATGGCCGCCTCCTTCTGATAAAGGAACAACCCCCTTGTTAGCATTGCCACCTGCTTTTTCAGCATGTTCTGTAAGGTTGCCTCTATACACTTAATCAGGATTCAAAAATTGTTCCGCTGAATTCCACAGTCTTGTTGTAAAAACTGACAGGAATAATGTGGTATTTGTATCTGCTTTCTAATAAGGACTTTCTTGTCATTTCAAAGGAACTAAGTTGAACAAGTGTATCTATTTACAGTCAAAAGGATTTGCTGAGCTGTTCTTTGAATCTGGGAATCTCCTGCACTAAAAAACCAATGACGTAGGAAACAAAAGTGCTTTTATTGGTTTGGAACTGATCAGTGAAAGAAAAAAAGTTAAATATTTCTTCATTTTAACAATAAACAAGAAAGTTTATTCAACGGGAGCCTTATTCATTGAACTCATATTGAATACTCAATTATATAGCCTTTTAATTGCAAAGACCAGTGCAGAATGAGTTGATTATTCTTTAGGCCAATAAGAAGGATGGGCTAAAAGTTAGAGAGAACTTACAGCGTTTATCGTATGTACCTGTTAAATTTTTTATTTTTGTTTTCCCCAAAAGAATACACCCTGGTTCATTTATTTATGAACTGCAATAATTTTAATGTTTTGCTTAAAGGAAAACTATACCCCCCAAACAATGTAGGTCTCTATTAAAAGATACTGAGTAAAACAGCTCATGTGTAAAAGCCTGCTTCATGTAAATGAACCATTATCATAATAATATACTTTTTTAGTAGTATGTGCCATTGGGTAATCATAAATAGAAAATTGCCATTTTAAAAAATAAGGGCCGCCCCCTGAGATCGTACGATTCACTGTGCACACATACAAACCACATGTTAGGTCACATGAGCCAATTAACAGACAGAGTTCTGCCTTTTGCTTCCTCACTTCTTCCTGTTACAGTTAGAGTTGTAGTATTTCTGGTCAGGTGATCTCTGAGACAGCACAGATAGAGTCACGAAATGGTGGCTCAAGGCAAGAGATGTAAAAGGGCAATATTTATGTAAATATATATTCCAGTTTGGTAAGATTCTTTAATATGTCATTCAATTTGATATAAACTATCTGTTGCTTAAGTATTCATTTTGGGGGTATAGTTTTCCTTTAAGTAAACTTCTAACTTAAAATGATCTGGTCCTATCTCCACTTGTGATAATGAGCAAAGTTTAGTAGCCTGAAAAAAATGACCCCTCTTAAATTTAAAACTTTAACACAAAGTGTTTTTTTATTCTTTATTCTTCAGACCTTGGCAGAGAGAGGCAGAATGATTTACTTGTGATCCAAAGAAAAGTAAGAGAATTTGCATGAGAAAGTTCCACATGAATTTCAAATCACTGTATGAATCTTAGCTTAGAAGTAATGTTCTTAAAAAGCAACTCAGGAACAACAAAAATGAGCACTTGAGATTATATATTTTTCCTGAGCACCACAACTGCAAGAAGGATTTATGTCAGGTTGCCAGCTGAACATTGCACACTTTAGACATTGCTTGAGTATGAACTCAGTCAGTGACAGCAGCTTGGGAAAGGATTTAGTGTCAATCCTAGGTGATGCATATACCTTTAAAGTAAGACTAGGAAAGTATGGACTTACCAGAAAAACAGACATAAAATGGCAACCATACTTAACGTGTTCATAGTCTCATTACCATGACAAGGGGCAATGTGAAACCCATTATTACATACCTTAATGAAACCAGGAGACAGATATGGGTGTAAAATGGCAATAGCCTTTATTCACATTTTATCGAATAAATATGACCTTGCCAGCTTAACCCAAGGCAATATTCTAAAGCCAGAATTTAACAAGAGATCGCTATTATGCTGTGCCTCCAACATGATATTAGTTCTGCAGCCCTGCTGCTGGACCTGCATCTGGAGTATGTTGATGATAGGAAATCCCTTTATTTGTGCAACATGTGAAGCAACGTTTCGGCCTTAACTAGGCCTTTATCAAACTTAACCACAGTGTAACTTGAAATCCTTTAAATAGCTCAGAAGGGGGAGGGAAAAATCCAGACCTACCAATTAGTGAGTCATCACATTTACTCTTTTGGTATACATATTAAATACATAGTGATAAATATATGTAAAAATATATTTTTTACATATATTTATTACTATGTATTTATTATGTAAAGGGTTAACGTTGCTTCATCTGTTGCACAAATAAATTGAATTTTCACTATATCAGAGTGCTGCAACTAGACTGACAAAAGGAAAGAGAAAGCTAAGAACTAGAGACCATCCCTTTACACTTAAGAAATTGAGCTTTCACTTGAAGCAACAAAAATGGTTCTACCCAGTGCAGACAGTGTGGGTGTGAAATATCTTGGAGGAATGCACTCATGGTCATTTTAAGGGGTTCACCCTGATAGACTATTGTCTATTTTTCAACCCATATGAACTATATATTTATGGGGTATATTTATCTAAGAGTGAAGTTAGAGATCACCACAGTCCACTAGTGTGAAATTCTGCCACTCTCCATTCATTTCTATGGGATTTTTACAAGAGTATTTATCAATGGGTGAAAGTTTGCCCTTTGATAAATATGCCTTAGATACGAATGGAGAGTGGTGGAATTTCACACTAGTGGACTGTGGTGATCTCTAACTTCACTCTTTGATACATATATCAATGTTTGAGAAAGGGATGTGAGTCTCGAAAAGGTCACATGTATTTTTGTATGTTTTAATTTTTTCAATCCAAATGGACTTGGCAGCTTGTGGTACTGACCTGATGAAAGAGGAAATAGATGATGATGATGGACTTGAGTTGTTAGAAGCCATTGTGCTAAATTAAATTAGGAGGACACTAATGTATGGGTGTAGGAGCAGCATGAGGTGTTCAATAAAAATCTGAACATAAACCAAACACTTGGATTCCACTGTTCGCAAGCAAGCACTCAAATAATCAGAGTATCTTGAAAATAGACAACTTCTAACATTATGGCATGAGGCTTGGGACCAGCTAGCACTGATCAGTCATTCTCTGGTTATCACTTGTAAATGAAAGAGATCATCAACAATAATTTTAAGTACAAAGTTAATGACTACATATTAGGGCATAGCTTATTGTGTAGATTTGTTTATTCTTTTGTGATTGGTTGGTGGGTTGTTGAAGGACTTCTGTTATGGATTATTTTATGCCTGCTAGTTTCTGATCTAGCAAGGGTCCTAACAGCGTTAGTGTTAGGTTTTGTATTTGGATTCGTTGTTGGATGTTTCCGATTCTGATTCCATTGTGTCACGGTCCTGTGTTCCCTTTTTTTCTTTTAAATTTTTGTTTTGCTTGTCATTGTGATTTTGTGGCTGATTGGCCCAAGTATCTTTCCATTTCTAGTATCTGTAGTCTTTGTGTTGTATTTTATGTTAGGTGTTTGTTCTTTGTTTTTCTTTTCTTTTAGTCTTGGTAAGTTTCCCTGGTTTTCAGGTTAGATCGACTTGTTCCCTTATTGTGAGGTAGAGGGATGGTGTCCATATTTATTGTTTGTTTTCCTTATTTTCCAGTTATTTAGTGTCCCTGCTCCAAGGCAGATAAGAGGTGGGTGGGTTTAATGGTTACATCAAAATATGTTCTATAATTATATCAATAAAGAGGTGTTTTATTACTGTCTCTTTAAGCTTGATGCTTTGTTTTCATACAAAGTTTTTGTTGAATAGGAACACTTTGTTGTTATATGTTTTGTTTGCCTTTTGTTTTCCTGGTTTATTTTGCAGGAATTTATTCCCACTTGTTCTTTGGGTCAATATTCAGCATTTGTAGACAAAAGAGAGCTTCAAAGTATTTTGTGCCTGTTTTATTGCATTGTCTGATTGTTTTAAGGCTTTTCTTATTGAACTGTGAGGTACTGTGGTAAGCTATAGGTAGGCCCGTGCCTAAGTCCTTGGTTTCGCTGGAAAATACACGAATTTCCTGTGAAATCTGCAAAATGGCAAAAAAATCACGAAACTGCGCTGGCATTCGTTTTTGACACTGGCAAATTTTTGTGGCGGTTTCACTGATTAATTTGCCGCAAATTCGCGCGTGGCGCACAAATTCGCCCATCACTACTGTTGGTCCCTGTTTAGTTTGCCTTCCCGTAACCGTACCTTTTTGACCTGGGAGTCGTTTTTGGGTGGAGCCCCATCAAATCTCCCTTGCTTGCAAGTGTTTCAGGATGTTCCGGTCCGGGTCCGCAAGGTAGCTGTGTTATGCTCCAAGGTTGCGATACCATGTGGTTTTTTGCGTGTCGGTTTGGGCCCTTGCATTCTCATTTTGCAGCTTTGTTTTTGCCTCTCTCCAGGGTGCTCTCCCATGACCGAATTGTCTTTGACCTGTTTGAGGAGTAATGTCGGGTGGATCCCTACTCACTAACCGGTTTCTTCCAGTTTCTGGATGTCTCTGTGCAGTCAGGTCTGGGTCTGTGGAGTTGTTGTGTTCCAGGGTTTCATAGGAGGGATGAGCCAGGAGATGTTGGATTCCTTTCCCCTCACTATCCCTATGTCGGGTAGATTTTTTTTTTGTGCCTTTTGTGTGGATACTCGTGGGTGATGGCACATGACTTGACCTGACTTTGGAGCTCTAGTAAGATGCAGCCATCTTTGGATCCGCCCCCTGGAACTCTCTCAACTTTGTTTATCTTACATTTCAACCCCACCCCCAACACACAAGTTTCATGTTGTGCCCCTGGTCCTAACTATATGCCACAGCCAGAAAACTCTCTTCCTTCTCACTTGTAAACCACATATAAAAAGGCATTGAAATCAATTTTGATTTACTTCATACTATTAGTTGTCCTTCTCTGGACACGTTCTATGTTATACACAACTTATAGCAAAAGCCTCTAAAACTGAACACAATATTCAAGGCTAAATAAACATCCTCTCTATTTTACTAATACTTCATCCCATATAGCATAAAATTGAGTTTGCTTTCTTCTTCCGTTTTCTACATTTCTTGCTAATAGTCTAGTCATCTGAAATGTTAATTCCTAGTTTCTTTTCTCCTGTTGTCAATGCAATGCAATTACCATTGAGTCTGTGTCCAGATTCACTATTTTTGTTTTTTAGCTGCATTATTTTGTCTTTTGTCATGTTAAAAAGTTAAGGCCTCAAATTCTTGTTCATTTGTCCAATTTTCATTAATAATTTTGCATTAGCCTTAAATCTCCTGAAAAATCCATTCTACAGCAGATCTGCAAAATTGTTTTGCTTTTCTGGAATACCACTAATGTTTATATTAAATAGAAAGGATTAGACACAGATCCCTGAGCTATAGCACTTTTTACTTTTATTTTCTTTGAACATACACATTAGCCATAACATTTTGTCTCCTGTCCCTATATTTATGGCATCATTGACATTGTCATTGTGGCTGTCTCCTGAAATAACAGTATGTCATTCGTTTATACCTTCTGTCAGCAGTCTAAGGCTGTGCATGTATTCATGTGTGACCCTTTGCCACTCCTGTGCAATTCCAAGTATGGCCCTGTGGATGGCAGATAGGGATGTAGCGAACTGTTCTGCTGCGAACTAGTTTGCGCAAACTTCGACCGTTCGCGTCCGCCGAACGTTTGGGAACGTTCGCATTTTGAGTTCGCGTTCGATTCGAGTACAAGTCGTTCGACCATTCCACCATTCGAATTCCTTCGACCGCTAAAATCGAACGATTTCCATTCGTTCGAACGATTGTAAGCATTCGATTCAATGAAAAGCATTCGATCGAATGGCTTCGATCGTTCGATTCGAATGAAAATCCTTCGATCGAATGATTAAAATCCTTCGATCGTTCGAATCGAACGATTTTAGCGGGTGTTCGAAGTTCGCGAACTGTCCGCGAACGTTCGCATTTTTTGCCGGTGTTCGCGAACGGTGTTCGCGAACACCAAATCGGCAGTTCGCTACATCCCTAATGGCAGACAGGTTAATAAAGGACCAATTCATTCAGTGAAACACAGAAAAATTTATCTATTAAGCTGTCTGCAGAACAGAGTGCACAAACAAAAGAAAATATATTTATATAGAAATGACAGAAGAAATTTAATTTATCTAAATCTACACTAAACTGGCCTTTAGATTGTGCCTACTCCACAGTATTAAAAGGGGTCATTTACAATGTGCTATATTTCCAAAACTAGTCTAGTTACAGGTACCTATAACAACCAAACAGCTATTTTCAAATAGCTGACAATCAATCCTTACCAGCTGACAAGGCCGCCATCAGAAATAAAAGGGCTCTGTACAACAAAGTTTTCTAGCCACACCCCCCATGCAAAGGCCACACAGATATAAGTTCTAAAACAGGCAAAGAGTAAGACACTTTTGGACAAAGGATTATGAAGTCTGTCAACAAATCAAATGGGACAATTGGTGACCAAGAGATTTCTTACAGATTCTGTAAAAAAAAAAAGTGGTGGCCATGTTAGTTTTGTGGCCCCTACATGTAAAAAAAACATTGTTGGCCAGGGACCGCGATCACTAGTTGGAAAGCAGGGCCCTCTACAATTAAAAATCTATATAGATGGCCAGGGTCCCCTTCCTAAACAATGATCATTGGTGGACAAGGCCCCTACTGAAAGGTGAAGACATTGACTTACCTCTAAAGTTTGTCAGGCGGTCCTCTTTCGGCGGCTTTCTTTGCTTCTCTCCAGCTGCAGCAGCAACAACAGCAGCAGATTCTTCTTCACTGTGTAAGTCGGGCATAGTAAATTGCAGTTATTTTCAACAAGAGTGCTTAGCTATGTTCTTCATTTTTAACTATTATTGATCTAGTCGTTAGGAGTTAAAAGCCATGGTATGAAAGTGGTTGGTTATATACCATTTCAATTTTAACATGTGTATTTTCTTGCAAACAGTCAGTTTAAGAATTTTCAGGATGATATAAAACTATATGGCTAAATGAACCATTCTCTTTAGTAAGAGGCAACCAATTTGAGGAATGGGTGTTTAATAGCTTGGTTTGAAAAGAGGCAGAAAATCCATAAACAGTTCCCAGGTAAGACTGGCACATATACCAGCTGCAGCTCCTTCAGTTCTTGCTTTTTCCATATTTATTGCAAGAATGTCCACACAAATGAAACAATGTAGGGATCTTCTGTCTCTTCTGGTTTCTATAAAGGCTAAATGCTATGTACCACAATAAAAAGGTGAAAGAATATTGTGAACACTCCAAAATAAATTGGATGTACAATGAAAAAAATAATAAACAGAAATAGATTGCAAAGTGTGCACAGCCCATTAGGGTCAG
This sequence comes from Xenopus laevis, assembly GCF_017654675.1. Lineage (NCBI taxonomy): Eukaryota > Metazoa > Chordata > Amphibia > Anura > Pipidae > Xenopus > Xenopus laevis. The sequence goes on from NC_054384.1 coordinate 72,268,534, forward strand.
AACACTTCTACAGTGTATCTTTGTTGACAATGTTCCATGAACAAAACATCTGTCAGTAAGAGTGATTTGGTCTGAGATGTATGATAACCCTTATGCAATCTAATGTGAATGGGTCTGGACTCCGTTTTACAACCTATTTTGTTGATTTCTGTATATTTTTCATGTGTACATCCAGAGTTTATTTTTATCACCAGTAATACATGATGAGCTTTAACCTTCGGGAGAGTTCTGGAGTTTCTTCTGTTTTTTTACCATTGCAATATATAAGTGTTTTTACATGAAGGTTACAGCAGTTGTAAGACAGTAGAACTGTACATGCTCTCCTTTATAAGAAGCCACAGAGAGATGCAGAGCTGCCTCTTTAACTCAGACTTTAATCAAATTTCATCTTGGTTCCCAATCTGGCTGAGGAACTGCTGGGAGATTTTCTGTGGCTCGCAGGGTTAATTAAGAGAGACAGGCTTATGTAAAATAGAGCCAAAGTCGCTGCCACCGAGTTGGGAGTTGTAATAGATTAATTCATTTCTACGGACTTATCTTTTGGCGCTGCTAATGCACTGAAGGAAATTAATAATTTCAATTAAATTGTATATTTTACCAACTTCTGTTCTTTTAGAGGCGGGAGATTGCAGATGAAATAGGGGCGAGCAATAAGAAATGCTGGATGTCTGTTATGCCATCTGCATCTTGATAGATGACCTTGATATGTGCAATACTGTATAAGAAGGGCTACTTTTACATGATGGGTACAAAAAGGAAATCAGCCAAACTGCAAAATTGCTATAGTAGCAGTCAGTTGAACGTTGCATATCTCAGTGGGTTGTTCATCTTTGTCTGGAAAGAACTAAGTACGAAGTACTAAGCTTGCTGTTGCAGTCAATAAGAACCATCCCCTGCAACTGCCTGGCATCTGAATGCCAATGCACAGTACAGTGATGAAATCACAACAGTTTCCTATTACCCACAAGGAGGAAATTACAACTCTGCAAACTACTGTACATATCAAAAGTAAATTATAAGAATAATGTTGCTCAATCTTGGTGAAATGTTGGACTACAGCATATTCCAACATATTATCAAGGGTTAAAGGGAATCTAATCATAAACATAAATCTTTCCTATGGTGCCCCCTATTTCTCTCTAAACATCAGTTAAGAATACAGTCTTACGCATTTCATGTTTTCACTAGCTCTTACTACTAAACCATCAGGCTGTAATTCTTCAGTATAATGGCTGGCAAAGGGATTCCTAGCATTTTCTGCCTCAATAATCTTTTTCACTCAACAGAAGTATGTCAAAATGGTGGAAGTCTCTCTGTATTTTCAAAGTCAATAAGAATCACTGTCAAATGCCAGGTCCCAGAACCAAAGAATATTGCTCAACATGATGCATTTTAGTAGACAGGACCCAGTGCTTGGCAACGACACCAGTTGCAGTGATTCCTACATCTCAGTCAAATTTTTCTCAACTCTCCTAGACCTTCCCACAATACAGAAAAAGATGCTCACAAAATGAATCCTGTCTACTCTGTGGCTGCATAATTCCCTGCTGCTTACTTCTGTAATCAAAATGTATATTAAACACATTTTCCTCCATTCCCTCCTTCTTAAATTCTCCCACCCCCAAAGAAAAGACCACAAGAAATAATATAATATGCTGTATTTTTATGTGATCTATTAAAGGTTTACTGTACATTGATATTCTTGTAAAACTTAAATACAAATGTAAAAAAGTGTTTACACATGTACCCCAACCAGCAAAAAGGAAATCATGATAAGGCATTGGGAGGCTTGGAAGTTCTGGTGAGTATATTTAACCTACTCAAAGTCAGATATTAGAAACAGTGATTGGCTACGTTTGGAAGGCACTGGTTAATATTTTTGCTGTGTTCTCTGTTTTCCCAACGTGAGACAATCTATGATATGCATAGTAACTTCTATAATTTTCACTTCAAACCTTCTTAATTTTTGAAGTGTACACTAGTTAAATTTTCTTTTAGTTTGCAACTAGTTAGCGATAGCCTCGGTCTGGCCACATCTTTTTTTACACTTTTCTATATAGGCAAAATTGTATTTAATTTTTATCATCAGGAAGTAAAAAGATGTCTGTCTTGCTCTGTATATGCAGTAAAAATGATATAGGGTTTAAGAATCGAAGGCATTGGTATTAAATTATCGACACATCAACGCTTTTATGTTTCCTGGTTTGATCTATGCTGCGTCACATTTTTATTGGCAACTTGGCAAGATCAAGGGTTATAGAAATAAAATAAAAGCCTGCTCAACTGGTTGGGAGGATCCTTAATGGGGCATGGGCAGGGCTGGAAGTGCATGAGAGTCTACAGGGGGAGGCAACAATCTCTAATCCTTGAGGAAACCACTTGTGTACAGGATGCCTATTTGAAGAAATGATGGCCTTTTTTTTTTTGCATTAAAAGGGCATTAAATAGAGGGATAAAAACATAATTTAGCTTTTTTAGATCCCAGGTAATGCCTCATCTTCAGTTAGTATATCCCACCCCCACCCGGTCCTTAAAGTACAATATTTCAGATTTTAGGAAAAAACTTGGGCAATACAACCATCTGCAAATGAATATGATTTGCACAATCTTTATAAATGACCCCCACTTTTGTTTCTCCTAACCGGAATGTGACCTTTATTAGCCCACACCTCTGGTAGGCGAAACATTTTTGCGGGTGACAGGTGCCCTTTAAAAGCTTTCTTACAGTATAGTAGTGGAATTGGAAATGGTTTTATGAAAAGGTTACATCATTGACACAAGCAGTGTTATATTGTTTTTAACCCATATTAATAATATTGCTTGTATTGAATCTGAAAAGCAACGAGTTTTTGGAGAAATATGGAGGCAATAAATAGTTCCCCTCTAGCTGAGAAGGACTAAAATGTATTCATCTGTACTGCCTGCCAAAGCCTAACAACATTGCTCACAGCTCTGTCAGTAAGCTAAAATGAGCCAAAATGTACAGTGTGTGTCCAAAGAGAACACTGGATTACTATTTCAAGACTACAATACTCTGCACACCCTCTGCTTTTTGGACATTGTTCAAATTCTAATGATTTGCACATCATTTCAGAGAAAGTGAAAGGTTTCCGAGCCGTGGAGAGCAGCAGCAGTTAATTCCGTTCACTCAGCACCCTGCTTGATATCAGGCCTACACAGCACCATGGAGAGCAGAAAAGGTTTAGGCTTGTTTGAGACACATTTTCTCCCAGAAAGGATTATCCTCTAACATAATACATTGCTGAAAAAATCATTTATCCATTGCTTATATTTTCCAGCTTTATAATGTACTACTTGCTGTATGTCTTTACTACATCTTATTTACATACATAATGGTGGTTGTGTTTGTTCCAAGAGATAGTCACATGTACATGCCTACACAAAGATATTTGCTCAGATGATACAGTATTTCTGTGTCTAACAATTTATTACAATGTAATAAAGATAAAGCATCTTTTATAATATACTTTCTAAAGCATCTTTTATAATATACTTTCTAATCTATCCATACTGTATACAAACTGTTCTTAGGCTACTAGATATTGCAAATTTGCATACTCTTATCTACATATACAGAAATGTTGGACATTTCTGTACTACTGCAATACAATGAAGATCCATTGACATGTTAATAAGTGCTGTATGCCACTTATGCTTTATGCTTTTAGAAGTGAGTATATATATATATATATATATATATATATATATTTTTTTTTTTTTTTTTTTTTAATTTAATGGAAATACTGGATGGCAGTTACTTTGCCCTCCATCTCAACTCATAATAACATAAATGGAGTTAATCCAGGCATAACTCTGAGAAATTTCTAACTGAAGCAAATGAGATGACAGGCTGAGGCTTTTTTAATTCTTGTTGAAGACAGAACTTTGTATGCTATTTGTGTGCAAAAGGATTTGGAAAATGTTTTATATTCCTATATTGCTCACATGCTCAGTGCACACAATAAATTTGTGGTAAGCACACACCGTTTTTTTTTTTTTTTTTTAAAAAGTGTGCTCACGAGTTTAGAAAGTGTGCACACAAGAATTTATTGGCACACCGCCAATAAAAAAATTAGAGTTGTCTCTTTAACGTGACGCCAAAAATATTTTGGCAAAACTTGCCATTTCATAAGCCACACATTGCATACCACTTCACCACCACTTAATTGTCGATTGTCCAATTGTCAGGCCAAATCATAAAAGTCAGGATGCAAAATGTCCAGTATACTGATTTATCTGTATGTTTGCCAAATTTAATTATTAAGAAATAATAAAAAAAAAACAGATTTATGGTGATTAAAACAATAGGCCAAAAGGGGATACTACAGGGACACTAAAAGCAATTTTATTCATTCAAAGCTTTAAAAAAAATAAAGTATTTCTATAATGTGATATAATTATTTATTGGCTTTAGTTTTTGTGCCTTCTAGGTCTAGTCCCTATTCACTGTTAAAGGAAAAGTTCAGTGTAAAAATAAAAACTGGGTAAATAGATAGGCTGTGCAAAATAAAAAATGTTTCTAATGTAGTTAGTTAGCCAGAAATGTAATTGTTAAAGGCTGGAGTGAGCGGATGTGTAACATAATAGCCAGAACTCAACTTCGTGCTTTTCAGCTCTCTAACTCTGAGTTAGTCAGCGACTTGAAGGGGGGCCCAATATGGAACATGACTGTTCACTGAGTTTGCAATTCACCCTTCTCAGATTCAAAAGCAACCAGTTATGACCCATCAAGTCTCCCATTGGTGGAAACCAAGAGAGCGAGAAAATATAGTGCTGGCTATAGTGTTACACATCCAGTCAGTGTGCATTAACATTGCAATTTCCTATCAACCTTTATCAGGTTCAAGTTCATTCTCCTGTTTTTACTGATATACAGTACGGGTTTTTTTTTTATGAAAGTTCGATTTTATCTCAACATTTTCTGCTACAAACTCCGATCAAATCTGCTTGGGTTTTTTTTACACTTATTTATTATAGCATTTTCCCAAAAATTAGATTATTGCTGTATTTTTCAACCGCAAACTCAGATTTCTTATGCTTTTTTCTGAAAACCCCCGAAAACTTCAGGGTATTGCACGAAACCCAGCGCACATCAAAATATCATTGGGACTTCTCCCATTGACTTATATGCAACCTCTACAGGTCTGAGATTCCGGATTTTCTGATTCGGACTTTTCCAACCTCGTGGTTTAATAAATTTCCGAAAAAATTTATGATTTTTTTAAAAGTCCGATTTTATTAAAAAAAATTATGAATTTTTCGTGATTTTTGCATTCGGAGTTTAGAAAATAACCCCCTAAGTTCCTGGGCACCAACAAGTTTTGAAACATAACTAGGCCTTGTGCCCCATTAATAAAAAGAAATGCATTCCAGACTTCCTAGCATAGTTTTGTATTAGATCAGCAACAGGAGAGTATGAAATTGACCACTTAACAATGTTTCTTTTAAAAAACATGTACAAAACCATGGCTGCATGGATCCGTGTGTGTGTACTTGTCTGTAAGTGTTTCTGTGAGTATGAGAAGATGGAAAAGTGCTCGTTATTTTGTTGATCTTTATATCAGTCACAGTTATGTCATGAAGGAAAACAATACATCTTAGGCAATCATCATGCTGTCTACTTTGGCAGAGACTATTCTTCTTTATAACATGCATCCGATTTGATTCCTGATTAGCAAGTCAGTGTGCTATATGGAATACTGTCAAATACCAACCTTTTTAAAATGCATCTGATAGGGCAGCATTGTTTAATACAGTATGTATCCACAAAACACCTATGATGTCTGTATTCCCAGTTAAAGACATGATTGTTATGACCATCCCTCCAGGATATATTTCCTTAAAAGCTTTTATAGATATCTTTTTTTATGGGTTCTTTGTTTTAAAGGGATGAAATAAAACCAAACCTTCAGGAAGTATAACTGAATCTGTAATCTGAAACAACACCCTTTAAAATATATTTGACTTCATCACTATTAAACTGGGAACACACAACAATATTTGTTGCAAGAATTAATTAATTCTTGCAGCAAATTATTTTGAGCAAACACATAAAATGTTTTTTTAAATGTGTCCTATCTTTATTTCTTCGCCACATGAGCAAGTTTTAACCAACTGATGTTTGTAAAATAGGTTCCATTTTATTCTATGGGGTTATCATGATTTACAATGATGTCTAAGACCAACATGACACACTGAGCATGTGCATGGCCAATGGTACTCAAAAGATGGTCAGTCAGGAACTTAAAGAGCGAAGTAAGCAAAATAATTTTACACCGATGTGCAACCAATAACAATATATTTTATGGAGGGTTGGATATTTATGTTACTGCTTATAGAATAATTTCATAGGATGAGCAGAAGATGCTTTTTATATTGTATAATAAGGTATTTATTTATATCAGAATCTGATATATTTTTAAGGTTAAGGTCAAGGTAAATTTTCGAATGAAAAAAATGTGAAAATTCGAATATCGAAATTTATCATGTACTGTCTCTTTAAAAATTCGACTTCGACCATTCGCCATCTAAAACCTGCCGAATTGCTGTTTTAGCCTATGGGGGACCTCCTAGAACCTAATTGGAGTCAAATCGAAGTATATTGGGGGGAAAACTTTAAATCAAATTCAATCTAATACGCTATTCCTTCGATCCGTACGATTCGGTTCGGCCAAAAATGGACCTATTCGACCAATTGACTTAATTTCGGTTGGTCTTTTTGAATTTGAATTTCAAAGTTTTTTCAATTTGAAATTCGACCCTTGATAAATATGCCGCTAGGTGTTCAACTTATATGCAGGGCATAAACTATCATTTTATGGGTATGATGTCTTATGATTAACATATATTATAAAACATTCTGCAAGTCATTCTGCCCACTGTACTGCTGACCATGGTAAATATAAGCTTTGGTGAAGTCATTGACTTTCCCTCGAAGATTTGCAGAAATCTAATATATATTATATTTGTACATATAAATAGCAGAATACAGTTTGTAGATGCTAAATACGCATGTTGAAATCATTGCCGTATAGTTAGGCACATATTCCCTATTTCAGACTGCAGTTTTGCAAGGCCCATTGTTTTCTTTTGCTCACAAGCCTATTTCTGTTAATTGAGTATTATTTTAGTTTGGTAAATATGTCTATTCCTTGCTACTAGCTGGAGTCAGATAACAAGGCTCCTGAGAAAATCTTGACTATTCTGAAGGTAAAGAGATTAGATAAAATGTTTATTAACTAGATCATCTTAGGTATCAGTGATGCTTTATTAATAATTGACCTGTCCCTCACGTTTTTCCCTACCAGGGTGATGTCTGTATTGCCTGACTAGCAGCTGTCTATTATGTATTAGTATTTATATTGGGAACAATGTTAGTGGTTATATTCCTGCTATTTTTGGTTGAATATTTGGGACAAATTATAATGCAGGAGAGCTGTGAGGCTGATTAAAAAAACCTATAGTATTTCCCTGAGGAATTACTGTACAGTTTGAATGCAGCAGCAGTATATATTAAGAATCTCTTCTACTTTTGTATGTACTGCATACACTATTTTTGTCATTAGCATAGACATAGTTTTTAACTTTATTCATTATTTTCCCTTTAAGAAATTCAAATAAGTGTTCTTAATAAACTGGTTCCAAACCAATCCACTAATGGTTCCGGTTTTCATGATCAGAAATCATAATTGTCTGTTTCTAAAAGTGGAATAATATTTGGAATATGCTACAAATGCAGATCTGGAACTATGGCATGGTGGGAAGATAGATCTGCCCATACAGATTATACAAATTATTGGCAGGAATCTATAACAATGCTGAGGTTATGTGTAGCATTTTTTTCAATTAATGACCTTGTAATATGATAATGAGCTTCTGAGGGTGCATATATTATTGGATTGTGTGTCCTAGCTGACTGGCTGTAAGAGCAGCATTTCTATACTATTGATGGGCGAATCTCTCCCGAAAAATCGTGAAATCGGAAAGTTCACCAAAAAAAGTGAAAGTCTACCGTTTTCACGAAATTTTTTTGAAATTCTACAGTTTTCGCTAAAAAATCTAACAAATCTTTTCACAAAAAAATTGAGCAGTTCGAACGTTTTCACGAAAAAATCTTGAAAATCGGAAATTGACGCCGGCGAATTTTCACTGCCGAATTTTCACTGGCGAAATTATTTGCTGGTGGTGAAACGAGGGAATTCGCCAAACAAATTTGTGCAAATTTATCCGCCTATCACTATTTTATACATATACAGTATCTATACGTGGCATAACTAGATATTACTGGGCCCCACAGCAAATGATTTTTCAGGCCCCCAGATCTGTTCAGACTTGTTTAACAATATTTATTCAAATTGTATTTGAATTAGTGCCTCATGAGGCCCCTGTATCTCCTGCCCACCCCCCAGCTGCAGGGTCTGCTTCCTTTATGTACTAGATATGCTCCAAATCAACTTTTTTAGGATTTGACTTCACAAATTTACTAATGCTGAACCAAATCTTAATTTGCATATGCAAATTAGAGAAATGACGGGACAAAGAGAACCAAATGCACAGTGTGCTGTTAAACATATTTTTACTTCCTTGTTGTGTTACGAAAAGTCACATGATTTTTACAATTCTGATTTGTTTAGGCCAGGCACTTGGAATCAGCCAATTCTGAATCCTGCTGAAAAAGGCTGAATCTCAAACTAAATCCTGGATTCAGTGCATCCCTAATAAACACATAGAGAAAGAGAGTCATTTCAAATGGAAAATTGGTGTCCTGGTGGGGTCATAATGGAGTGAAGAAACACTACAAACAGCAACCATAATAATGTGGAGTAGCTGGGTCAAAATATATATATTTGTCCTGTTATCAACAAGACATTTTGGTCAAACACCTGATGCACGTCAATATATTTGGCCAGAGCTGAGATGCTTTGTTTTCCCCTGCAAATATAAAAACATACAAATATTGGGTAGCTAATGAGCCTACAATTCATGTTTACAAAGACTCTTCTAGACACAATTTCATTGAAGTGGCAGTGGCAGGTTGTATATACTGTACAGTCTAAATCAGAATTAATGCAACTCTTTCCAACCCCAGAACTGAGCATGTACTTTTTTGCCTTCCCCGGCAGTAAATATTCCCCCTAATATTAGATTTCTAGAGTCACACTGAGATTGTGAATTTCCCATAGGAAGAAGAGCTTCAGCCATGCAGCCTGTCAGAATTTACTGCAAATAAAGCACATTAATATATTTCATGTTTAACTCTGGACTCCAAAAATTAATTAACAGCCTGATGACTTACAAACATTTTAGTGACCCCCGAGAGCACAGAGCCTGGTGATTAGAGCCATAGGTAATTACTTTAGTATCTCCCGAGTGTTAGGGAGAGGGAAAGCCGCATCTCAGAGCTTTGTACACCCACTTAGGCTTCTTTGCTGCTAGGTCTGACAGCTTGTTGTTTAAAATATGAAATACAGATCTGCTCACAATCTTTCTGCATTCCCTGGAGGTTCAGAATGTGCCAGCGAGAGAGGCAAGGATTCATAAAGGGCTGGTCGTGGGAGAATTCTAACGATGAAGATTAGTATGGATTCAGCATTTACTGGGACAATAAGGAGTAGTGTGTAATCTGTATTAGCAATGAATCGCAGTGTAAATTTTGGATTTGTTACGATTTGAAGAAATATAGTCTTATAATAGGATTTCTTAGATAAAGTCTAGTGCTAACTTTTTTTTACAGATGATAGAATATTGCTTATGGTGTGGAACATGGGTTATCCAGGACAGTGAGGCCTTGTGTTGGTAGCAGAAAGTGCAATAGGGAGAAGTGCGGATGTTGAATTAGCAGGGATAGGAATGCCTTTTGTGGAAGATGGATTTACTTGCTGGCTAAAACACAATCGTATTGAAGATGGATTACCCTGGACTAATAGCAGTGTAGATCCTAGAATAGATGAAGTAGTGGAGAGCTGTGTCAAAATGGGAACATGGAAGACTCTATGAAGCAGTGTGCAGTTTTATAAGCCTGAACAGTTAGTACAGAAGATGATGAATTATTGAGAGTCAAAGATCAGGGGGAAAAAAAGCATACGTATATCCATTAATCAGTAAAACAGAGACAAAATCAATAATAATGTAGTATATGTTAATGAGAAAATATGTTTTTGCTCATGTTATTTTAAAAACATTTAGGTGCCAGTAATAAGACAAGATGGAAATGCCTTATGTATGTAGACAAAAGGGACATTTTTGGAGTTAAACTGTAAGTGAACATTGTTTACTGACAATTAGGGATGGGCGAATTTGTTTCGCCGCAAAAATGACACCCATAGACTTGTATGGCGCTGTGCTTCAAAAAAAAGACGCGCGTCAAAAAATTTCGCTGACGGCGGCTTGAGTTAGGAGCCGAAACGTCGAAATAAATATGATTTGATTTTTTTCACCTTAAAAGGTTTCATTGCTATTTTGATGTATATTATATAACCTGCACCCAGGTGTTTGACATATTTTTGGAGTGCTCCAGGTGGATAGTGTTGTTATTTGTTATATATATACAATACAAGAGGTCCTCTGCACTCAACCCACTATCAGTATATTTATTGGCCAACTACGTCAAAGTCATCCCATATCTGGCCAGTCCTACGCTCAATATTTCATCTGATTCATTAAGATTTCTATTGCTTCATTTTAGAAAGGGACTACGTTTTACCTGCAACTTACTAGCTGCTTTCAAAGTAAAACTCCCAAACTTGGCTGCCCTTTTATTAGACACCAGTGGGATCACCTGACTATAGTTGGGAAGGTTATTTGTCTATATGTATTTTGTCAACACAGCCTCATTGCACCCCCGCCTAATGGTTTTAAAAATGAGTGGTGAGCACAACTTTCCCTTGTTTGTTATAGTTTATACAGGAGCAGTGACCAGCTCCATGTTGTAGCTCCCACCCTTCCCAGCTATAGTCAGGTGATCCCACTGGTGTCTAATAAAAGGGCAGCCAAGTTTGGGAGTTTTACTTTGAAAGCAGCTAGTAAGTTGCAGGTAAAATTTAGTCCCTTTCTAAAATGTATAATGAAGCAATAGAATTCTTAATGAATCAGATGAAAATGAAGCATAGGAATGGCCAGTAGTGATGGGCAAATTTATTCGCCAGGCCCAAATTTGCGGCGAATTCCCATGATTCGCCGCTGGCGAATAAATTCACAAAACCACGAAGATGTCATATTTTGTACTGCAGTTTTTAATTGTTACCCATACACTACAAAAAGCTAAATTCATTTTTTTGGAAACTAGGCAACCATTGGAATGAACTTGGACTATAATGTTTCTTGTTTTGTTTGAATATTATCTAAATTAAATCTAAAGTATTTATTCATTGTCACCTAGAAGTATACCGTACTTTTTGCTCTTCTACTATTAGGTTTTTGTGAACCTTTTAACTAATTGTATTTGTAATTTTATGTATAAGATGCGATCCAGGATAGTCTAACCTAATTTGAAATGGTGTTTTGCATATGTTGTCCTAAGCATGTTTCCAATTGGTCTTTTCTTAATCACTGATTCTTTGGATTGGATTTCCGGAGCATTTGTCTGATGTGTGTTTTTTCATTTAAATAGCCTATGACTAAGTGCCCACAAGGGCATCTTTTGAGATGTTTTTTGCTAAAATTAAAACTTTTTTAACTGCATCAAATATTGGAGTGTGGTCCGGTTTGTGGCGCCCTACCACTAAACATTACCATACACTACAAGGCAGTGAAAAACCTTTCAAACATTCTGAGACACATCTAGAGCATGTAGTAAACAGCTCCTACTGGATATGTTCAGTAAAGTTGTCTTTGGTTATTACATGTTTTATTATACCACAAACAACCTAATCCTAAATGTTCCATAAATTAGTTTTAAAGGTATGAATTCTTAATGATTTGTATAAACATGCCATTAATTCAGGAAAGAAGCAGATTTCCTACAAATCTCTGATCAAACTGACTGGGGATTCATACACATGAGTATGAATTACAGTGAGAGGACAAACTATCACTCACAGTTTCATTTGCATTACTTATGGAAAACAGCATGTCTGGGAAATAATAGTCCCCCTGTACAACTGAACATAGCATGTTGTTTTGCTTATGGTTCTTCTGTTACAGTCTGACCTCTCCCCATGTATCAATCATTTTGCCAGTTTTGTGCTAATGTAGTTTGGTCTTTAGCAGTGTTTGTTAATTATAAAAAATTAGAGGGTTTCATCAGAATCCAAATTGCAGTTCAGAAGAGATGAGTGTATCACCCACATTGTGTTATTTTCTCCATAAAGTTTAATCTACAGCTTTTGCTGTGTTCTCATTCTGTTGCTGAGATGGGTTGGAGTTGATTGTGTCTATTGTGTCTGCTCAAATTTTCATTAACTAAGGAGTTACCTGCAATTACTAGGGATGTCGCGGACTGTTCGCCGGCGAACTTGTTCGCGCGAACATCGGCTGTTCGCGTCCGCCACAAGTTCGCGACGTTCGCCAATAGGCGTTCGCGTCAAAATCGTTCGACCATTCGACCATTCGATCGCTAAAATCGAAGGATTTTCGTTCGAATCGAACGATCGAAGCCATTGGATTGAATGAAATCATTCGATTAAAATCCTTCGATCGTTCGAATCGAACGATTTTCGGATGTTCGAAGTTCGCGAACTGTTCGCGAACTGTTCGCATTTTTTGCCGGTGTTCGCGAACGGCGTTCGCGAACACATTATCGGCGGTTCGCTACATCCCTAGCAATTACCCTGTGAGTAGATAAATCAGCTACAGACCATCTGATTTTAAACTGTTCATAGTTATAATGATTTACAAAAACGTAGAGAAGAAACGTGCACTTGAAACATTTATTTGTGCTTTTTAACCACAACAGTTGCACAAAAAATGCACAAATAAATGTTTTAAGTGAGAAGCTGTGCATGTTTCTAATTTATATACTATATTTGAAGTGGACCTTTGCACGGCTCTTACTATAAAGATAGCATCTGCCCCAAAATCTATAAATAAACTCACAGATATGGCTCAGTTGAGTTTTATCACTTATTATATAGCCACTATGATAACTGTTTTTTGGCCAAATTACTCTCCATGTAGAATCTCTTATCTGGAAGCCATTTTTCATAGGCTTACTTTCATCCAAATAATTCACAAATTTTTCCTTTTTCTCTGTTCTGATAAAACAGTAAATTGTATCGATCCTAACAAGATTTAATGAATTATTAGAGGCAAAAAATTCTATTGGGTTTAATTAACGGTTATATTATTTTTAGTAGACCTAAGGTATGGGGATCAAAATGATAGAATTACGCCTTAACTGGAAAAACCCAGGTCCAGAGCATTCTGGATAACATGTTCTATACCTGTACAACCTTATTTGAAGGAGCTTGGCTGCTAGTTGACTTAAGCATGTTTTTGTCTTAGACATCGACATGTGGGCGGCTTCAAACCTAAATACAAATGCGACAGCAATGAATTCCATTTGAGCATTCAAATATTCAGAACAAAGCCCCATGAGATGTTCCACCTATAAACACATACAGTATACCAAAAACACTAGTTCATTTAGTGCAGTCCCACTCCAAGGATTTGTTCTCATATAAATGTTATTGTCATAAGTCATAACCATTCAGGTCCACAATAAAATGCATAATTTAAAAAGAAAAAATTCTGTGAAACTAGAAAAGTGGTGAGGAAATCTGTAAAGTTTGTAGATGTGCTAACAAAAATATGTGCCTGACAGAACAACAACATATCTGGAATACGATAAAATATTAGTCAAGGAGAAGCAACATGGGCCTGTATTCATTGGGACTGTGGAGTTAAAGGATCAGTAAGATCAATTTTTTTTAATAAAAAATTTGTTTCATGTAATAAAAGCTGCAACATTTGCACTAGATTTAGTAACTCAGACTTTTATATAGGTGACCAGTAAAGGCAACTTGCCGATTGATTGCTTTTGGTTACTAGACCTGGAGCATATGTTGTTACTTTTATTACATTACACACAGGGGAATCTGGATCGACTGGAATGAATAAATTCAGACTGATGGCTGGATTTTTTTTTACATGTAAATGACCTGTTTTAGCTTTGATGAAAATTATTAGTGAAGAGCAATGGACTGCTAGGTTAGCAATACAGATAAGTATGGATTAGCTGAGGTTTTGATGACCCGTTTATTGCTGTATTAGTTGAGACAGAACAAAATGTGAGTGTTGGATAAACAAGAATGATAAAGAATATTCTTGACACTGGATCCATTGAGACAGTGCCAAAATATGCAAATGCTGGTTTAGATGGGCCTGCAAGGCCATGTAGACGGTGGATTAGCTAGAGAGGTGACGTGCAATGTGGATGCTGGATTAGTTGGGACGTGACATGTTGATTTTTTGTTATGAACTGATTCCAATATAGTTTCTGTTTAATAAAGTCAGAATGTGTGAAATTGCCCATCACACCTGACTGCTTCCCCCGCTCTGCCTTGTAGGACACAAAACCTCTTTCCAGCTGCTTAGGAAACATTTTACTTGTATTATGGTAATTCCTCCCACAATCTCAGAGACCTAAATGATATTCTAACTTTTAAGGTTTAACTATCTGGCAGATTTTGATACATAAACTGCTGTAGTTTAGAAGACTCAAGTACAATAAATAATATTTAGGGTTAATGCAATAAACATTAGTAAGCTGAAAATGTATGTGTGTATTTACTATGATGAATGGAATTACATGGGAATATGCCTGCTCTCAGTTCACTCGGTCATTCAATTCAAATTCAGCTATTTTAAATCTGTTATGGTTTTTTTACTCATGGGAGCAAATTTAATAAAGGGTGAAGTGACTAACAGTGGCGGAAATTTGCCAGCGTGAAGTCATTTCAGGACTTCGCCAATTTACCTACGGGCGCAGATGTAATTTCGCTAGCGAAAGAGACTGACGCTGTGGCTCATTCGCACTCAATCGCCAGGCGAAGTTGCGCTCTGGCAAATGGATGTAACTATGCAAATTCACTAAGTTGCGGATCTTACTGAACGTTACCTCTTACGCCAGACTTGCCTACGCCACCTCAGACCAGGCGAAGTGCAATAGAGTAGATAGGACTTCCTCAAACTTTAGTTGAAAATTTTTCCCAAAAAGGTCCCAAAACACACTGGCGTCTTTTCCTTTTTTCAGGGTGATAGGCTGCAAAAGATCGTATAAATTTTATGGGGTACCCGGCTTCCCCCCTATATTTCCTAAAATATGGCACATAAACTAAAGACTGGGCTCATGTGTAGGGCAATATAACAACTCTATTTTATTTTATTAAGCTTCCCTGGGCTTGTGTAGTGTAATGTATTTGCTGCAACATATACGTCCATTCAACTTTAACTTCCACCATATGCGAATTAGCCAAGGCTAGTGCAACTTCACTCTGCTTGCCGAATTAAGGCTAGCACAACTTTGCCAGCGTTCAGCGGCCTGGACTCAACTTTGCCTGTTAGTGAGTTACTGTTGTCTGAGCGAATTTTCACCTGGCGCTGTCTTGTGAAGCCGTCGCTGGCGAATTTTCGCCGCTTAGTAAATTTGCCCCTTAGAAAGAAATGTTACGGGGTGATTTATATAATGTTGAAAAGACAATCATACACAATATGCTGTACACTCCCACTCATCATTGGACTGGGCGGTCAGGGGCCTGCACCCCCCCCCCAGGCCAAGTCCACCTCGGCCTCCCATGCAACTAATTTTATCTTATCCGTAGTTTAGTACTGGGGTAGGCAAGAGTACAGCGCCCAGGTTGGGGAGTAGGTTTGGATCTGCGGGGCCCACTGGGTTCACTCCACTCACCAGAAGTGAATCTTTCCCATTTCACTTGAGTAAAAAACGAGCGAAACTGCAGGAAAATTAGGTTGACATAAATGGTTGGATTTCTTGCTTTGACTCTTTCCATGCAAAATACATAGGAGCCTGTGGTTAATTTTTCATGGTGACTTTTCACCAAGCGACTTTTTTTCCACAGTGACTTTTTTTTACTCGGAATACATTGGAGTCTATGGACAGTTTTTCACAGTGGCTTTTTTTGCGCATAATACCTTGGGGTCTATGGGTATTTTGTTGGTGAAATTATCGCAAAAATATTTGCCAATGGTGAATGCAGAATTTTGTTGTGAATACATACCTGCAGAAATAGCTAATGAAATCCCATGCAGCAAGTGCTAGAGCACAGAGGGGTGCAAAACCACACCCTTAGTGCTCATTTAAAGAGCATTTTGGCAGTCTGGGTCTTGCATTTTGGTCTAAATCCAGTGCAAGGAGCAGTGCTGAGGCTGCAATTCTATAGGCAGTAAATTTAGAACCCTATTGCTTCCAGTTTCAGCAGCATTCCCTAACTTGTTTGCCTGCATGATGTCAAAGTAAGAGGGCAGGTAGGGGTAGGTTAGAGGAACCTTCGTGCTGCCCTCAAACCACCCCTCACAAATGCAGCCTTCTTTCTTTCATTATTTTTTTTATTCTGGGGCCATTTACTGATTTATTTTGCCAATGTCATGCAGGAGACATGGGAGAGAATGTCAGTATTTGAACCTTAAAGTTGGTGCATTGCATCTTGCATGCATCTTAACTACTCAGCTCAGCATTGGAGGGATTGTTTGATACTAAAATGTATAATTATTTAAATTAACTCATCCCCTCTGCTGATCTTTAGTCACAAAGGGGTTAATAATCAGTAGGTTTTTTTTTACTGCAGTACAGAAACAAAGAGCAGCTGTACTTCCATTGACTTGTGCCGCCAGCTCAGAGTCGAGGAAATTGCTTTTCCCTGTATTAGCTGCAAATGTTAAAATAGGGCATATTCAAACTTTAGAAATATGCAGGACCTATAATAGACGTACATAGATTTTATTCACATGAAAAGTTGATTTTGTTTTTTAGAAGCCATATGCTAATATTTTACAGATTGCAGATAAGTTCATATTTCTAAAACACTTGTCTATTTTTTTTCCAGTTATCTTTTTTTTTAATATTTGCCCTGTTTTTTCTGCCTTAAAACCAGTTTAATAACTCATCTAACTACTTAATAATTAAGATTGGAAGGATGTTGCTTACAAAGTTACTGCACCAACGCAGTAAGAAATATATAGATTTTCCTTTGAGTTGTAAATAGTGAACATATTACCTTTTGCACAAATAATATTTCCTTTGCACACAGTTAATAAGGTATCATTTGTAAACACCTTGTGACCATCAGACAATGGAAAAAAAGACTCAGATTTGATATTTGAAATTTAATATAATGTCCTAATGAAAAAATACATGATCCCACCTTCATACTGGTCAGACGCACAAGTAAAGTTTGTAAAAAAATAAGCTGCGTAATGAACATTATTACAATATGGAATGCATATTTTATATCAAATATTTTTATTCCATTCACACTTCTTATTCCATAAAACCCTTTTAACATTTCTTAACTCTATTAACAGTATAATAGCAAACATAGTCACAGAGAAATATTAAAGCCCCTGTCAAGCTGCGCTTCCATAAACTGATCAGCAATGAATGAATGAAGTCTCTTCGGGCTTCATTCATGGCACCGAGAGGCTGAGACAAAAGAGACTGCAGAAAGAAAGAAGGGACAACCTTGAAATAAGACCTCAGTGCAAGTTCTGTAATAGAGAACCTGTGGATCGCGTATCAGGGCCAGCTTCTATATATAGCTAATAGAGCAATCAAAAGATTAATTGAGGAGAGCATACCCCAGACAAATAAACACCAGTGAAAGGACACAAGCAGATGGAATTTGCAAAACAGCAAAAAAAATCCGAAATGCATTAAATTTAACAGGCATCAAAATTATTTTAACGCGCAACAAGTTTTACACAAGCGACAATTTTTACATGTGCGACTTTTTTGTCCAAATGTATTAAAGTCAATGGGCGTCAAAATAATTTTGATGTGAGACAATTAGGCGCACGTCAGTTTTTACACGTGCGACTTTTTTGTTCAAATGCATTAAAGTCAATGGGTGTCAAAATTATTTTGACAAGCAAAATTTTTACACGAGTAACTTTGTCGCAAGCAAATTACGTTGCAGGGGAATTTTTGCAGCAGTTTCGCAAAACATTTCTCAGGTGGCGAAATGCGGAAATTCTATGCAAATCCATGCCTGCCGAATTAATTCACCCATCACTAAAAATCACATAGTGCCCTTATTTTTCAATTCGTTTGAGGGCTTTCTGTCCTTTTCATCAGTGGTAGAGCTTGTACCCCAGACAAGGGGCAGAGAGTACCCAAAATGTTTGGTTATTCTTGCTTCATTAAATGGCAATGGAGGCACTTGTCTAGACAAATTCAAGGTCTGTGTGCTTTTATCTAGTTTTCTATTGTTCAGATGTTAAACACAGTGGGGAAAAAGCAGCACCAACTGAAACCAAATTTTCCATGTGACCTGAGACTGCAAGTGTATTGAATCTGCTATTTACTACCTACTCAAGCTGTAAAACTCTTCCCCATCAAGATACCAGGGAAGAAGCCAATTGGAATTATTAGAAGCAATTGCTTGCTTAGTTTTATTTGTAATATAAACATATATATTTATTCATTTCTTTAAATTGTCTAAATGAACCGAGAAAAGGAGTTTAACCTTTTGGCCACTATCATAAATTAGGTCCATTCAGAACAATGTTGAAAGAGATCCCTTCAAAGAAGGCACAGTGCCTACACCACACCATAAGTACCATGTTTCAGCCTTGTAATCCTGAAGTTAAGAAGGCTAGGGATTCTATGATAATCATCCATAAAATGTTTTATCTAATGTTCATAACTCAGAAGGCACTAGAAAAGAAAATATTACAGATATGTCTCAATAAGCACGCTTATCCACACCGCCAATAATAATCGTACTCTTGGTGATTTAATTAAATTATCCCACAAAACTAGAATATTAAAGGCATGATAGCATCAATAATTCAAAAAGCTTTCACTAATAACATACATCTAGACATCCAGTTACAGTATGGGAATGCATGTATTATGAGGGATTTTCAAATAAGCCTAGGATTTGTAATAATGAAATACAGCCAAAATACTATAGTAATACATCACTTATCTAATACCTCTAGTTAAAAAATGATGTGCAGTATAATCTTGAACAGTTTCATAATACAAACCTTGCCTTAAAGGTGGCAGGGTTGCCACAACAGCCTGCATCAATGGATGGAGCAAACTTGCTTCTAAAGAATTGTGGGCAGAATAACTTTGGCACCAAATGCCAGAAATAACAACATCCCATTGCACTTAAAATTGCTCTATGCACTCAGCACTTTCACTTGTAAATGAGCCCTGATGTATTTGGAGCAATTTAGGTATGGATAAGGAACCCACCCAAAGGACATATAAGGGCCTATATATGAAAAAAACTAGAATTTCCGAGATTTATTATGCTCCAAAGCTGCTAAAAATCCAAATCTAAAAAATGATCCAGCTAAAACCTGTCGATATCATGTAGAAATGAATGGCAGATGGTCCCTTTAACAATTGGAATATGTTTTTTAACCTCAGGTTTCTTCATAGTTTAGGGCTGTTTGAGCGACAACTCGAAAAAGTAGAGCTTTAAGAACATCAATTCGAAAAAGTTGCATGATTTGAATTGATGCAACATTTTTTTACACCAATTTTTTGAGAAAAATGATTGGTAAATTAAGGGGATTCAAGTTTGGCAGTTTGGTCAGATTTTTTTTTAAACAGAGTGAGAAAAAGTAAAGTAAATAGCCCCCATACAGTAGATCAGTGATCCCTAACCAGTAGCTCGGGAGCAACATGTTGCTTCCCAACCCCTTGGATGTTGCTACCAGTGGCTTCAAAGCAGGTGTTTAAATTTGAATTTCATGCTTGGAGTAAACTTTTGGTTACATAAAAACCAGTTGTATTGTCAAATAGAGCCTCCTGTAGGCTGCCAGTTCACATATGGGCTACCAAATAGCGAATCACAGCACTTTGTTGGCATCTTCGGGAACCATTTTCATGCTTATGTTGCTCCCCAAACCTTCTTACATTTGAATGTGGCTCACAGATGAAAAAGGTTGTGGATCCCTGCAGTAGATGAACAAACAAGTGCAATATATTTTCAGTAACTGGTATGAACACAGGGAAGGAAATGATCTACTGTGCATTTCTCCTTTATTCTAGAGGTGACCATACATGAACACTATTTGGTGCGGACATAGTGGGAGACGAGGAAACCGATATTGGCAAAAACCTTGGTTGTTGGTTGTCTCATTGATTAGCCAGGGCAGAAAAATGTTATCAGGCTTCTTTGAAGGA
Organism: Xenopus laevis; assembly: GCF_017654675.1. Taxonomy (NCBI): domain Eukaryota; kingdom Metazoa; phylum Chordata; class Amphibia; order Anura; family Pipidae; genus Xenopus; species Xenopus laevis. Next base: position 72,288,872 of record NC_054384.1, read on the forward strand.
GCTTGTATATCGGCAAAAGGTTGCTGCTGAATCATCAAATCGAGGTAGAATGATATTGTTTCTACCTACATATCTGACGGTTCTGCTCTTTTTATAGTGAAAACAAACAGTCTGCCTCTACCTACAGAGAGGATGCCCCCAAATCTGCTACCAGCAGTAGCTGCATCTCCCACCATGAGAGAAGTTCAGAAGCCCTGCTGCCAGTCCTGAATCTGCAGTGTAGGAAATCCTAGGTCAGGAGCGTCTCTATCAACTCACCGTGCACTCACAGGAGAGAACCTACTTTCCTCCTCTTATAAATTATATTGTATAGAGATAAAGAAACCACAATATAACATTCAGGAAAACATCTAAATTCTGTTATTAATAGATAATATGAGAACATAAAGAAAAAAACCCTGACATTTTTGCAAAATATGTAAATGGGGGAGATTGGGTGTGATGTTTCTACCTGCTACCCTGACATTGTATCCCTCTTTTTCTCTACCCACCAGCCCAGCTTTCTCTTGCCTTAAATCATTCCTTCTCATCCAATCACAGATACTTCACATTCTGCCAATCTCTGAACATAAACCAGTGTAATCTGGCTGCTGAACATTTGGATCCCCCTCATGCAACCTCCAGTGCTTTTCTTTCTGGATAACAGATCCTAATATGAATAGATCTTTAAATACTCTCACTTAGGGCCGCCATCAGGGGACACTGATAGGACTCGTCCCTAGCCCAGTGGCTTTTAAGTGTTAAGGGGACCTGTCTATGCTTCGCTTCCTGGATTCCTTGGCTCTAAAGGGGCCCCAACTAATCCAGGAAGTGCAGATAGGCCAGGCCACCATTGAGTCTCTGAAGTAGGAGTCAAAGCCACCAAAGTAGGAGCCGAAGCCATGAATGGAGACAAAGGGAGCCAAAAAAGGTAAGAAAACTTGAAAGGTAAGTTCCACTGAACACCAATGATCTTTATGGGGGACCATGGCCATTTTACTTGAAGAGGGGGGGTCAGGAGTCCAGAATATTTTGCCATACGTACCCTGAAAATTCTGATGGAGGCGCTACTTTCACTAATCTTACATAAACTTACATAAACTACTCTGTAATTGTAAGTAAAGTCATTATAAGATCCATATCAGGCATTACTATCTTCAGAGAAGCTAAGTCATATGTTTGATTATGTGTCCGACAACTGTGGGAAATGCAATATGGATAAATATACTGTGGTTGCCCAAGCTTGGAACAACACGGAAAGCAAATCTTTTGGGACTGAAGAATAGTATGTAAAACGTTATTAGAACAACATTACTGAGTAATGACCCATAAAGACAAAAAAAACTTAGCTGGCTAACTAACGCTTATCCTACTACAAGCAGCATGGATTCTTATGACATTAATGAAGACCTACAGTGTCTGGAAAACAGATTGTGTATTAGAAAAGGAAGAAATTAGACATACGGAACAGATCACAGTTATAAAACACAACAGAAGGAAATACCAAAATATATATAGAAGTTACGGCTAGACCTTTTAAATCGGAGGCTACAAATATGAGGAAAACACATAATCTTCCAAATCTTTGTTTTATCTAACTAAAGACCAGGGGGCAGATTTATCAAAATGTGAGATTAGAGCAATTCAAATCGAGCTGCTAGATGTGTAAAAGATATCAGAATATTTATAATTTAAAGTCTGACAAATTAACACAAACCCCTCTGGCACAGTTTAATTCACCATATTACTTATTCGAATTTTAAATACAGTATTGTAAAAAATATTGGCTAAAAAGAAATGCCTTAAAACCAGATGTATGTATGACTGGGCTTTTCGGAAAAGTGTGGAGAAGTGATGTGGCTTCTTCGCAAACATGCAATGTCCTAAATTCTTGATTCATTAATGCATAGTTTGCCATATGCTGCTGATAACGCCACATCCCAGAAAGACAGATTTCATCCTAATTAAACAATTACCTACTAATGAAGTGTCAGCACAAAATGCATCTAGTCTCCACAAACCCTGTCTAGGGGAGAATTCAGCCCAATTTAGAGAGGCGGAGGGGAGCTGAATCATTTGGATTCTTGGTTATAAAACGAGAGAGGGCAGTAAGTTTGAGCTAAAAATGCTTCTTTTATTAGCAGAGCCACATAATCAGGTAATTGTGTAATTAGCTCTAAATGTAATGCTTTAATCAGCCTGTTATGCTGCAGAAAAAATGGATTATATGAGAACACTGCATTCTGCTTGTGGAGTTACATATAAAACAAGATTTCCAGTAGTAGGACCTCATAAGCTTGATTGTGTCAGATTTGTGCACTATGTATATCATTTCTTTAAACTTTGTCAGTTCATCTGTATCCACGTTTTCATTAACTCCTAGGTCACAATTCATGGATTCTGTGGCACACGCAGATCCTGATTTACACTGAGTTTGCCAAAGTGGAAAAGTCATCAACTGCATGCAGAAACCTTATTTAAATCTGCTTAAATAACTAGAGACACAGCTCCGAGACATTGATTTTGTCTTTCTGAACTCAGGTTGACCCACTGGCACATTAATAGGACTGCTCACAAACATACATCAGGTAATGTGCAAGGTGCAGTAATAAAAAAGGTACAGATCAACATATTTTTAACCACAATGCAGCATTTTTTTCAAGAATTCCAGCAAAATTATATACGGACATTTGTACAACAGAAACAGGCAGCACTGTGTACATTAAGGGGCAAATTCACTAACCTCCGAAAATTTCCCAGCGACGGCTTCACTCACAGCGCAACACTTCGCCAGGTGTAGATTCACCAGGACAACGATTACTCACTAAAATCAAAGTTGCGTCCAGGGCGCTGAACGCTGGTGAAGTTGCGCTAGTGTTACTGCGCCAAGTAAAGCGAAGTTGCGCTAGCGTTGTTTAATTAATTTGCATACGGCGGGAAGTTAAAGTTGGACGAATATGTTGCAGCAAATACACTACACAAGCAAGGGAAACCTAAATAAAATAAAGTTGTATATTGCCTTTCACATGAGCCCAGTGTATAGTTTATGTGCCATATGTTAGGAAACATAGGGGGGAAGCCGGGTACCCCGAAAAAATGTTATGCTCTTTTGCAGCCTATCACTCTGAAAAAAAGGAAAAGAAACTTGTGTTTTTTTGGGACTACTCTATTGCACTTCGCTTTGTCTGAGGTGGCGAAGGCAAGTCTGGCGCAAGAGGTAACGTTCAGTAAAATCCGCATCTTAGTGAATTTGAGTAGTTACGTCCATTCGCCAGAGCGTTTTTGGTTTTGACTTCAGCTATGTTTTGTGGACCTGCTTTTGCCTGTATTCCTGTTTGCCAAGTTGCCTGCATACTTGCTTGATTATTCAGTTACTGGCCTTTGCTACGTTTATTGGATTCGCTCTCTGCTTGAACCTTGCTGTACTGTTTCCTCCTGATTGGATATTGAACATATCTGCTCTCTAACCCTCCTACTGTGCTGCCTGTCCTGAACTCGGCCTGAATTGACCTAGTCTTCATTTCATGCCTTTTTACTAGCACTCCTGCCTTTCCTCCATTGGAGCAGCCCAGTCCGCAGCCTTGGCACTGTCATCTGTGGGAGTTGCAGGAGAGGCTGATTTCCATTAACAGACTCTGACCAAGGTACAGGCATCTTGACATCACGGGACACAGAGCAGTAGACAGTGTGATCTCCTTGCAGACACAACTTGAATATTCAATTAACCAGGAGACTGCCCTCTCAGCAGCCCTGAAATTGCTAAACCAAAAGTTCTAGATTAGCATTAAAAAGTGTTAATCATTTTTTAATAGAATTTAATGTAGACTGCAAAAGTGCTCAAAATACCATTTTGAGCAAGTTTACTTTAATTTCCTATTGCCTTTGTACCCTTTTTTATAGCAAGAGAAGCATCATTTTTGCATAGGTCCATTTTACATCTTGCCAGGTGTCCAAGGGAGACAAATAAAATTAAATTATGAATTCAGTTTAAAAGGGATGTATACTTATCCAGATTTCTAAAACAGCCCATTAGGGAAACAAATTCTCCCTGTTATTAATGTGCTAAATTGGACCTAAGCTCCTTTGTTAAGTGGCAGAGGTGTGAATGTAGGATGGTGCACCTGTTGCCTACCTTGTAGTGTTATGGTTTGCAGCTCAGAGGAGGCACAATGCACAGTTAAGATCATATTACTTGGAAAGCTCTGTATAATGTGCAGAGCAGGGAGACAATGGAGACAGAAAACTCATTTTTTTATAATTCAAAGAACACAGAAACAAGCAAGTCATAGTCTCTCCGGCTGAACCTGTGCCAGCTCAGAAGGTGGAGGTAGAAATGAAGAGGAGGAGAAGTGAGGGGGGACGTTGGGGGTGTATCTGGCAACAAAAACGAGTGCTAAATTAATCAGCGAAAAAAACAACTGAGCACAACAGTAACCATGTTTGGGTTTACAAAAGAAACTTGACTGTATAGCTCAACATTGGATATCAACTGTGATTAAACTGAAAGCTGCACATAATGTTATTCTCACTTTAAACTGGACAGAGAGACATCGAATTATATATTCATTCTTTCATTATATAGCAAAAAAAAAAAAACACACTACTCAAATTACATTGCAATTGTGTAAGTGTTATTGGTGTTCTGTACATGTATATATATGTACTCGAAACAGGATGTTTTAGGGAAGACTACTTTGAGGGTAAAATCACAGGTAATGGCAAAACAGATATATAATATTGTGTAACAACTCTTTTAAGTATAGACTTAGGGCATGTCCAATCTGCAGCCCTTTGGCTTTGAATAGTGAATCCCAGCAAACAGCTGGATGCTTCAGGAATGAAAGCTCTGATTAGTTATAGTAGTCCTAGCAAATATATAAACCCCAAAATATGAATGAATCTCACTGGTAATGTCTTACTGTACTATCAGTGTCGGACTGGGGGGCCTAGGGCCCACCGGGCCTGTAGCCTCATGGGCCCCCCACACCGTCCCCCAGGCTCCCCAGTCGCAAAGTCCTCAGTCTCTGCACTCCTCCCCTCCCACACGCCCACCTCTCTCTCTAGCTCACGACTGTGCGCACCTCTTTCTAGCGAGCGTCAGTGTAACGGAGGTAAGGAGAGGGAGTTGCAAGGAGCGGATCTGGGTCAGCTGGGCCCAAAAGAGCCGGGGCCCAGAGGGTTTTTTCCAGGCATCCCGTCGGCCCAGTCCGGCCCTGCTTACTATGCCTATCCCACAATAAATTGTATATTCACACACAATTTGTGTCAACTACTGTTTCTGTCCTTAAAAAATAGTTGGTAGAACATCTAAGGAATTGTATTTTAAAGTTGAAATAATACATTTTTCCTATCTAACTATATCTACTGCTGACAAACTCCCGGTCACAGTAACACTAAAATGTATCCATTACATAACCATGAGTACCCAGTATCCACAAATCTGACAGTTAGGAAACAGACTCGGCTTATTGTATCACATTATTTTTTGTCTGCAATGTTGAAGTTTATGCTGTATTGCTTGTGAGCTGCACATTGTACTATACAGCGAGACATCCAAAACACATTCCTTGTGATCTACCAGTGACAAGCAGCAAAGTGCCATATAAAAAAACTGGGTTATGTCCAGAGCTGGCAGCCCCAGGCTTTGACAAGCAATGACTGAGAGGCTGATTGATCTGCAGAAGGATTTTGTATTGGCTTTCTCTCAATGTTGAGAGTTCTTTTAGCATTGATTACATCTATCTGCTTTTCTAATGGCTTTAACAAATGCCCTTTTTATATTGAATCTGCTTCGAAAAAAAAGCAAAAAACAAAGCAAACCTGCATAGAGACTCAAAAAAAGAAAGAACAAAGGCTGTTAATGGGAAGTCAAAGAGTCACCTAACTCATTATTTTATTTTATTTTCATTAATAAAAGAAAATAAAATAAAAGACATCTTGCCTTACTTTTGTAATTCAGATCAAGCACCAGATGTAAATTTCAACTTCTGCAGATTAAAAATGGGAATATATATTCAGTTTTATATCTGCGAACTATATATACTGTTTGAAAGCAATAACAGATAGAATAATAGTTTATTTTTGGCCAATCTGTTTTTTGTAATACAGAACAAAATCGTCCCATTGGCGGTGGTTAGTTTTTTAAGTTGTTGGTCTGTAAAAAAAAAAGTGTTAATCATCCATAAGCAAATTGCAGAATGTTTACTAAATCTTGAGGCTATTCCTTATGCCTATGCAGAGTTTTTGATTTAGTGTAACCTTAAAAAAAAAGTAGCTCTCATTCTTTCTCTCCTCCTGCCTTAGACATTATTTAAGTATACAGTATATAGATGGATAGATTACATAGTTCTATTAGATTTATAGATTATATAGTTACCGAGATTATATAGAGAGAAACACCTAGACAGACTACACACAACTTCAATGGCTGATAGACCTTTAGCTTACATTTTGTAATGTCAGACCATTTTTTAGGTGGAAATGTTGACATAATTTCTCTCTCTTCCCAGTATTTGGAGTTTTTAAATGGGGTGACTGCAACTACTTCAATGTAGTCCACCCTCTAGGCATATTTGTATTTTTGTTTCCAAACAATGGCTGGTTGCTAGGCTCAATTTCACCCTAGCAACCAGATTCATGCTAACAGTAAAAATAGGAGATGTGATGCAAATGATTATTATTAGGGATGTAGCGAACGTCGGAAAAAAAGTTCGTGAACATATTCGCGAACTTGCGCAAAAATGCGAGCGGTTCGCGAACGGTTCGCGAACCCCATAGACTTCAATGGGAAGGCGAACTTTAACATCTAAAAAAAAAATTTCTGGCCAGAAAAATTATTTTAAAGTTGTTTAAAGGGTGCAACGACCTGGACAGTGGCATGCCAGAGGGGGATCAAGGGCAAAAATGTATCTGAAAAATCTGCCTGTGTGTGCTTGGAAGAGATAGTGTAGGGGGAGAGCTGTTAGTGATTTCAGGGACAGATGATAGTAAGTTTGCTGGCTAGTAATCTGCTTGATACTGCTCTGTATTGGAGGGACAGAAGTCTGCAGGGATTTGAGGGACATTTTAGCTTAGGTAGCTTTGCTGGCTAGTAATCTACTGTTCTCTTTAAACAACTGCCATACGTTGACCTTGTAGGCATTGTTTGCCCAGTTTTTTTGGACGCAGCCACTGAAGCACAGTTGCCAGAAAAAATATGCCATATAAATGCTGAAAATAGTAATTTTTCGCCATACGTTGACCTTGTAGACATTGTTTGCCCAGTTTTTTTGGTTGCAGCCACTGAAGCACAGTTGCCAGAAAAAATATGCCATATAAATGCTGAAAATAGTCATTTTTTGCCATACGTTGACCTTGTAGGCATTGTTTGCCCAGTTTTTTTGGTCGCAGCCACTGAAGCACAGTTGCCAGAAAAAATATGCCATATAAATGCTGAAAATAGTCATTTTTTGCCATATACGTTGAGTCAACGTATGGCAAAAAATGACTATTTTCAGCATTTATATGGCATATTTTTTCTGGCCTCTGTGCTTCAGTGGCTGCGGCCAAAAAAACTGGGCAAACAATGCCTACAAGGTCAACGTATACACTACTACAGCGGTGGATACGGATTACGTAAAATATATTATGGCTGCTTGAAAAAAGTCACTCCGGTGTTTTTTCTGGAGACGGTAATATTATGGATATTTAGACAGAATGTGAACAAGGTCACACAGCTAGATGGCGGGTTGAAGAAAACAGTGTGCAAATAATGCCTACAAGGTCAACGTATACACTACTACAGCGGTGGATACGGATTACGTAAAATATATGAATGCTGCTTGAAAAAAAGTAACTCAAGTGGTTTTTCTAGAGACGATAATATTATCAATATTTAGACAAAATGTGAACAAGGTCACACAGCTAGATGGCGGGTTGAAGAAAACAGTGTGCAAATAATGCCTACAAGGTCAACGTATACACTACTACAGCGGTGGATACGGATTACGTAAAATATATGAATGCTGCTTGAAAAAAAGTAACTCAAGTGGTTTTTCTAGAGACGATAATATTATCAATATTTAGACAAAATGTGAACAAGCTCACACAGCTAGATGGCGGGTTGAAGAAAACACTGTGCAAATAATGCCTACAAGGTCAACGTATACACTACTACAGCGATGGATACGGATTACGTAAAATATATTATGGCTGCTTGAAAAAAGTCACTCCGGTGTTTTTTCTGGAGACGGTAATATTATGGATATTTAGACAGAATGTGAACAAGGTCACACAGCTAGATGGCGGGTTGAAGAAAACAGTGTGCAAATAATGCCTACAAGGTCAACGTATACACTACTACAGCGGTGGATACGGATTACGTAAAATATATGAATGCTGCTTGAAAAAAAGTAACTCAAGTGGTTTTTCTAGAGACGATAATATTATGGATATTTAGACAGAATGTGAACAAGGTCACACAGCTAGATGGCGGGTTGAAGAAAACAGTGTGCAAATAATGCCTACAAGGTCAACGTATACACTACTACAGCGGTGGATACGGATTACGTAAAATATATGAATGCTGCTTGAAAAAAAGTAACTCAAGTGGTTTTTCTAGAGACGATAATATTATCAATATTTAGACAAAATGTGAACAAGGTCACACAGCTAGATGGCGGGTTGAAGAAAACAGTGTGCAAATAATGCCTACAAGGTCAACGTATACACTACTACAGCGGTGGATACGGATTACGTAAAATATATTATGGCTGCTTGAAAAAAGTCACTCCGGTGTTTTTTCTGGAGACGGTAATATTATGGATATTTAGACAGAATGTGAACAAGGTCACACAGCTAGATGGCGGGTTGAAGAAAACAGTGTGCAAATAATGCCTACAAGGTCAACGTATACACTACTACAGCGGTGGATACGGATTACGTAAAATATATTATGGCTGCTTGAAAAAAGTCACTCCGGTGTTTTTTCTGGAGACGGTAATATTATGGATATTTAGACAGAATGTGAACAAGGTCACACAGCTAGATGGCGGGTTGAAGAAAACAGTGTGCAAATAATGCCTACAGGGCAAATAATGCCTAAAAGGTCAACTTATACACTACTACAGCGGTAGTAAAATAAAAAAAAGTAAAATAAAAAAAAAATGAATATTAAAAAAAAAAAATTAAAGTTGGTGCTGCTGAACTACTAGGAGCAGCAGATTAGCACACCAGTCCCACTCCCCAACACTGCTAGACTAATAGCACTGGGCTCTTATAGTAGTAGTAGTAGTAGTAGTAAAACAACAAAAAAATAAATAAAAGCAGTCCTTACAAGGACTACTGTTATTGCAGCAGTCAGCAGATGAGATCAGAAGCAGGACAGCTGCCCACAGCAGCTACATACAGAGCACTGCAGTAGAAGGTAGATTACTAGCCAGCAAAGCTACCTAAGCTTAAATGTCCCTCAAACCCGTGCAGACTTCTGTCCCTCCAATAACAGAGCAGTATCAAAACGATTACTAGCCAGCAAACTTTCAACTGTCCCTGAAATCACTAACAGGCAGCAGCTCTCTCCCTACACTATCTCTTCAGCACACACAGGCAGAGTGAAAAAACGCTGCAGGGCTTCGGTTTTTATAGGGAAGGGGAGTGGTCCAGGGGAGAGCTTCCTGATTGGCTGCCATGTACCTGCTGGTCTGGGGTGAGAGGGCAAAAAAAAGCGCCAACAATGGCGAACCCAAAATGGCGAACGTCGCGCGACGTTCGCGAACTTCCGGCGAGCGCGAACACCCGATGTTCGCGCGAACAAGTTCGCCGGCGAACAGTTCGCGACATCTCTAATTATTATCCAAATATAGATACAACAACAAGAATTTTTGCAAAGTGTCAATGAGAAACAATCTTCACATCAGAATAAATATTAAGGTTACGTTCAAGTACTCCTTTACAAAATGATTAGGATATTTTGGTTGTAGTTTAAAGGAAGAAAATTACCAGGTGTTTGATAAGTGGATGGACTTCTGTATCCACTCCATCAGGGACCCCAAACATGGCCGAAGGGGAAATCTTCTCCCATAGCAACGATTCCCACGTGGAAAACTGTGCAGGACTCCTTCACTTTTTTGGCCTAAAGGGCTTCTTCCGACATTTTTTTTTTACTATTTTTTTTGCAGTCGTTAAAACTTTTTTTGATGACATCGGAGGTTTTGCATACACTGCTCACGCTGTTGACAGATGCTGTGACTTCATTCCGGCAGGTTGATTTTTGTGAATAGGATGAATGGACCTTGCCAGTTCCAACCAAATCATCATATCTTTTAATGATAGTTGTGATTAGTGCAAAATCTTCTTCAGAACTAAACTTGCTTCTTTCATAAGCTGACTGTCTCACCAAATATTTAGCTTGATACCAAATCTGATCTATTTTCATTTTCAAATATTAGAAAAATCATATTATCTATAAACAGATACTAGTTGCCTTTAATTGTTTACATGGTTCCTCTAAAGGTAGCCATTACACGATTGTTCATTTTCTCTAATAACCTTAAGAGCTGAATTATGTAGTTATGCAGGAACAAAATAATTCTACCTGTATCTGGCGATTCAACATGAATGTTTTACTGATGTTTGGGTGGATTCAAAGTCGTGTGATAAAACATTTCCATCCTGTTCAATTGGTAAGATGACCAATATCCAGGTATTTTGCCAATATCATTCGTATCATCTCCCACCATATACAGACAGAATATTGTACGAATACCTTGTTTTGTATGATGGATGAATATAAATATGAGTGTATTTTGGGCAGATCTGAACCTTGCAAAGACTAGAACTGGAACTCAACCAAATCTATAAATGGAGCAGATTTTACCATCTGTTGTGAGATATTCAACCTTTAGTAAATCTAGCTGATGGTTTTTAATGTGGTTTATTGTCTGTATCTGCCAAGGTGGTGTCTCCACAATAATCAGTCAGATCATTATGTGCTGCTCCATCCATACCTCATTTAGTAGACATTTAACAGATCACTGTGTTATTTTACATTTCTGTTGCCATGAGGGATAATGTCATCAATAAAAAAAATACAAAAAAAAATCTGAGATTTTTATTTTAGCACTTTAAGGATACTGCCATGCACTTTTAGACATCTTTCTGTTATTGTTTGTGCAGGCATAGACAGCCCATTTTTGTTCCAGGCATTTACTGTATATTTCTGTTGTGCTGTTATATTGAAAGGTTTACTGTCAGTATGGTTGCTACCTTTTTTCCAGTAAAGATAGCTAGTTAAGATGAATATGAATCTCAGTGTTATTTTGGAGTTTCTTTCTAGTTTGTGCAGGAGCATTAATTATGGTTAATGTGTTTATTGAACGCAAATATCAAGGAGCCTTGGGACTGAAAGAACAATCACAGGAGTTCATGGCTATTGATCTATGAGCCATTACATGGCCTAACTCCTCTCCTGAAATCTAGAAGGTTTAGAGGAGACATAAATATATTTATTCAGATGTTGCCAACTTAAACAGCAGCATATCTGCTTAGTAATTCAATTTCAACCCACACAAGAAGTAAATAGTTAGGTCTGGTAAGAATATTAGGATAGATTTTTAAGAGAACAGCTAACAACTGGCAAAACTGCAGAAAAGGTGTTTATGATCAGATTAGGAAATGTGTTTTTTTATACAGTTAAAATGTATTTGGGGTGTGCTCTTAAGTTCACGGCGCTCACATTTTCTGCGCAGGAGGGGGTCGGGGCGCTGCACGACGCTAGTGCAGAGAGCGCAATTGCGCTCTCTGCACTAGAAGAGCCGAATTTCCGGGTTGAAAACCGGAAATTCGGCTCTTAGTTACCAGGAGCGGCATTTTTGCCGCCCCTGTTAACCAGGGGGGCGCTGCTGCCTGAGGCGAGTGTCTCAACTTGCCTCATTGGTGGAGCACCCCTGGTAGCATGCCGGCTTTTGCTCATGCGCGCGGGGCCCCCGAGGTTTGGAACCTGTTGGGCCCCAAATGCGCCAGTCCAACCCTGGCACTAGCCCCTACATTTTTATTATGCCAAAATCACACAACATTTCTGTGGGACACCCGCAAAATGTTGTGTGGTTTTGGCATAATAAAAAATTTGTGGCTAGTGCCCCTTGGATCAACTTTATATGCCAGTAGCCTTTCTTTTAAATGTTGTTCCTTTAGTATTGCTAAGTGTAGTGCAAGGTGCAAAATGAGGTATAGAATTGCAATAAATAAATTCCACACAAAAGTCGCCAAGACAAAATTGTCGCAGAGACAAAAAAGTTTCCATAAGAAAAAACACCCATTGACTTTAATGCATTTGGACAGAAAAGTCAGCAAAAGTATGTTCCTACCTGGCTTCTTTTCTGGTTTGACATGTTTGGCCTTAGCAACAGCCCATTAACCAATCTGAAGGAAGGCCAGGAACCTTCATTTATGCTTCAGGAGAACTTCTACAATTTAAGCTTGTCTCATTCTTTTCAAAGGAGTACTTGATCTCGTCAGGGGTTTTCATTAATTGTTAGATGAGATTTGTTGTATTTTTGTAACTATGCCCATGCAAGAGCGAAACATGTAGAAAAAAACAGTCAGATCTTTTGTGCAGAAAATAGCTGAATATTTAAAATGCAAAGTGAAGTTCAATGAAGAAAGCAACATTTTTATGAAGATAAATCAGAACCCTAAGCTTTACACATGCACATGGATTGTTCCAAAGTACAAATGTATTTGTCACACAAACTTTATATGTGATAATGATTACAGAAGCATGTAAGAGGGTAAAATGTTAATGTTTAATATAAATGTTTAAGTAATAGTTAATACATATATTTAGGCTGCCCACTAGGGGGAGCTAGTGGGTGGAAAATAGTAGGTTATATAAGGGAATGTTTTACAAAGTGAGAAGAGAGATGCGTTATGGGAAGAGAGATAAGTAGCAGGCTCTGCAGCAGTAGAGTCATCTCTTGGAAGAGCTGCTGAGCCTAGGTAGTGTGAGGTCTAGTGCTCTAAGAAGTGTAAGATAGCTAGCATGGGCAGCTATGGCCCCAACTAGGAGTTAGTGGGCATAAAGTTCCCAGTGGGAAACCTGTCAGCCAGAGCTTAAGAGGAGAGGCTGATCTGGATAGAGCTGGCCAGGGCCCAAGAGGAGTGCCTGCAAGCACGAGTGCAGTTATGGGAAGAGTCATATGTGTAAAGCCGGGAGATTGAGCCCTGTGAATGTGCTGCTGTACTGTTGAAGGCCTTGACAGATAAAGAGGACTTGAATAGGGATATGGCACAGGAGATAGTTGCCCCCATTGCAAGCACATGGTGCAATTGCCGAGCTATAATGTAGTTACTATTAAGGTAATAGTGAAATTCGTGAACCTACACTGGAGTTATCTTTTTTGCTCCGTTTCACTACATGGCAAAAACAGAAAATTCTGCTGACTATCTAATTTAAAATGCATCATGTGAGAGGGGTTAGGTGTGAGTATGTTTGCTTGCTTAGCAAGGTGGGCAACCTTGAGCGTTTCGGCAAATGGATCACAGCGGTAATACAGGTGGTTGGCGTGAGGACCGCATCAACAAATCGATGCAGTCCTTGCTCTGATGGGATTTTTAACTAGAATAGAATAGGCCAATTTTCAGCCAGAGTTTGGTTGGGGAAGCCAATAGGAGGACCCCAGACCTAGGCCAATAAGCTGCTGACTCAGCAGCTTTTATCAGCCCATGTGTGGTCACCTTAAGGTGTTGAATTAATTATATTGTATGGGTATTGTTATTTATTAGTGTGGCCATGATGTGGCACCATTACTCAGAGAGCAGGACAGAACTAGGGGTAGGCAGAAGAGGCACATGCCTAGGGCAAGAATTTTGGGGGCTCTAGGCACTTACCTTCCATACTGCCTACCCCTACTCAAGCTTAAAAAGTCCTGCTCTAAAATTGCAAAGTGCACTGTGATCATTTGTTTGCATGCATGTGCTCACTCTTATGCACAGACATGCTCATGTACACTTGTGAGCGGGGTTGGGGGGTGATGCAGCAGGCCGGTTGCTTGGGGAGCTCGGCAGGCATTTGCGGGCGAATTGTTGCCCCAAATTAATTTGCTTGCAACGAAACATGGAAATTCGCCACAGATCTAGTCTTTTTTTCTTGAATAATGGAATTTATTAGGGGGCTTTTTGGACTGTGTATTATTTATGTTCCATTGCAGCTGCCACAAAAACCATTACAACAACAATACATGCTTAAATATTACAAAGTATAAAAATATAGGTTTTATAATGCAAAACTGTCTGTTTGGCAGGGGTTTTAAATCTGCATAAGAGCTATTCGCTTTCACCAACACTAATTTTTGAAGCTAATTCCTATACAAAATAACTTGAACCACAGCTAGTTTGAGCACTGAACTGTCCCTACACGTAGACAAGCTTTACTCTTGTTAGGGCTCATTTATACATAATAGGATTTTCTGATAGAAAGCCATAGATTAGGTGGATTATCCTTGAATCCTTTCTGGGGATTACAAATCCCTGAAACTTTAAAATTCTTAAGAAATGACAACTGATTTGAGCTTGAATTTAACTGTGTTATGTGGTCATTGTAATCTTCAATATCTTTGGCAATTAGCAGTAATACTCTGCTATTTTTGTTTATAATGATTGATGTATAATATTCTTGATCTATTTCATATCGAACCAGACCCCTTTCCTCACTGCATAATTTCAAACATAATGCAATGCACACATAATGCAAACATAAATGATAGACAAGAACCCAAAGGGGCCTAGTTACTGAAAGTAAACACAAACTGTTTTTGTTTCATTTATCAAGCCCCAGTTGATTTTATTCCTCTAAACAACAAACCTTTTTTAAGCCTCAAATGCACAAATCATTTCATTGTGAAAGATGAATGTACTTTTCCTCTGTTGGAAAAGATTACGATTTTATCTGACTTTAGCCCTTGTATTACAATATTTCAAATACTTAATAGTGCTCTTAACAAGTTATGTAAGCCTTGCTTGTTATTTTACTTCTATTTTCATAATGTAAATGTATAAATCGAGAGTCTGGCACCTTTGATTTTTTTTTTCCACAGCCTGGGAGGAATCTTTTAAAGGCAACATTCTGCAACACAATAATTTCCTTCTAACTTGTATTTGTTGATTAAAGAGATTCATCTGGTGGACCCTACTGATTGTTCAAGGAAACAATTGCAATTAAGTAATTGGTTTCTATTTTCTAAATAGATTTTTTTAAATGTTCATGATTTGGTGCTTGTGATTGAATGATTGCTTTTGCTAGACACAGATTTCTTAAAACTGTTTATGTTGTCAGGTGGAGTAAATGCTTAATCTTAAGGACTGAACTAGGTTGATTGACACTGCTGAATAGCAGCAAGAAAAAAAACTGGATTTGGGTCATTTCTCATCAAGCATAGCACTAACCATCAAAATAGCCACCCAAATAGGCACAGGTACAAATGTGCCGGTGAAAGTTGTGCAGTGAGACCTGCTGACCGACAGTGAGCTACAGCCTTTTGATTTTCAGAAAGCCTTGTTTATTATAACCCTCTTTCTGTTTATCTGTCTCCTTCTAGATCCAAAGTGAATTTCTTTATTTGTGGTTTATACTCTAGCGTTATCTTTGTTGTAAGGATCGAATATAATTTTGATTACTGTTGATTGATGTATCTGTTTTGTGCCAATTCATACATTGCATAACCTTAAAAAATGTACACTTTGCTTCTAAAAATGGCTGTCTGCAAATCAGAGATACTGGGGTCATTTTAGAAAAAAAAACTGCCATGTTTTCTGCATCGTGTCCTTTAAACATAGCGAAACAGGTTTCCTACACTACAAACAGAGTGCCGAGATCTGCATTCCTCCCCTGCATTTTGCCTTTTCCTTATCGCCTTTTCCTTATTAGGCTTATGGGGTTTGGTAAATTGTGGAAGAAAAATGGGGTGGGAGGGGATCAAAGGTATCCCCCTTCCCTAATTTACCCATCCCCTAAATTGCATCAGAGTCATGTATTTGTCTACCCTATGATAGGCAGTAAGGACACACACACACCAGACAATTTCTGTTGAGTTGAGCTGCTTTTTTTTTTACCTTGGTTCTCTTGCACTTGCATCTTGTGTCAATGTATATGGCCCATTCTTTCTTCCATGGTCTTCCTCTATTTATTCTAATTGATAAGACTACTAACACCCCCATGTTGCTGTAGTATTGCACATACAGTGGGCGTGGGGGATTTATATAAGGGCAAGCCAGGCAGTCACCAAGACTGATAATTTTTCAATGTCACTTGAATACCACATATTAACTAAATGGCTTTCAGTGAACTTTGGGGTTGGTTGGATCATATATTTCACTAGGTCTTCTGGTCCTTAGCTCTGCATGCCAGCATCAGGGTGACACAGTATAAAATTGTATATGCACTGTCTATTGGGCTAGGCTCATGCTGCCATATAAAACAGTAAATCTTAATATTTTTCTTCAAAAAATAAATTAGCTTACATACTAAGGGGGTAACAGGGTCACTTTAAGCAAGTCTAAGCACTCATTAATCACACAGGCATTCACAGGTACAGGTATAGGATCTCTTATCCGGAAACCCAATATCCAGAAAGCTCTGAATTACGGAATGGCTGTCTCCCATTGACTCCATTTTATCCAAATAATCCAAATTTTTTAAAATTATTTCCTTTTTCTCTGTAATAATAAAACAGTAGCTTGTACTTGAACCCAACTAAGATATAATTAATCCTTATTGGAAGCAAAACCAGCCTATTGGGTTTATTTCATGTTTAAATGAATTTCTAGTAGAATTAAGGCATGAAGACCCGAATTATGGAAAGATCCGTTATCCGGAAAACCCCAGGTCCCGAACATTCTGGATGACAGGTTTCATACCTGTACTGCACCCCTGATGGTAACTATTACCTTGTAAAGTGTAGCTAAATGTTCTGCTTTACAACCAGTGTTAATTACATAGTTACATAGTTACATAGTTACATAGTTACATAGTTAAATTGGGTTGAAAAAAGACAAAGTCCATCAAGTTCAACCCCTCCAAATGAAAACCCAGCATCCATACATACACCCCTCCCTACTTTTAATTAAATTCTATATACCCATACCTATACTAACTATAGAGCTTAGTATCACAATAGCCTTTGATATTATGTCTGTCCAAGAAATCATCCAAGCCATTCTTAAAGGCATTAACTGAATCAGCATCACAACATCACCCGGCAGTGCATTCCACAACCTCACTGTCCTGACTGTGAAGAACCCTCTACGTTGCTTCAAATGAAAGTTCTTTTCTTCTAGTCTAAAGGGGAGGCCTCTGGTACGGTGATCCACTTTATGGGTAAAAAGGTCCCCTGCTATTTGTCTATAATGTCCTCTAATGTACTTGTAAAGTGTAATCATGTCCCCTCGCAAGCGCCTTTTTTCCAGAGAAAACAACCCCAACCTTGACAGTCTACCCTCATAATTTAAGTCTTCCATCCCTCTAACCAATTTAGTTACTCGTCTCTGCACTCTCTCCAGCTCATTTATATCCCTCTTAAGGACTGGAGTCCAAAACTGCTCTGCATACTCCAGATGAGGCCTCACCAGGGACCTATAATGAGGCATAATTATGTTTTCATCCCTTGAGTTAATGCCCTTTTTTATGCAAGACAGAACTTTATTTGCTTTAGTAGCCACAGAATGACACTGCCCAGAATTAGACAACTTGTTATCTACAAAGACCCCTAGATCCTTCTCATTTAAGGAAACTCCCAACACACTGCCATTTAGTGTATAACTTGCATTTATATTATTTTTGCAAAAGTGCATAACCTGCATTTATCAACATTGAACCTCATTTTCCAGTTTGCTGCCCAGTTTTCCAGTTTAGACAAATCACTCTGCAAAGTTCTGCACAATTTAGTATCATCTAGTATCATCTAGTATCAATAATTGCATTATTACTGCTCCATGCTATGTAACATTTTATAGTGTTGCCTATTAATACAATGTAAGTAAACTGGCAGGGCATGAAACAAAAAATTAAAAGAGAACAGTAGAAACCTATTTGTTTTTTTAGTTGAACAGTTAAACAAAATGGTCTTTATCTAATAGACATTAAAGTGCTGGTATGTGTTGTGCTTTAGTCAATGTGAACTGGCTTTTGACTGTGAAAATTACCTATTGGTTTATAGGGCTAAATATTGGGTTACAATCTGTCTTTGACATTTGTATGGGGAATATTCAAGACATTTAGGGGGGTTATTTACTAAAATCTGAAAATGTCTCATTGCTTTATTAAAACTTCAACCAAGCTCCCATGCACATTTTTTAATTATTTATCAATACATTAACTTGAAATTAACTTAAATCTGGGGCGGGAAAATATCCATGAAAAAATCTGAATCATACATTTAGTTCGGATTTAACGCCCAAAAATTCTTCAGATTATTGTATGAAACCTAGCCTAGATCATGATACCTTCCAAATGTAAACAGGACATCTGCCATTGACTTCTACATGAACTCTGCAGGTTTGAGATGGAGTACTTTTTTATTCTGACATATTCTGACTTTATATTCTGACTTTTTATAGCAGCCTTGGGGTTTAATAAATCATGAAAAATTTGAGCTTTTTTTTCCTTTAAAACTCCGACCAGAAGAAATCAGACTTTAATAAATAACCCAGGTCAGCTGGTTCATTTAATGTTCATTTAGGAATAAGGATCTATTAGGAATATTGGAAAACCAATGTCCAGGAAACTCATCTCATATAGAGTCCATATTAAGCAAATCATTAAAATGTATTTATCACTTTTTTCTCTGTAATAAAATAATAGTCCCTTGTACTCAATGGTAACTATGCTGCATGCATCCATTTTGGAGTCCTGTTGTGGTTATTTAATATTTAAATATTTTTAGCAAACAATGTATGTTGATTTAATGGAAACTGCTATAATCTGGAAACCCCCAGACCTCAAGGATTATAGGGGCAGATTTACTAAAGGGCGAAGCGGCAAACGCTGGTGACAATTCGCCAGAGTTACCGCCCGCAGCGATTTATTAACGGCGCAGGTGTCAATTCTCTAGCGCTCATTCGCACTCTATCGCCAGGCATACAATTTGCTAGCGAAAGAGATAGGCACTAGCGCTCATTCGTGCCCTATCGCCAGACGACAATTCGCTCTGACGAATGGACATTACTCCGCAATTTCACTAAAATGCAGATTTTACTGAACGGGGTGCATAGATCTTCCTCAATCTTCTGTTACTTACATCATATTCTTTAGTGGAAAAAGCATCAAAGTTCAAAAAATGCTGGCGTCTTTTCCTTTTTTCAGAGTGATATCCTGCAAAAATCCTTCAAATATTTTTTTGGGTAACTGTAACCGTTTTCCCCCATACATTTTCTAACATATGGAACATTAATTATACAGTGGGCTCATGTGTAGGGCATTATAACAACTTTAATGTTTCTTTATTAAGGTTCCCTGGACATGTGTAATTATGCAGAAATAAAGGCTAGTGCATCTTCGCTTTGAATTGCTCATAAAGTAACGCTAATGAAAAGTCGCCAGCGTTCGGGGCCAATGACGAAACTCCGCATTTTTGTGAATTAGCGTTGTCTGAGCGAATTTTCACCCTGCTGAAGTGTAGCGACGGGAGCGAAGCCGTCGCTGGCGAATTTTCGCCGGTTAGTGAATCTGCCCCATAGACTCCATACATGTACTGTGCAAAGTGCCCTGTTCAGTAATACATAGCGACCAATCACAAATTGGCTTTCAGTATGCTACCTGCATTCGATTGATGGCTGGTTGCTATGGGTATTACACTGGGATACAACAATATGTACAGTTACTGTTACAGCTATACAGTAACTGTACTTTGTATGCAGGGTTGAGCATAGGCCCCTGCTTCAGACACAGTCAGGGACATCAGTTATTCTATTTTCACCATCTAATATAAAAGAACATTTATCTATTTATCTGTCATGGGCAACTGCACTTTTGCAATTTAGTGCCTATGCTAGCCTAAAGAATGTAATATGTTTGTCTATCATAGTAAATCAAAGTACAAATGCTTAACTATAAATAAAATAGCCAGATTTTTCACCCTACAGACTGGAATTCTGGATGTCTTGTGGACACAATTAGTACTTTTTTCCATTTCATTAAAAAAAAGAAAAATCAAAATAAATGGAGCCGGAATATAAAGAAAAACTTTAATATATAATTAAGTGTTTGGGCAAAATATAGCGGATAAACACATTTCAGAGCCAGTAAAAGATCTCCTGCTGTGGAGATGAAGGAATGCAGGCTAAAGCTGAACCTCAGCAATTTCCACTCAACAGTAATGAGTCTTGTGGAAAAGCTGTTTATAATAAGAAACCTCTGTATAGAAGGAAGGCCAGCAGATTATAAGCAAGGCATGGTATAGTGCTGTACCGTTCACCTTATATTTTTGGGGTATGAATATTATGATAGATAAAATATATTTAAAGAGATAAAATATCCCATTCATAATTAATGGGTATATTTCATGTATAATCCCTTAAATACAAAACTCAATTATGAATACTGGAAAAAAAACCTCAAATAAACCATAGCAGCCAATCAATTTGGTTCACCCCGCTGCAGGACAAATAATTCAAATTTGATTTGCTGCGATTGGATTGTCTTATTGCACTAGGGCAAATATGTGCACTGTTTGCAAAAGAGTGCCCCTCTTCTTATAACAACTGCCATTTATACAAAAATGCTATATTGCCTAAGATTGCGTGTGTGCTTGTGCTGGACATGTGGATGCATTTTGCTATTGACATTGGGGATGATGCATTGACCTTTTAAAAATGTCACCAATGCAATATCCATACATACACATACATATATTTTGGCTTCCAGTTTGGTTCCTCTCCCCAGTGTGGTTCATGTTCTGATGACGATTGCGTTCCAGGAAGAATATAGGAAA
Organism: Xenopus laevis; assembly: GCF_017654675.1. Lineage (NCBI taxonomy): Eukaryota > Metazoa > Chordata > Amphibia > Anura > Pipidae > Xenopus > Xenopus laevis. The sequence goes on from NC_054384.1 coordinate 72,309,808, forward strand.
AGTCTGATCCCTTTTATCTTCTAGTCTATCACTTACAGATGTTAAACTTCTATTTATTAAATTACCTATAGATTTCAGTAATAAAATAATGGGGATTACAAGCCATATAAACATTGTATCAATCTTTGTATATCAGTTAATACAAAGTACATGCTCAGTGTGTCAACCTTTTTAATACGCATGTAAAACAGGCATTTAGTTTAATATCTTAATGAGACAAGTCTCCGGTTTAAAAAGGAATTCCAACTACATTATAGCAATGTTAAATATTTGTAAATGTTTCAGTAAATCTGAGCTATGTTACAGTAAATAGTTTTAAATGTTATTGTCAAAAGCTGTATCTATCTGTCTCCACTACTTGTACACTACATGTACCATTGGGTGTTGCATTAATCACCTCTGTTTAGAATTACACTTTAATTATGAAAAGATAATTAAGAAAAGTTTTAGAATTTTTTTGAAACATTGCGGTAGTGTAAGCTCCAATATTTCCTGTAAATGTGCATTGATAAGGAAGGCCCCGCTCCCTGATGCACTGCCCAAACATTTCTTAAACTAGAGGTTGCAGGCAATTTAGCCTCACAAGATTGGAAATTTGGATTTCATTCCTGCGTTGAATTTTACAGATCAAACTAGTGATTTGCTCAATACACAGTGATTGCAGGCTTTTATTAAAATCCTGCTATTCGTCTGCACTTTTATCTGGAAGCCACAGAGAAGGGAAGAAGCCAAAGGAATAAAAGCATTGTTACTATCTTCATCAAAAGATGTATATATCCTGACTTGCCCATACAACTTCTATGAGTTATCAAATATAAAACCAAATTAATTTTAGAGTTTAAATGAAATCATTGGATTATACATGTTTAATGTTTCAATAATTCCAATGGAGACAAACGCTATCTGAAAACATGTGCTGGATTTAATGGTAAAGTACAGAAATAAATAAAAAGTGTAGATATGGGACTTGGGAAAATCCCATGGAATAAATTGATAACTGACAACTGATAACTGGCAATAATCTACTTCCATATATTGAATTAAATAATAGATTTGAATGTTATTACTAAATTACTGAAATGCCACTTACTACTTTTAAAACAATATTACTTTCCTCAAACCTAACAGGAAACATTGTTCAAGGAAAACGATACCCTCAAAAGGTATATTTAAGCAGAAGATAGTTTATATCAAATTAAATGTCATATTAAAAAATCTTATCAAACAGGTATAAACTGTATATTTAAGAAAATATTGCCCTTTTACATCTCTTGCCTTGAACCATCATTTCATGATTGTCTATGTGCTGCCTCAGAGATCACCTGACCAAGAAATACTGCAACTCTAAGGGGGTTATTTACTAAACTCCGAATGCAAAAATCACGAAAAAGTCTTTATTTTTTTTAATAAAATCTGACTTTTAAAAAAAGCACAAAATTTTCGAGAATTTATTAAACCACGAGGATGGAAAAGTCAGAATCTGAAAATCCGGCATCTCAGACCTGTCGAGGTTGCATATAAGTCAATGGGAGAAGTCCCAATGATTTTTTGATGTGCGCTGGGTTTCAGGCAATACCCCCAAGTTTTCTGAGTTTTTTTAGGTATGCACAAGCCCCAATCAGGCACATAAGGGACCAATAAGCTCTTGCCCAAATCCAGGCAAATGGGCCAAGGCATGCAGGAACAGGTTTTAATAGATTATTAGGAGCATCCTTGCTGTGCAGTGTGATGATCAAAGATGGCAACCATGCATGTGTTTCGGGAATTTATTAAACCACGAGGATGGAAAAGTCAGAATCTGAAAATACGGCATCTCAGATCTGTGGAGGTTGCATATAAGTCAATGGGAGAAGTCCCAATGATTTTTTGATGTGGGTTTCAGGCAATACCCTGAAGTTTTGAGTTTTCGTGGGAAAACTATATCTGTTCCATTTCCCTTTATTACCTTTCAGTTAACTTTCCCAACTTGGTTCTCACTACGGGGCAAATTCACTAAGCGCCGAACGCTAGCGTTAATTCGCTAGAGTTTGGCATTTTCGTTACTGCGCAAATTCACTAACGAACGCTGGCGTAGTTTCGCTAGTGTTACTTCGCACCCTTACGCCTGGCGAATTTTCGCTAGCGAAGTAACTACGCAAATTCACTAACGCGCAGTGTACTGAACGCTACCTTTTATGCTAGACTTCCTTCGCCACTTCAAAAAAAGTCAAAATTTTTTCAAAGTCCCAAAACAAGCTGGCGTGATTTCTACATTATGGGTGATAGGCTGAAAAAGATCGAAAAACTTTTTGGGGCTCCCCTCCTTCCCCCCTACATTTCCTGACTCATGGCAACTTACCTAGACAGTGGGCACATGTGTAGGGCAAAATAAAAATTTTATTTGATGATTTGAAGGTTTTCTAGGCATTTGTAGTGCTGATACGTATTCCTCCATTGAAATTTGAATTTGGCGCCCTATGCAAATTAGCCTTCGCTAGCGTAACTTCGCTTTACTTAGCGAATCAACGCTAGCGCAACTTCGCAACCTTACGCTACCCCTGTGCGCAACTTCGGATTTTAGTGAATTTGCAAAGCGCTGGCGAAACTACGCCTGGTGAAGGGTGGCGAAGTGCGGCGAAGCGCGGCGAAGTTGCGCCTGGCGAAACTACGAATGTTAGTGAATTTGCCCCTCCATGTCTAAAGGGTCCAGGGGCCCCTGGTGGTCTGTCATAGCACCTGGTTCCCTGACACCATTGATGTTGTGAAATCATATTTATTTATCATTAAAAAAAGCGGGGGGAAAACTCGATAAACTCAATGTATTTTTTGGATCTTTTTCCCGAAATATTTGGAGGGCTAATTCCAGTGCAGACCACAGAAACGTCCGAATAGTATAGCGGCCTTTCCCATTGACTTATATACAACTTGGGCAGGTTTTTTGGTTCTGCACCAAAAAGCTCGACCAGACTTTAGTAAATAACCCCCTTAATGTATGGTGGTCAACAGTTGAGACTTGGACAGATGTTGTAAACTTTGAAATTACGTCTGTCTTGGTTTAAGAAGTATAGGGCAACCAAAACTGACAATTTAACAAACTTATCAAACTTGTACATTGTTGTAGAAGAACAGAAATCAAAGATTAAAGTATCCTATTTTACTTTAAAATGATCATAAACATAGATCTGCAAGAAAATTACACCAAGAGAATCACAGTAGATTCAATTCTTTGAAGCAATAAAATACATTTTGAGAAATCTGGTCATTAAAAAAAGCCAAAAAAGCTCTGAAAAATATGCCAGTTTATTCAAATCGACTGCCAAAAATGTATTGCTAATTCTAATAGAAGTCAAACTGCTGGGAATCGGTCCGGAATCCCTAGTTCAAAATTTTAATATATCTGGCACATAGCAAAATTCCATTATTTACTTTTGGTGGGGAATTCTTTTTTGAGCAAAATGAGAGAAGCCACTTATATTACACTATCCATTGCTAATGTTGTCATTGAAATGCTATTAAAACCATTGACTTTTTTGAAGCCAGCAATGATGGAAACAGGTGAAGTTGATGGATTAAATTAGATTAAATGTTAATTATTAACACTTTATGGCACATATAAGCATATCTTTGTATTGGCACCAGACTGGAGTACAACTGTAGGTGATAACAGGGCTGTGTTTGGACAAAGAACAGAGGGGCAGAAAACAGCTCACAATGCAGTCAGTAGTTTGTGATACATAAGTGTTATATGGACCAACAAATATACATATTGAATGGAGTATTGATGTGATGATGTCTGGTGTCTGCTACATGAACAGACTGCTTCTGTCCCCTGAGCTGGCAACTTTACTTTCCATTTATGCCCCTTTTACAAGTAGGTTCCAATTTTCAGGATCAATTAACAATAGAAAATAACTTAGAATGTACATTAAGCTAAGAAGATTGATAACACTCTCTGAATGCATGTATCAGCTTGGTTCCAGCACTCAGCTCTAGCTGCTAACATGTGAAGGGGGCCAAATCCATTTAATTGGCTTTTTTAATCTGAAACAGTACGGACTGACAGAACAATGTACACAAAGCCCATGAATTTTCTTAAGATAATAGTATTACTAATTTGTACTTCTTACACAGTAGCTCTGATTTCCAGGCCACAGTGGCTGCACAGATTTTTATACTTGTGCACAAATTGGTTAATTTAATTTTGACAATGTCATCTGTGCTGAAAAAATATGTTCAGTCTAACATGTATGTGCGACCTCCACTTGAGCCATTGCTCTAGCAACTGCAATTTCTTGAACCAAAATCGAAATGTTTTTAAAATAAAGGACAGGGATATTGTGCATAGAATCTTCCTTTTCTACATTCATACAGGTATGGGATTCGTTATCAGGAAACACGGTTTCCAGAATTACGGGAAGGCTATCTCCCATAGACACCATTATAATTAAATCATTCAAATATTTAAACAGATTTTCTTTTCCTCTGTAATAATAAAGACAGTATATTGTATTTGATCCCAACTAAAATATACATTATACTTCTTGGAAGCAAAACAATCTTATTGGTTTTACTGTATGTTTAAATGTTTTTTTAGTAGACAAGGTATGGAAATCTAAATTACAGAAAGATACCTTACTCAGAAACCCAAAGTCATGAGCATTCTGGATAACAGGTCTGTCAAATTTTTTGCCTTCGGTAAGGCATTCTTCAAAGCCTTTAAATAAACAATGCAATTTATATATGAACATTCTATGCTAGTTCAATGATGTCAAAAAAGCATCCCAAATCCTCACATTCTAAATATATTGTACAATAAGAGACACCCAATTCAATGTAATTCCCATTTTTACACTAAGCCCACTTGCAAATTATACTTATATTATATAGTACATTCCTTCCCCAATGATAACAAAAATATTTTATACTTGTAAGGCCTTCCTCAGTTCATACTAGTAAGAAAAAAATGTGATAAGAAAAATGAGTTTTAATAAGAGACTAGAAGTGCTTTTAGCTGCCAGTAACTTTTGCCTGTCAAGACTTATTTTTGCAGTCACCAAAAAAAATGCTGTACAGATTCAACTCTAACTCTAAAAAAAAAAAAAAGGCTTTATTTATCTTGTAGTAAAAGCCTCAAAACCATGTAATTTTGCATCCATAAAAACTATATCTCCCATAAAGAGGAATAAAAAGATGATGCAGCTTATTGTCACATTCAGCTGTCCAGTGGCATAAATGCACATTTCATTAAGGGTTTGGATTTGGTTCGGCCAGACTCTCAAGTTTCATTTAAAGGAACAGTTCCACAAAAAAATGAAAGAAAGGAATGACAATAAAATGTACTATTGCCCTGCACTGGTACCACTGGTTTATATAAAGAATCTGCTGTGCAGCCATGGGGGCAGCCATTCAAACACAGGACAGGGGATAATTAACCAACTCCAAATTTATCTCAAAAACTCAGATTAGATCCGGACGGGTTTTTTCTGCTTATTTATTAGATTTTCCCCAAAATGTGGTTTGCGGGGAAAAAACTGATTTTCCACCCGAAAACTCCAAAACACAGCGCACATCAAAAAATCATTGCAACTTCTCCCATTGACTTATATGCAACCTAAACAGGTCTGAGATGACGGATTTTCTGATTTGGACTTTTTCCATCCTTGGGGTTTAATAAATACCGAAAAATTCTTGATTTTTTTCAAAGTCTGATTTTATACTAAAAAATCACACATTTTTCAGGACTTTTGCATTCGGAGTTTAGTAAATAACCCCCTCAGTCAATAACACAAATTCTGAAGAATCCCATTGTATAATACAGAGTTTATCTGTTATCTGTTGTGAATCCTGTGCCTTTTTTACTTTTTCAGCTTTGAATGGCTGCCTCCATGTCTACACAGCAGCTTGATTGTATAAACTATGTATAAACATGGTCTGCATAAACTATAGTAGAGTTTCTAAATCAAACACACCCATTTACCAGTGCAGAGCAACAGTACATTACATCCTTAGATGTTACCAAGCATACTATCAAGATGCATATTCTACAGTAGAGGAGAAAGAGAAGAATGACTATGCTTAGAAATAGTCACATTGGCCCATATCTTCTCAGGTTACATTACTAATTTGGATGGGTCTACGACTCTATGTTTTAATTCTTTGTTCAGGGCAGTGTTCGTGAGAAATTACGATGAAAATGATTGTAAACAATTTTCTTCAAGTTGTATAAGTAAAAAAAATATATGTTCTGAAAAGGGTGGTGGATTTCTGTGATTGCTATTTGTTTTGCTAATAGTCTCTATTTACTGATTATCTATTTTCGAGCAGAAAGAAAAGAAAATCTTTACATATGGAATTTACAAAATAATTTGCAATCTAAAAATAAGGCATAACTAGATTTCTTTTAACTATACCAGTTTCAATTTATCATGATTAAAGCGTGCTTAATTGGATGCCAATGTCACTGTGGAGTGTGACGCTGTGACATTCCAGGCTTTAACAACATTTTTGCAGCATTTTTTTACTATTTGCTTAATGGTCATGTAATTTTGTTAAAAAAGGCAATAATGTAAATATATTTGGCTGGTTTGTAAAGTACAGAGGCTATAAGTAATGCTGTGAGATAGGGTCCAAGCGTTTGAGTAGGCTTCATGGGCACAATGTCTTCTTTTCTGCTAAGCTTGTTCACATGCAGGTGAGTCAACTTGTTCTAAACACTGTATATATTATGGGGTCATGCTCTTTCCAATTAATGGCTTTCTTCCTTAAAATTATCATGCGATATCTAAGGTCAGACCGATAAATACATAATTATATGTACACAAGCATGTATAGAACAATCCTATTAACATTTATAAAATTCAGAATGAAGTAGCAATCAGTGGTCTCCAGCTGAGTTAATGAGTATTCAGTGAGTTATTATGCTATAGTTGCTGGCCCCAGCATATATCTGGTCACATTCCAGCTTCACTAGAGAATGCCTGGAAAAGGGCTCTTTTTTTTGCTCAAATTGTTGTTTTTAGTAAAAAAAAAAAAAAAAGAAGACAAAATCACAAGCAGCATGTTGTTTGATAGGTTTCTCTACGGCAGGGGGCATGGGGGCACACACAGACACACAGCGATCAGTCTGGACCCCTGCTAGGCTGAGATGCCGACGCCACATTACAAAAAGAAATTATTATTTTTCCAGCTTTCCGTTCCCATTAGAGGCTCTGATTTTAGGAAAACTCCCCAAAAAAGTACATTTGCAAGGAGACAGAGCTCAGGACATTGTGTGTTTCTTGCTTCACTTAAAAGTATATCTGTTGCTGATTGCAGCTTTTATCTGGTAGAATGTAGCAAAAGCATGAAAAGCCAGTGTTCTTGTGTGTGTATTTTTACAGGATAAAAATACAATGCGGTAGAGCAGTAAGTCTATAAAGCAGCCAGTAAATGCCACCCATTTAACAACAGAGCCAAGTTGAGCAAAAAGCAAATAATAAGGGAGGTGCTTAATATAGCACTGGAATGTATTTAAGTCTGTGTTCATCACTATTTGATAGATTCATAAGGATAAGAGAAAATTGATTAATACCTACCGGAATTTTCTTTTCCTGGCCATCCTCCCCGTCGACATGGAAATATATACTTATGGGTAATCTCCTACTGCTTCCCAGCCTGGACAGAAGAAATGGTTAATCTTTAAACCCCATAAAGCCCACCCCTTCCTATTCCTCCTCAGTCAATTATAAAGTCACAATAGGGCGGGCATGTCGACGGGGAGGATGGCCAGGAAAAGAAAATTCCGGTAGGTATTAATCAATTTTCTCTTTTCCTGGCCATCCCCCCGTCGACATGGAAATATATACTTATGGGTTATACCCAAGCAATCAAGAATAAAAACAGGGGCGGGATATAATGCTGCTTAATTTATTATACAGAAGAGGCAGAAGAAAGTATAGATTGCCCAAATTGGGCTTGCGAAAAAGACATCACATCCAATCTGTAATGCCTAATGAATGTATTGGGCGTAACCCAGGTCGCTGCTCGACATATCTCTTCAGGTGAGACTCCTGCCTCCACTGCCCAAGAGGCTGCTACAGCACGAACCGAATGAGCTTTAACTCCTTTAGGTAGAGAGCTGCCCTGCTCCTTATATGCCCTTGATATAGCCTTGACTATCCATGAGCTTAGAGTTGATTTAGCGGCTTGTTCTCCTTTCCTTTTCCCGGCGGGAATAACAAAAAGCATTCTTGACTTTCTGAAACTCTCTGTTCTTTTGATGTATATTTCCAAACATCTCTTAACATCCAGCGATAAATCTCTCTTTTGAGAAGATGTAGGGTTTTCAAATGAAGGTAAAATAATTGGCTCATTGATGTGAAATTTAGTCACAACCTTAGGAAGGAAATTGAAAACTGGTCGAAGGTGCACCTTCTTTTCATGAAAAATGGTGTAAGGCGGATCTACTGAAAGAGCTTGAAGTTCGGAAATTCTACGGGCTGATGTAATAGCGACCAAAAGGAAAGTTTTTAAGGTAAGTAACAATAGTGATACTTGTTCCAGAGGTTCAAAGGGTTTAGTCGACAGTGCTTTCAGCACTAGTGGAAGATCCCAAGTAGGACAAATAGGTCTAGTTGGAGGTCGAATTCTCTTAACTCCCTGAAAGAACCTCTGTATTAATGGCTCCTTGGACCATCTCCTCCCCAGAACCGCTGACAGAGCTGAAACCTGGCCTTTCAAGGTGCTAAGGCTTAATCCCTTCTGAAGACCTTCTTGAAGAAATTCTAATATAATTGCAACAGTAGGTTTAAAAGGATCGAGGCATTTATTTGTAGCCCAGGAATTAAAGGTTCTCCAAACCTTGTGATACTTTGAATTGGTATTATTCTTCCTGGACCTAATAAGGGTTTCAATGACTGAATTAGAACAGCCGTATTCCTTCAATATCGTCCTCTCAATCTCCAAGCCGTTAGATTGAGACAGACTGGGTTGGGATGTTTCCAGGTGCCCTGAAGTAGCAGGTCTTTGGTCTGAGGGATTGGTAATGGATCCGCAATTGATAAGCGTCTCAACAGAGGATACCAGGGTCTCCTGGGCCAATTGGGGAGAATTGCTATTGCTTCCATTCTCGTATATGAAATCTTCCGTAAGACTCTCAGTATTACCGGTATTGGGGGAAATACATAAGCAAAGAGATTCTCCCAATCTTGGGAGAAGGCATCCAATGCTGCTGCTCCTGGACAAGGGGCTCTGGAAAAGAATATCGGAAGTTTGGCATTGTGATCTGTCGCCATCAGGTCTATCTGTGGGCAACCCCAAATAGATGTTATCCAGAGAAAAATTTCCTGCTTCAGCTCCCATTCTCCTTTCGGTAAATGGTGACGACTCAGACAGTCCGCCCATAAATTCTGAACACCCGGAATGTGTTGAGCAGTAAGGTTCTGGAGGTGAGTCTGAGCCCACTGCATGATCGGTGCCGTCTCTCTGAAAAGAATCTTGCTCCTCGTTCCTCCCTGGCCTTTGATATATGCCACGGTTGAGACATTGTCCGACCTGATCTTCACCGAGGAACCGAGAATGATCTTCTCGAATGCCTGAAGTGCTTGAAAAACTGCCCTGATCTCCAAGATATTGGATGGAGTCTTGGAGAGATCTTTGCTCCAAACTCCCTGAGCATAAAGATCCAGAAGGTGAGCTCCCCAACCTAGACCGGAAGCATCCCTAAATATTTCCAACCAAACTGGTTCCTCGAGAGGAAATCCCTTCCGAAGGTTGCTGGGAACTCTCCACCAAGCAAGGCATTGTCGGCATTCCCTGGTGATTCGAATTGATCGAGACCAATCCTGTACAACAGGATTCCACTGCTTGAGGAACGAAAGCTGAACTGGTCTCATCCTCCACTTGGCCCACTTCACCAAACCTATTGTCGAGGTGAGGAGACCTAAGAGACTCATGAATTTCCTTGCTGATGTGTAGGAATTCTCCAGAAATTGACTCACCTGCAGAACTAAATGTCGGATCTTCAGTAACGGAAGAGACACCATACCCAGAATTGTATCTATTTGAGCGCCCAAATAGATCATCCTCTGAACTGGTACCAGCTGACTCTTGGCAGTGTTTATGATCCAGCCAAATTTCTCCAGCACTACTTTGGTTCTCTGAAGGTTGACAGATAACATCTTCGGATCTCGGGCTACAAGAAGTAAGTCGTCCAGATAGTGATAGATCTCTATCTTCTCTTGTCTTAATTTGGCTATTACTACTACCAAGATCTTGGTAAAGGTTCTGGGCGATGTTGCTAGCCCAAACGGAAGACATCGGAATTGATAGTGTTGGTCGTTTAGACAAAACCGTAAATATTTTTGATGCTCTACAGCAATGGGCACATGAAGGTAGGCATCCTTTAGATCCAAGGATGCTAGCCAATCTCCTGGCTGAATAACTGCTTTTATGGTTGATAACGTTTCCATCTTGAACGGTTGATATTTCAGAAATTCGTTTATTCTTCGGAGATCCAGAATTGGACGTAAATCTCCTGTGGCCTTGGAGACTAGAAAAAGAGGAGAATAAAATCCTGTTTTCTTCTCCTGAAAAGGAACTCTTGCAACTGCTTGTTTCATCAACAGTTGTCAAACATAATGAAAAAGAAATTCTTTTTCTTCTGGATCCCTGGGTACGTCTGTGACAACGAAATGGTCTAAGGTAGGTTTTAAAGAAAATTCCAAAAGGTAGCCCCTTTGAATTGTAGCGACTACCCACGCGTCTGAGCATTCCTTGGCCCATACTCCTTGAAAAGCTAAAAGCCTTGCTCCCACAGGAGGATGGGTAGAGAGACCGTCATTGAGCCTTTGAGGAAGACCTTGGGGATCTCGGAGGCCTGACCTTGGACCTGAAAGATGTCTGACCTGAGCGCCAAGTTGAGGTTTTAAAATCTCTTCCGAACTTGAATCCTCTAGAATCCTCCCTTCTTCGAAAGGAATTTTCTGGCCTCCTCTTAAAGTTTTCACAAAACCTTCTACTTTGCGGCAAAAAGGTACTCTTACCTCCTGAGGATTTTGAAATAATATCATCTAAGGCCTTGCCGAATAACTTCTTACCCTCATAGGGCATCTTACAGAGTGAATTCTTGGAAGCGGTGTCCGCAACCCAAGACCTTACCCAGAGGGCTCTTCGAGCTGCTACAGCAAAAGACATTGAGCGAGCAGACAACTGTACTAAGTCCAGAGATGCTTGAAGGCAAAAATTAGAAGCCAATCTGAAGTCTTCAAGACCTTCCAAAATCTTTTCTCTGGGAATCCGATCTTTAACCGCCTGCTCTAAATTCTCCGCCCACAAGGAGAGTGCCTTAGTAACCGACACTAGTGCTATAGAAGGCTTACAGGCTGCTCCAGCCGACACATGACACCTCTTTAATTCAGTTTCCATGCGGCGATCCATAGGATGCTTAAAAGCTGATATATCATCTATGGGTAACGCGGTCTTCCGTGATAGCCTTGCTACCGGAGCATCAACCGAAGGAGGGGTATTCAAAATATCTTGAATATCATCCAAAAAAGGGTATAATTTCTCAATCTTTTTCTCGGCTGGAATTCTTCTAGAAATCTTTTCCCATTCTAGATGGATTAAATCTTGCACCTCTTTATGAATAGGGAAAGCCATTTTCGCTTTTTTGGAGAAAAGGAGGGAGGTAGAAGGCTGACCTGGATCCTCCAGATTTAAAGTACGCCTGATAGCTTTAATAAGTGGACCTAGATGCTTTTGGTCAAATACTGAAATTTCATCCTCAGCATTTTCCTCATCAGTTGAAGAACTGATATCTGATAGAATTTCTTGAATAGAGGATTCTCTATTAAATACGGATAAGTCTGGGGTAGAGAGTACTGTCTCTTTAAGACCTTGTGACACTGCATCTTTAATCCAAGACATCAAAGATTGCTGATCAGGCACAGCGGCAGAAGTAGAAGGAACAGGCATATCCTGCAAGGACTCTCTGGCCACCGAAGGGTTAACCTGCCTAGAGAGGTATTCATCAAAGCAGTCTTGGCAGAATCTTTTATTCTTCATAGCCAAATTATCACATGCCCGACATTTCCTATCAGCATCCTGTTTGTCCCTCTTCTTACTGGGCTCTTCAGGAGCAGGGGCACTATAAAAATAAGGGCACAGTATAAGCCACGGTTTAGGGGAGATTCTTTTTGAAATCCAATGCGGAAGGTACTCACATTAACATCTTGGAAGGGGCTCTCTTAGGGGCAGCTGGATCCATCTTGCATGTGCGGCAAAAAACGGCAACAACAATAATGACGTCATCGCGCTAACCAGCGCAACTCGGAGCCGCGAATGCGGCAAACTTCAAGCCTTGCCTTGCCGTGCCTCCCCTTCCAGACAACGCCGTTGCCATACAGGATAGGGGCTTCAGATACAGAGAATCTCCTAAGAACTGTATCTGGTCATCTGATGTGAGTACGATTTCCTGCCTGAGATACAGAGGGAACAATCTCCTACTGCATCCTAGGCTGGGACAGAAGAAAAGACTGAGGAGGAATAGGAAGGGGTGGGCTTTATGGGGTTTAAAGATTAACCATTTCTTCTGTCCAGGCTGGGAAGCAGTAGGAGATTACCCATAAGTATATATTTCCATGTCGACGGGGGGATGGCCAGGAAACAGCTGGTAATCAGTTCATTTACCTGCTCCCAATACCTATAAACAATGTTAAAGCAAACACTGACTGCAATAGGCTTCCATATATATTTCTCCTGACATTCAGCTGAAAAATGAATTCTGTATCTAATTCCTCTGTAATCACTATGATGCTGTCTTGTGGGGGAAAAAACTCAAATGTGATATCACTAAAACTTCTCTAGTATAGCTTTCCAATTGCCACCAACAACAATGATATACTATAGATGGAAAATGGCAAACTGAAATTACAATTAATTTAAAATAAATTACAAGAAACTGAACTATAGATATTTGTGTGTTTAGTTTTTTTAAGGAACCCAATGCTAATGAGGTAAGTGGGGTAAAGAATAAACACACACTTTGCAACATATACCAATTCATAATTTCAGTCTTTATCTGTATACTAAGCCCAACAATCCGCAGTCTATAAAGAAGCTCTGCATGATAGGTTGCAGTCCTCAGTATTTCCTAACTGGCTGGAAAATACAAGTGGTACGTTGATTTAGATCTTAAAGCTTGAAATCGTGTGAAAATTGTTTGTAGAGCCTATGCTTGCTTTACATAAAATATATTATAAAACACTAGAAAGCCTTGCCTGTTTTTGTAACTTACGTACATTATATAAACTTAAATTTTATCATCAGAGATTTTTCATTACTTTCCAATAACAGTGTATGTAGAAAAAAACATACCCAAGTCAGTAAGTTCACAAATAATATCTATATCATTGTCATGGGTAGCCAAGGAGATTAGGGATGTAGCGAACGTCGGAAAAAAAGTTCGCGAACATATTCGCGAACTTGCGCAAAAATGCGAGCGGTTCGCGAACGGTTCGCGAACCCCATAGACTTCAATGGGAAGGCGAACTTTAACATCTAGAAAAGACATTTCTGGCCAGAAAAATGATTTTAAAGTTGTTTAAAGGGTGCAACGACCTGGACAGTGGCATGCCAGAGGGGGATCAAGGGCAAAAATGTATCTGAAAAATCTGCCTGTGTGTGCTTGGAAGAGATAGTGTAGGGGGAGAGCTGTTAGTGATTTCAGGGACAGATGATAGTAAGCTTGCTGGCTAGTAATCTGCTTGATACTGCTCTGTATTGGAGGGACAGAAGTCTGCAGGGATTTGAGGGACATTTTAGCTTAGGTAGCTTTGCTGGCTAGTAATCTACTGTTCTCTTTAAACAACTGCCATACGTTGACCTTGTAGGCATTGTTTGCCCAGTTTTTTTGGACGCAGCCACTGAAGCACAGTTGCCAGAAAAAATATGCCATATAAATGCTGAAAATAGTAATTTTTCGCCATACGTTGACCTTGTAGACATTGTTTGCCCAGTTTTTTTGGACGCAGCCACTGAAGCACAGTTGCCAGAAAAATTATGCCATATAAATGCTGAAAATATAAATTTTTTTGGTTGCAGCCACTGAAGCACAGAGGCCAGAAAAATTATGCCATATAAATGCAGAAAATATGCATTTTTTTGGTCGCAGCCACTGAAGCACAGTTGACAGAAAAATTATGCCATATAAATGCTGAAAATATAAATTTTTTTGGTTGCAGCCACTGAAGCACAGAGGCCAGAAAAATTATGCCATATAAATGCAGAAAATATGCATTTTTTTGGTCGCAGCCACTGAAGCACAGTTGACAGAAAAATTATGCCATATAAATGCTGAAAATATAAATTTTTTTGGTTGCAGCCACTGAAGCACAGAGGCCAGAAAAATTATGCCATATAAATGCAGAAAATATGCATTTTTTTGGTCGCAGCCACTGAAGCACAGTTGCCAGAAAAAATATGCCATATAAATGCTGAAAATAGTCATTTTTGCCATATACGTTGAGTCAACGTATGGCAAAAAATTACTATTTTCAGCATTTATATGGCATATTTTTTCTGGCCTCTGTGCTTCAGTGGCTGCGGCCAAAAAAACTGGGCAAACAATGCCTACAAGGTCAACGTCGTTGACCTTGTAGGCATTGTTTGCCCAGTTTTTTTGGCCGCAGCCACTGAAGCACAGAGGCCAGAAAAAATATGCCATATAAATGCTGAAAATAGTAATTTTTTTGGTCGCAGCCACTGAAGCACAGTTGCCAGAAAAATTATGCCATATAAATGCTGAAAATATAAATTTTTTTGGTTGCAGCCACTGAAGCACAGAGGCCAGAAAAATTATGCCATATAAATGCTGAAAATATAAATTTTTTTGGTTGCAGCCACTGAAGCACAGAGGCCAGAAAAATTATGCCATATAAATGCAGAAAATATGCATTTTTTTGGTCGCAGCCACTGAAGCACAGTTGCCAGAAAAATTATGCCATATAAATGCAGAAAATATGCATTTTTTTGGACGCAGCCACTGAAGCACAGTTGCCAGAAAAAATATGCCATATAAATGCTGAAAATAGTCATTTTTTGCCATACGTTGACCTTGTAGACATTGTTTGCCCAGTTTTTTTGGTTGCAGCCACTGAAGCACAGAGGCCAGAAAAAATTAAACCAGTAGGGTTTGCACCCTAGTTTGTAACGGTGGCGGAGGGAGGAGGAGGACGCTAAAGGACAGCTGTGTGTGGAGTCATGAGGCTTGAAGAGAAGGACAGCTGCATAGAAGTCAGAACAAGTCTTCCGGCGTGCAGTAACCCTCCGAGATCCACCCCTCATTCATTTTAATAAAGGTCAGGTAATCGACACTTTTGTGACCTAGGCGAGTTCTCTTCTCAGTTACAATCCCTCCTGCTGCACTGAAGGTCCTTTCTGAGAGCACACTTGAGGCTGGGCAAGACAAGAGGTTCATGGCAAATTGTGACAGCTCTGGCCACAGATCAAGCCTGCGCACCCAGTAGTCCAGGGGTTCATCGCTCCTCAGAGTGTCGATATCTGCAGTTAATGCCAGGTAGTCCGCTACCTGCCGGTCGAGGCGTTCTTTGAGGGTGGATCCAGAAGGGTTGTGGCGCTGCCTTGGACAGAAAAACATTTGCATGTCTGACGTTACAGACTGGCCAAAGGGCTTTGTCCTTGCAGGTGCGCTCGTGGCAGGATTACTGGCACCTCTGCCCCTGGAATGTTGATGAGTTCCTGAAGTGACATCACCCTTAAAAGCATTGTACAACATGTTTTGCAGGCTGGTTTGTAAATGCCGCATCTTTTCGGACTTGTGGTATGTTGGTAACATTTCTGCCACTTTATGCTTGTACCGAGGGTCTAGTAGCGTTGCGACCCAGTACAGGTCCTTCTCCTTAAGCCTCTTGATACGGGGGTCCTTCAACAGGCATGACAGCATGAAAGACCCCATTCTCACAAGGTTGGATGCAGAGCTATCCATCTCCGCTTCCTCATTATCAAGGACTGCATCATCCACGGTCTCCTCCCCCCAGCCACGTACAAGACCAGGGGCCCCCAAAAGGTCACCACTAGCCCCCTGGGAAGCCTGCTCCTGTTGGTCCTCCTCCTCCTCCTCCACAAAGCCACCTTCCTCCTCTGACTCCACTTCTGGCACCTCTCCCTGCGTTGCAGCAGGTGCCTGGGTTCGTTCTGGTGATTCCGACCAGAAATCGTGCGCTTCCAGCTCCTCGTCACGCTGGTCTACAGCCTCATCTGTCACTCGTCGCACGGCACGCTCCAGGAAGAAAGCGAAGGGTATTAGGTCGCTGATGGTGCCTTCGGTGCGACTGACCATATTTGTCACCTCTTCAAAAGGTCGCATGAGCCTGCAGGCATCGCGCATAAGCACCCAGTAACGGGGGAAAAAAATCCCCAGCTGTGCAGATCCAGTCCTACCACCCAGTTCAAAAAGGTACTCGTTGACGGCCCTTTGTTGTTGCAGCAGACGTTCCAACATAAGGAGCGTTGAATTCCAGCGAGTCTGGCTGTCAGAAATCAAACGCCTGACTGGCATGTTGTAGCGCTGCTGAATGTCAGCATGGCTGTGTAGGAACGTCTGAAATGGGCCGACACCTTTCTGGACTGGGTGAGAACGTCCTGGAATCCTGGGTACTTGGAGACAAAACGTTGGACTATTAAATTTAACACATGTGCCATGCAGGGCACATGTGTTAAATTGCCTAGTCTCAACGCTGCCAACAGATTGCTTCCATTGTCACACACCACTTTTCCGATCTGCAGTTGGTGTGGGGTCAGCCACCGATCGGCCTGTGACTGCAGAGATGACAGGAGTACAGATCCGGTATGGTTTTTGCTTTCCAGGCACGTCATCCCCAAGACAGCGTGACAACGGCGTACCTGGCACGTCGAATAGCCTAGCGGGAGCTGGGGGTGCACAGGTGTGGAGGAGGAGAAGGAGGACCCAGCAGCAGAGTAAGAAGAAGAAGAAGACGAGGTAGAGAGCGATGGAGGAGTAGAGGTGGTGGCAGAACCGCGTGCAATCCGTGGCGGTGACACCAACTCCACTGTTGTTGTTGAGCTACCCATTCCCTGCTTCCCAGCCATTACCAAGTTCACCCAGTGGGCAGTGTAGGTGACATACCTGCCCTGACCATGCTTGGAGGACCATGCGTCAGTAGTCATATGGACCTTTGGCCCAACACTAAGTGACAGAGATGCGGTAACTTGGCTCTGCACATGTTGGTACAGGTGTGGTATTCCCTTTTTAGAAAAAAAATTGCGGCTGGGTACCTTCCACTGCGGTGTCCCAATTGCTACAAATTTGCGGAAGGCCTCAGAGTCCACCAGCTGGTATGGTAAAAGCTGGCGGGCTAAGAGTGCAGACAAGCCAGCTGTCAGACGCCGGGCAAGGGGGTGACAGTCAGACATTGGCTTCTTACGCTCAAACATGGCCTTCACAGAAACTTGGCTGGTGGCAGATGACTGGGAATGGGAACAGGTGGTCAAGGTGGAAGGCGGAGTGGAGGGTGGTTCAGACGGGTCAAGGAGAGCAGAGGTAGAGCAGTAAGATGCTGGACCAGAAGGAGTGTGGCTTTTAGTTTGCCTGTTGCCTTTGAGGTGTTGCTCCCAAAGTGCTTTGTGCTTGCCGCTCATGTGCCTTCGCATAGAAGTTGTACCTATGTGGCTGTTGGGCTTACCAAGGCTCAGTTTCTGACTGCACTCATTGCAAATTACAATGCTTTTGTCAGAGGCACACACATTAAAAAAATCCCACACTGCTGACTTTTTGGAAGTGTGCGATCTGGCGGTAACAGTAGAAGTTGGCGGAGTTGGCGGTATTGGCGGCAATGGCGGGTGCGTTGGCCGGCTGAACACAGGTGCCGATACATGTTGTTGCCCTACTGATCCCTGCGGGCTGTCCTCCCTGCTTCTTCTAAGTCTTATTCTCCTACTGCCTCTCTGACTCTCCGTCTCTCCATCTGAACTACCCTCCTCTTGCTCTCTTCTACTAGGCACCCACAAAACATCAATCTCCTCATCATCATTCTCCTCAGATGCATCAATTTCTTCTGACACATCACAGAAGGAAGCAGCAGCGGGGACCTCCTCCTCATCACTCATTATGTCCATCTCTATCGTGTTCTCTGCCAGAATTAAATCTGGTGTAAGGTCCTCATCTCCTTCATCTTCTTCTGGCAATAATGGTTGCGCATTACTCAGTTCAAGAAACTCATGGGAAAATAACTCCTCTGACCCCAGTGAAGAAGGGGCACCGGTGGTGGAGGAAGTGTTACGTGGGGTGGCCATAGCAGTGGAGGATGAGGAGGATGTTGTGGTAAAGTTAGAAACGGTAGAGGATGGGGTGTGCTGTGTAAGCCAGTCAACTACCTCTTCAGCATTTTGGGAGTTCAGGGTCATTGGCTTTTTAAAACTGGGCAATTTGCTAGGGCCACAGGATTGCATAGCAGCACGGCCCCTAGCACGGCCTCTGCGTGGCGGCCTGCCTTTGCCTGGCATTATTTTTAAAAAAACAACAACAACAACAAAAACTCAGTTGGTTTTTCTGGAAACGATAATACACACAGCTAGATGGCGGGTTGAAGAAAACAGTGTGCAAATAATGCCTACAAGGTCAACGTATACACTACTACAGCGGTGGATACGGATTACGTAAAATATATTATGGCTGCTTGAAAAAAGTCACTCCGGTGTTTTTTCTGGAGACGGTAATATTATGGATATTTAGACAGAATGTGAACAAGGTCACACAGCTAGATGGCGGGTTGAAGAAAACAGTGTGCAAATAATGCCTACAAGGTCAATGTATACACTACTACAGCGGTGGATACGGATTACGTAAAATATATGAATGCTGCTTGAAAAAAAGTAACTCAAGTGGTTTTTCTAGAGACGATAATATTATGGATATTTAGACAGAATGTGAACAAGGTCACACAGCTAGATGGCGGGTTGAAGAAAACAGTGTGCAAATAATGCCTACAGGGCAAATAATGCCTAAAAGGTCAACTTATACACTACTACAGCGGTAGTAAAATAAAAAAAAGTAAAATAAAAAAAAAATGAATATTAAAAAAAAAAATTAAAGTTGGTGCTGCTGAACTACTAGGAGCAGCAGATTAGCACACCAGTCCCACTCCCCAACACTGCTAGACTAATAGCACTGGGCTCTTATAGTAGTAGTAGTAGTAGTAGTAGTAAAACAACAAAAAAATAAATAAAAGCAGTCCTTACAAGGACTACTGTTATTGCAGCAGTCAGCAGATGAGATCAGAAGCAGGACAGCTGCCCACTGCAGCTACATACAGAGCACTGCAGTAGAAGGTAGATTACTAGCCAGCAAAGCTACCTAAGCTTAAATGTCCCTCAAACCCCTGCAGACTTCTGTCCCTCCAATAACAGAGCAGTATCAAAACGATTACTAGCCAGCAAACTTTCAATTGTCCCTGAAATCACTAACAGGCAGCAGCTCTCTCCCTACACTATCTCTTCGGTTTTTATAGGGAAGGGGAGTGGTCCAGGGGAGAGCTTCCTGATTGGCTGCCATGTACCTGCTGGTCTGGGGTGAGAGGGCAAAAAAAAGCGCCAACAATGGCGAACCCAAAATGGCGAACGTCGCGCGACGTTCGCGAACTTCCGGCGAGCGCGAACACCCGATGTTCGCGCGAACAAGTTCGCCGGCGAACAGTTCGCGACATCTCTAAAGGAGATCTCAGATAACCTCCTGTGATATACATGAGTGTTTAGATAGCATCAGTCACACGGCGTTGCATTTTCAATAGTCGCCCAATGTTGCCTCAGTGAGGCAACTTCGGGCGACTATAGAAAACGCATTGCCGCGTGTGCATTAGAGCAGACGACTTTTCATTGTAGCCTATGGGAAAACACGCTGAGGCAGTTCAGAGAGATTGTCGCTCAGAAGACTAGGCGATTAGTCGCCAGGCGACAAAATCTCCCCGAATCTCCTCGTGTGGCCTTACCTTAAAGGGTGTATTTTATTTTCCTTATAAATGGTAGCCCAGCAGAAGGTATAAGTGTTGGATAGTGTCTGGCTCTGCTGGGATTGGAGACAAAAACCCAAAGGTCCCTAGCTCGAATCCCAGCAGAGCCTGACAGATGGTTTTGGAGTAGGATATACCAGTGTCAATGCTTTTATTGCTGTTGACCCTTGAAAGCACTTCTGAGGGAAGCTGCCACTTTCTAATTGGTGGATATCAATAGCCAGGCTGCTGTGAGAATCTGAAATCAGAAGTGATTCTGTAGACATTGAAGAACTGGCATTCAAAATGGAAACTGAACCCCTTCACATTCATTCCCCAGAAGTCTAAATCTAAGAGATACAGACCAGAAAAGCATGTAGTTGCATCCTACACAGCCAGTAAAAGATATACACTAGTGATGGGCGAATTTATTCGCCAGGCGCGAATTCGCGGCGAATTTGCGCGATTTGCGTCCAGCGAATAAATTCGCGAAACGCCCGCGAAAATTCGCCGGCGGGAAAAAAAATTTTCCCGAAAAACGGGCGCCGGCGTCGAAAAAACGGGCGCCGGCGTCAAAAACGAGACGCCGGCGCAGTTTCGCAAATTTTTCGCCGTTTCGCAAATTTCGCGCGAAATTCGCGAATTTTTCGGCGAAGCGAAACGGCGCAAATTCGCCCATCACTAATATACACAGTAAAACATACAAAAAACACAGATATATGACATCACAGTCAAAAAACACTTACATACACACTAGATATGTTTGGTAAATGAATCTGTAAAATAGTAACAGAACCCATACTCAACTCAAACTCAACTTGCTCCTCCTGCTCACTTGCAAGTAATATAGTAGAAAAATGGTCATCTAATTAATTGTTTGACATACTTATAGGAATAGTCCTATAGGTATAGTCCTCTGATACACATCTAAATGTCATTTTACCAGAATGGAGTTTTTGGCTGTGTGAAGTAATATTCTGAGAAACCAGCACATCTTGCAGCACAAAACAAATTCAGCATCTAGTCCTTACCTCTGCATGTGCCCTCAATGTACCTGCAGGCACTTTTATAGCTCTTTGGCAATTTCTGCATTTTAATACTTTCCCCACAGTTTGTGAAGACAGGATTCTTTATGCCTTTTTACTGTTGTGTCTTATTTATATTTTCATAAATCTGTGTAGGTGTGTTTCCTATAGATGAGAACTGCACTACATGTTGCATGTTTATAAATAAAAGATCACAGTATTACCCCATAAGACATTGGTTGGGCTTATTCTTTCACTAAGAAGACGAGTGGACACCGTTTCTTCAGCTCTCCATAAAAAACGTTCTCTGTGCTTTATGTGATGAATCAAGGTTTTGACAATATAATGACAAACTGTAAATAAACTTTATGGCACAACTTCTTATGTCATCCATGTTTCTTATTTTCATATGCATAGGGGCAATTTTTTCAAACAGCAGAATATTTTTTTAATTTATATGAAAGCATAAGATGTGTGTTTTTATATTCTGCCAAGTTTTCATATTTGGACAGTTCAAAATGGAATCAGAATACTTGGGATATATTAGTAGAACACAATTATCTTGTGAGCTGACAGCTGGGGCATTGATTGCAGGGTGATGTATTTTACCCATGGTAATCTAATATGCACTGCCATAGTGATCAGTAGTGATAGTAGTGATCAGGTTATTTCTCTGAAAGTCTCTCTGATGCATATTTAGTTTGTTTTCAGCCTGCTAGCTCGCTCTTAAAGTGGGAGGAGACAAGTAGCACTATGGATACCGGTTCCTTCCCTGAAAGGTGATGTAACAAAGTCAACTTGTCAGACATCCAAAAAGAGCTATACCCCAGCATCCAGATGTCCAGTATTGTGCACACAGGTGTCATGATACATGCCATATCACCTTCAGGGAACAGCCAGGGTTTCTCAGTAAAAGTCTTGTCAATAGATTTAATCAAATTGGGAGCATGCGTATCTTTATAAGTATACATAAGCGTACAATATCTTTTTTAGAAGAAAAAGAGACTGGTAGAGTGGTTAATGGAGAAGGCATTCCTGACAATAGGTAAATACTTGGTTGTAAAAGGGATCAATGAAACGAGGACCCAACTTGGCAGAAGGTTAAAGAATGTAATGTTTCTTGTCAGACTGTGTCTCCCATCTTGAAGGATGGACTAGACTGGCAATGCTTGTTAGCAGCAGACTTCTGTCAAAGGAAGAAATTCAATAAGACTGAATGAACACCAGCCCAAAGCACAAACTATGGTCTCACCAGCAGGAACATCAGCTCTGAGGAGAAATTAAGGTAGTAAAAGAGGATTTTGACCATGAACACAAACGAATGGGCAAAAATCCAGGGCCACTAACAATATCTAGAAACAAAATCAATCATCTTTTTTGATTTCAATCTGAATGAGTGTGTGAAACCATAGAGGAAGGAAATAATTAGACAATAAGGTAAAGGGTGTAGAACAAAGGGGAGCAGAAGAAGACACAGCCACTGCAGCAGTTAAAGATGCAGGATGGAATGACCACAGACCTTTTCTGAAGAATAATACCTGGACAAAGTCTCAGCTTTAGTGTTATTAGAGTCTGTTTAATAAGTCACAAAGTTAAATCTAGAGAAGAATAGAGCTCAAACGAGCCTGCCAAGGATTGAGTCTCTATGCTGAAGAAATGTATCCCAGAGTCTTATGAAAATGAAACAGGTTCAGTGAAACCTTCCAACAGATAATACCATTTCCCCTAAATGAGCCCAAAAGCTATTAATTCATGGCGGGCAATTTTTACAGATAGAACTATATGAAAATAATAAAAGAATGTAAAGAACCTTGAAGACTTGTGTGTGTTGAGACATAATGGCTCCCACACCAACATCAGAATCATCTATTTCCAATATGAAGAGACAGGTAGTGTCAAGATGAACCACCACAGAAGCAGAAGAGAAGGCTTGTTTAAGCATATCAAAAGAAATCTGACCTTCTTTAACCATGAGACTTTAGTTCCCTTCTTAGTAAAGGTAGTTATGGGAGCCATGATCTGTAAAAGCATTATTTCAAACACTCTTGATGGGTCTTCTTGAATATATTCCTACTCATAGTTAAAGGGGCACATTTACTAAAGAGTAAATTGTGGCTTTTGATGAATTTTATCTAAAAAGATAATTCGAAGAGACATTGCCTATTTACTAAAAGGTGAGTATCACAGAAACTACATCCTATCACAGTAACTACACAGAATCAAAACCTCTGTGAATTTCTTCAGATGTCACTGTAACTTTGAAGAGTTACAATGTGCCATTGTGATTGGATTAGTGGAAGAGTTTATATGCCGAGAACTTCCCACACCAGTCAGTTGAACTGAAGAAGCTGCTCGGATGAGTACTGAAACGTCTTCATTGATTACTCAGCAAGTCCAGTTGTTTTTAGATTTACCTATACTAGATATATCTAGTGGAAAAACCTCAGTGCTAGAGAACTTTAGACCGTTTCGCCAGGTGAATTTACACTCTGGTGAAGAAGCGAAAATCCAGTAATTCATCAAAATGAAAAAGTTTTGTTACCCTTTTCGCCAAAGTCTAGTTTTCAAGGTTTCAGGCTGGCGAACTCCAGAGCAGACACTTTTAAATCGCAATCAACATCGCCATTTCCATACTAATTTTCTCCATGGTGAAAATTTTCCCAACAACTTTTGTATGGGGAAATATACTGGCTTATTTACAACAGGATAAAATTCACCACCTTTTGCTTGAAAAAGCAAACATATGATCTTTAGTAAATATGGAGATGTTTTGTGAAAATACAGTACACCTGGCAAAGTGAGGTAAACTTTGGTGAAGTTAGATGAAGAGAAAATTCACTCTTTAGTGAATGTGCCTCATAGTCTCCAGAACAGAAAGAAGATATGTTCTACAGTGTGTAGGACTTGCTCCAGGAATGAGGTCAGTCGCATCTATATGGAGGGAGAAGCTCAGCACTCTTCTTCTCAAGAACATCAGCAAAGCAAGTAGGTAGCAGAGATTAGAGAAATGTTGGTGTAGCATTTTAGTAAATTGACAGTACTGTGGTCAATTTTAACTACTTTCCATGTGGTGTGGAACCACAAATGACTCTCTTTACACAGGGGTAAGCCCTCACAGCAGGGTGGAGGCAGGGTGTAGTGTAACTGTAACCATGTGCCAATGCACAAGAATTGGGTGCCAGAGGTTCTTTTATGCTTAACCAAGAACAGAATTTATTTAACATAGCACATATCCACAATGGAGCTTAGAACACAGATAACATAAAGGTAGCACATACTCACAGTACCAATATATAGGCTGAATGCCTGCAGGCCAGTGACACATCAGCAGAGAGTTTGCAGCTTGTGAGGGGTATTGCCCAGTTTTCAGGATCTCTTTAAGTGGCAGCTAGGGGAATTCCTATCATCCCTAGTCTCAACACTTTGTCCCTACTCTGGGTCAGTAATACCCTCGGATCTTAATCTCTCTAATATCCTTGTCGGAGCCTTGAGCTGCTCAACTAAATAAACTCTCTATCACTCTTAGAGTGATCTATTAAAGGATATGCTATCTATTTACTAGGGCCAATGCTCCTAGGATCCAGTGCCCATACCCTTCCTGCCTGCTCAGGTAAGGACTAAAGCACAATGGACCCAGACTGCATGGTTCCCAAAACCTTTATACAATGACACAGTGCCATCTAGGTGTACACTGTCAGAACTACAGGCGTTACATAAGCACAAGGTCCCCATTAGGACCCATTTAGGAGTCCATATTACTAAGGATGTGCCTGTCAATAATATGTGAGGGTGTCTAAATTTTCACATACCTACATTGGTATCAAAAACTGATATACTGGGGCAAAAATGCAATTAGAAAAGCAGATACAGTATCTCTCCAAAAGGCTTATCGATGTAGAGATTGTGCAGATGCAACCAGAGTAGCCCCAAAGTAACATGAGTCATAGGACATTCAATAGAAAGAAATGTCATGCTTTCAGCAACCAGCTTGAAGACAAACTTAACTAGAAGACATAAGCAGACTAGTGATGGGTGAATTTCGCGCGAAATTCGCGAAACGGCGGCGCCCGTTTTTGACACCGGCGCCCGTTTTTGGCGTCCGTTTTTTCGGAAAAAATTTGTTTGACGCCAGCAAATTTTTGCCGCGAATTTTCGCGGGCGTTTCGCGAATTTATTCGCTGGCGGCGAAACACGCAAATTCGCCGCGTCACTAAAGCAGACCATCTTCCATTAGCTGCAGGAGCAGAGGGAGCTACCGTGTACCTTCAGAGACAGAAGTGCAGGAAAAGTTGACAAGAGAATTAGATAAATAGGTGATGATGACAGAAACCAAAAATCAATTTAAAGATTTTTTCACAGGGGAAGTAACCACAACAAGGAAAGAATCCTCCCACTAACCTATGCACTGCAGTTTCCCTGCTGTCCGGGCAATCTGTGACAAACTTACCTTTATTACCACAGTAAAGAATTATAAAAACTTACCCCTCAGATGTTAACTTAGTAAGACCAAGCTGCACAGCTCAAACTGAATCTAGCGTGGATTCAGAAAACCACTGCAAGCCTCTGGAATTGCACCATAAGGAATTAGAGAACTTTCTAGAGCGATACCAGCAGAGAACCTACAATACTTACAATATCAATTAATTCCATTTCAGCCTCTGTATTTGAATGAATTGCTGTAAGAGAACAAGCTTTTCCCAGAAGAGTATTACCTTCCACCTTCTGAAATCATGAAATCTGAAATGACATAGTGTTAATGTAGTAATTGCAAGAAGAATAGCTGATGTTTCTAAAAGACTATAATTTTTCTTTTATTATGTTTTCTTGGATTTGCTTAAGATTTTATAAATGAAATGTATTTTTAACAATATAGGCACACTTTTAATTTTAGCAACACGTGCACAGTAGATTCATAATGGTGTTAATTATATTTACATACAAAATGATAGCATTGTATTGTGCAGAATAAGTTACTGTCATAATGTATGTTTAATATTGAACTTGTTTTCTGGACTTGTCAATACAATACTGCTACTCCTATTGACACAGGGGAACCCTGGAGCTACTGCCACCTCCTGACCAGGTGGTAGCTCTAGGGTTTCCTTCATGCCCAGCATAAATAGGTATTTGCACCTAAAGAATCAGACTCAGACTTCACTCATACAGTGAACACTGGAAATTATGTCAAACGTCTGTACAATTGTGTCCAATTTGCAATGGAACTCGTGCACAGTTGCATCTGTTTTAGCAAATTGTATGTAATAGCAGTAAGTTCAGCACAATTGCGTCAAGAGAATCACCCATTTGCTTCCACAATGATGGCAGAGTTCTGAGAAAAGAATGGTGTATTATGGGGGAAAAAACATTGTAATTACACTCAAAATTGCACACTGAACTTCGGTTCGGTTCACCCCGGTATCTGCAACAAGGATTGTTGGATCTAAGAATTTACACACCATTAATGTGCACTTATTGCTTATCACAACAAATACTCTTTGTATGTATTATTTTGTGTGAAATTTGTGTCAAGCAAAATTGCTTTTGTTTATAGTCAGCTTGACACAGAGGAACATTGCTTTCTCACTCAGTATACAGTACCTGATATATTTCTTTCTGTTTGTTGGCTCCTTTTTTGTGCCTAAGTAGCTTGGAATGGACATTATACAATTATATGGGATGGTATTCATCTTATACAGCATTTTATAATGCTTATCAATAAGTAATGTTCTATTTTATTATAACGTTCAGTTTGCTTGCTCAGTACTTGAAAGCCGAGTGTTAAAAACAGCCCTAAATACACCTGTTAGAAAAAGGTACAAGCTGCCATGGAGAAAATAAGTAACCACTGAACAATAAGCAGCAGTAAAATAAATACTGGTCATTGCAAAGCCTGTAAACTAGTTCCACATGGTGCAATATTTTGGGTCCACCTGCTCATAAGAAAATGATACGTCTGGCCCAATTTTGTTGCTTATCAATTCATATATATATATATATATATATATATATATATATATATATATTTATATATATATATATATATATATTTATATATATATATATATATATATATATATATATATATATATATATATATATAAATTCCAGACACAAGAATTATGCATATTAATGCCCCATAATTTGGGCCTAGCAGCAGTTGCGCCAGCGTTGGCTTCGCCGCACTTTGCCAGGGTGCTGCTAATTCACTAAAATCCGAAGTTGCACTCAGGGAGGTGAAGGGTAGCAAAGTTGCGCTAGCGTTACTTTGTCAAGCAAAGCGAAGTTATGCTAGCGATGCCTAATTTGCATATGGCGCCAAGTTAAAGTACAATGGACGTATATGTAGCAGCAAATACATTACACTACAAAAGCCTGGGAAAACTTCATAAAATAAAATAGAGTTGTTATTTTGCCCTATACATGTGCCCACTGTATAGTTTAGGTGCCATATGTTAGAAAATATAGGGGGGAAGGAGGGTACCCTCCAAAAGAAATTACGATCTTTTTCAGCCTATCACCCTTAAAAAAGTAAAAGACGCCAGCGTTTTTTGGGACTTAGAAATAGTTTAAACTTTTTTTGAAGCAATCCCTATCTACTCTATTGCACTTCACCTGGTCTGAGGTGGTGAAGGCAAGTCTGGTGCAAGAGGTAATGTTCAGTAAAATGCACAAGTTAGTGAATTAGCGTAGTTACGCCCCTTCGCCATGGTGCAACTAAGTAGCAAGTAGCGCTAGAGTAGGTCCACTTGGCTAACGAATTTATGCCAGCACCCGTAAGTAAATCGACGAAGTAACGAAATTATGTCACGCTGGCAAATTTGCACAAGCGTTAGCCGCCTTAGTGAATTTGCCCCATGGTGCTTGTGCCTGACAAACAGCTTTTACTTTGAGCATGTATCTGGTGCACAGCACAGAGTGCAACAGTCACTGGCACAAGTAATATCAGTACCTAACAGCTGCCTTTAGCATTTTTCACCTAGTTACCCTTTGTAAATGAGCCCTCATGCATCACTGTAAAAATTAATCAATAGGAAAATGCTTAAAACAATTCCCCTTTTCTCTGGTTTTTAAATGTATTATTTATTTTCTTTATACTTGCCAATGATAAAGCACTGGTGAAGCAGCTACAGCAGATTTAATGTTCTCGTACACTTTAGGTATGCATACAGTGTGGCAAGAATAATCAATATCTGGGCCTGTGAGCCATTGGAATGACTTAAATTCTTAGTGGAAAACTGACTTTTAGATGTACTGATATGAAAGTCTTTATAAAGGTCAGTAGTACGTGTATATCCAGAAGGAACAGTGCACTGTAAATGAGGGGTTTGTAAAATTCATTTGCATTGAGATCAGACTAGTAGTCAGCACCTTTAGCAAATGCCTTGTATACTGGGTGCACGTCCCATAATTTTCACCTTCACAGGTCACAACATTTTCAGATCATGGACAGCACTCCAAAATGGCACAGGCCAACACAGCAGTGTTTCACGTCTACATTGACCCTTTGTTAAGCTAATTCCTGGGCAATACTTGCCCAAATTGTCCTTTCAGGTGGTTATATAACAAAATCCCATGAGCTGCCCCCCCCAACAACAAGTTGACGGTGGTGCACTCAGAGCTTGTTGTGCACTAGAAATATAATTGTTTCATAATGCAGAGAGCTCTGGTCTAAAAATACCATTTCTGTTTATTCATGCTCCAATGTTTGTCTAGCTTGTAAATTCTTTCCCTAAACTATAGTTAAACTTAATCACAGCAGACAGCAGCCCTGTCCACCTGCCAGAGAAGACTATTTTATACTTGTTTCTAGTGGCAAGCCTTATCCCATGTACATGCCTGCCTCTTGGACACAGATGTCCTAAACAGTATAATGCCTTACCTGACTTTCCAAGAACTCATTTATTGATGGCAGACAAACCTTGCATCCAGAGAATGGAAATATTAGAGAGGAAGAACATCATTTATACATTTTTTAAGTGTTTGTTTGGAGGAGAGCTGTCTAACAGGAGACTCATGGGACAAATATGGCCTTCAAAGTATGTGTACAAAGGGCAGAAGAGTAGTAGTGGCTGCCCAAGGCTTTCATAAGGGAAACTTGTGCCAGAACAAAGGTAGTTCACATCCTGGTTTGAGTCCTTTTATGCTATTTTAAGCCAACAACAAGTTGTAATATTAAGCATGTGCAGGTACAGAGAGTAAAGGCCTCTTCATCCAGCTGGGAGATAAAAAGCAAATCTTGCAGTAAAACAACTAGTCCTGCAGTAAATACATGCCACATAAGTTCCGGTTATAAGAAAAGCACTTTTCCTATAAATACTGCTGTAGAGCATTTTATAGTAAGCACGTGATAATATTTTAGCAAGACTGGCATCCACAAAGCTTGAGAGCAACAGGATATAATATATACAGGGGTTCCATACAGACAACCAAAAACAGTAGTTGAATTCATGGCTTTTTTTCACCATATC
The DNA here is from genome assembly GCF_017654675.1 of Xenopus laevis. Classification (NCBI taxonomy): domain Eukaryota; kingdom Metazoa; phylum Chordata; class Amphibia; order Anura; family Pipidae; genus Xenopus; species Xenopus laevis. The sequence goes on from NC_054384.1 coordinate 72,339,280, forward strand.
ACTCTCCCAACCTTCAGTCCCTATTATTTCTAATAATACCAAAAATGGATCTGTAAATAGTATCTAGTAAACCTTCTACTAAATGGTCTTATAATAGCTTCTGAATTCAATCTCCTTTAACTGCTTCCAAAAATTTACTACACAGATAAACATTTGTAAGAAAACATTTACATTTAAATATCTGTGGAAGATGTGCGCAAAAGGCTAATTTGTTTGCTGTGTTCTATATGCTTTGGCACTTTCTGTGCTTATTATAGACCTGATTGGCTCATCTTCCCGCCACTCACTACAATTGCTTAGTGACCCTTAGCAACCTCTAGTTTGGTCAGTTTCCATGGAAACTTCTCTCTGCTATTATATCTCATCAGTTTGAACGAAACTGGGCTGTCTCCACTTAACCAATGCAATTACAGTATCATGTATGAAAGGCAAATAATACCACTGTACCAGATAGACTGAAAGAAAAAAAAAAAACAAGAATGAAGATAGAATATATGAAAAAATGAATTTAGCTTATATAAATACTTAGGACAGCATTTTGTGGTGCACAGAAAACATGCTAGGGCTCATTTTCAAATGGCTGTAAGTGTGCAAATACCAGACACAAGCTGCCATGGTTTTTTTTTTTGCACTTTGCACCCTATTACCACCATGAGCATAGTGGATGATAATAATGGCCATAGCAAACAAATAACACACTCAAAACATTAAACCAACATTTCCTTTTGATAGTAACATTTAGTAAATCATGAAAACATTATAACCAGTATACTACTAATATTAACCGTAACCATTTTACCCTAGCCTAATGCCACCAGTCAAGTGGTCCTGGGACTACCATACTGTGCACTGGCCATCCTTTAATACCCCTCAACTTTAATTAACCATCAGCCACAATACACTGACTTAATGATATTCTGCCACCTAGGAATCCAATGCTCACTACACTCCATCCAACAAACTATCCAGAGCCCAAAATACTTATATCCATCCTTCCACAGCCTCTCAGGACCACTCCAGTATGCTGCAACAAGAATAAAAAAAAACTTTGAAATCACATAGTAGTCAATACCCAAAATCACCACAACCTGGAAATTCCCATCTGTACCCAAGCACTCTTACCTGCACCCCAAACTGTAGTACCCTATGAGAGTAGGTAGTGAGTGTGGACAGCTAACTTCCTCACTGCTCCTCTTCATCTCTTGTGCAGAAAGAGGATGTGATGCCCACCCCCTGGCTTATTACTACCCTCCTGCCTATGACATCACTCCACTCCCTCAACCCTGTGTGCCAGACCCACTTATCCTCATGGAAGTGTGCTACCCTCCTGTACCTTTCCAATCATGCCCCTCTTCCACCCAGGTAAGCTCCAGAGTATACTTGACAGGCTTGGGTGCAGGAGTAGGCACTTAGATGGAATCTCACCCACTAAATGTGCTTAATCTGTGCCACTCAGATGCTATACTTTATTTAATACATTAAAACTGTATGGTATGTATTGACATGGGAGTCTTCTATGTCCAAAACATTGTTTTTTTCTGAATGGTCTTAGGGTATAAATTATATTTGGTAATCTGAATTCTCTTCTCATATTTCAAATATCTGAAGTTCAAAATGGTATTATGGAGGGTTATGCAATACTTACTAGGAGCCATAGCTGAAGTAAAAAAAATGGATGTCATGTCAACTGGCGATCTGTGGCACTTTTTGTATCTGGAGCAAATGTGCCAGGAACAATGGACCAAAATCACTATGACCAAAGCTAGACTTGTAGCTAATATTTCTACAAAAAAAAAGCTTTAGTTAAACTTACCTTAAGTTAAACCTATAACTTTTTTTTAACTTTTTTTTGCATGGGTTTTATTTTTACTTTAGATTTTGCCTTATTTGCCTACTTATTCTGCTGCTTTCAAGCTTGCAATGTAAAATGCTATTGGGCTCCTGGAATTACAAACCTTAACACCTAAAATTATTTGTGTTATTACTTTTTATAACATATCTATCTATATAGCTGTTGAACGATCTGAATACTTTTGCAAGACTCTGCATATCATTGATGGGTATATAGGGCTAATGTTCAATAATGTTTATACCTTCCAAGGTACTCCAACAATGCCTTTTGGACCGGTGCCCTCTTAAACTTTGTACCGTACTGCAAAACTGGTAAATGGTGGATAATCTTTGTGTGCTATGTGATTTATTGTGAATACAGTAGAAACTATAATATGAGAAAAATGAATGCCCCTTTCCTCCCTCCACCTATAAGTAGCCACTCATATGTCATATGTAAATATGTTGAGAAATATTACTCAAGTAAAGATGTTTCCTGCTACTGAAAAAGTAGAGGGTTCTTCGAAAACAACTTAAAAAAAACTATTGAGATGTCTCCAGTTCTATTTTGCAGCTATAGGGGCAAATTCACTAAAGGGCGAATTTTCGCCAGCAACTGCTTCACCACATTTTGCACCATTTTGCCAGGCGCAAATTCGTTACCACTATGCTAATTCACTAAAATGTGAAGTTGCGTCTCAGCAGGCAAACACTGGCGAATTTTTGCTAATGTTACTTTGGCAGTCCGAGTATTTCATAGCAAAGTTTCGCTAGCATTCATTTCTGTGATGGTTGTCTATATCAATTTGGATTACATGAGCTCTCTTACAGGCACTATATGAATGTGTAAGTGATGAAGGATAAGTGCAGTGCAGGTATAAGGGACTTAAAGGCCAGATGCCTAAAAGAACTTGAGCTTGTGGAGAGCTACTTAGAAGGTGATGGCTCCCCAGGCATGCAACACTGGAAGAAAGCTTTGGTAGGTTATTCTTTAATTTGAACAGATGACTGCTCAAATGTTCCACTGTCTGAGTAAACAGTATCGGAAGCCAGCTTTAAAGCTGAATTTGCTAAGCAGCAAAGTAAATTTAATGCAAATTAAATCACATTTATTTACCATGTCAATTAGACCCTATTAAAAAATGTTGAATAAAATGTCATAATTACATTTGAATTTTCAACAAAAAGCTAACCTTACAATTTGTGCTTCCAAAAAGCAAGTTTAGTTCTTGGTACTGTACATTCATCAACTCAATTCTATTTATGTTAAAGCACAATATAAGCAATAGTACATGCAGAGAGGCAACACAGTACATCGGTTTATCAACATGCAGTGGAATATGATCAAAATATGATAAAAATGAAAATGATAAAATACATACACATTTAGAGCATGAAAGTGAAGATATATATAGTGAGTGATATAATAACTTGAAGTGAAACATAATAAGACAGACATCTGTAATATCTGTACAGTGTGCCAATATGAATATGCAAAAACACATACTAACATACAGAAATACATCCTGTAATGGCACGATAATATGAAGTAAATAGCTAAGAAAGATAATTATACAAATGAAATGTCAACATGAGAATACTTAAAAAAACATTATTTACTTTAATGAACAAATCTTCTGTCACAGAAAAGTATGCATATTTTTTGAAACGTATCAGTTAATAGTGCTGGAGCTAGACATGTTATTAGTTTCCTAGGTGCCCTCAGTCATGTGATATCACCCCCCCCCCCACAGCCCATCAGCAGAACAATGGGAAGGTAATCAGACATAAGATAATAGCTATTTGGTAGATACACACAATAGCAAAAATCCAAGTTCCACCAACAGTATAAAAAGATGAAAAAGCTTTGTCAAATAGGTGAATTTATGAAGATGTGTGTTTTGTTTTACACTACACAAACATTGAACTTTGAACCACTTTAGACCTTTCATAATCCCTTTATGTCACTGGAAAAAATTCAAGCGACTAGTAAATTCTATTGAGAAAAAAATACGGAAAAAACACAACTATTTTCCATAGTATTTCACAAAAATTTTCCTATTGTATATTCAAACAGCTGCTTCCATTTACACTGGATTTTTACACAAAGGTACGCAATGCACAGTTTAACAGTTCAATACTGTTTTTAATACAGTGATGCCTGGTGTATTTTGTCACTATTCATTTACACAGCATGATTAATAGGCGCCAGTGTGTATGGCCAGATATTTCTACAGTTAGTGAGGATAAAAATGGCAGTAATCCAATTCAACTTATACTCATCTAATTCCTTTTTCTTTTTATGTCTGACAAAGCTGACATAGTAGATAGAAAAGAAAATCATCAGCAGTTGCCAAAAAAAACCCCAATGAAAATAACAAACAAATGTTTTGGATGTTTTCTCGAGTAGTAAAAATTCTAAAAAAAAAAATTCCCATGTCGAGTCTTTACAGATTTTATAGATAAAATGTTACAACATCTGTATCTTTTCATCAGCAGTGTTTGAAATCTGAATACAGGTACGGGACCTGTAATCCAAAATGCTCAGGACCTAGGGTTTTCTGGATAAGGAATCGCTCCATAATTTGTATCTCCATACCATAAGTGTGCTTTAAAAAGTTGTTTAAATGTCAATTGAACCCAATGGGATTGTTTTGCCTCCGATAAGGATTAATTATATTTTAGTTGGGATCAAGTACAAGGTACTGATTTATTATTAGAGAAACAGGAAATCCTTTTTTAAAGTTTGAATTATTTGATTAAAATGGAGTATACAGGAGATGGGTTTTCCGTAATTCCAAGCTTTCTGGATAATGGGTTATTGGATAATGGATCCCCTATCTGTACATAAATCCATTCTTACCAACAGCACCAAACTGTACCCTTCATGTAAGAACTTCTTTGGCATACTATGGAAGAAAGTAATTGAGCAGGTGATGCCACATGATAGGGCACAATGGCCCTTGATAACCCAAAGCAGTCCAATACTTACAGATGAAATTGCACAGGCATCTCCTTTGATAAATGTTTCAATTAGTGAAAAACATTCCTAACTGTCGGGGACATTTTCCCAACAGTCAAGAAGGTTTTATATAACAAAATAGATGTCTGGATTCCAAGGTTCAGTTCATAATAAATCTGCCACAGTCTTACATTAAACAAATGTATCCTGCCACTCTTTTGCCAAGCCACCAAATCTGTCCAGCTTCATTTGCAAAGATTATGTGACTTGCCTGCATTTTATTGACTTGCACTGTTCTTGATGACACTTCATTTTGCAAAATGCAAATACATGCATACAGGATGCTGCTACTTTGCACTGTGATTTGACTAAATTGAAAAACTGGGCAGCAAACTGGAAAATGAGGTTCAATGTTGATAAATGCAAGGTTTAAAGCAAATAAAGTACTGTCTTGCATTAAAAAAATGTTCCTAGTAAGACCTCACCTTGAGTATGCAGTGCAGTTTTGGGCTCCAGTACTTAAGTAAGATATTAATGAGCTGAAGAGAGTGCAACTTAACTGGTAAAAGGCCGATTTAAACTATGAGGGAAGACTGTCATAGTTTTCTCTGAATAAAAGACACTTGTGAGGGGACATTACTCTATCATCTAATCATCTATTATATATATATATATATATATATATATATATATATATATATATATATATATATATATATATATATATATATATATATATATATATATATATATATATATAGTAGTAAAAGGACCCGCACTCCAAGTTTTATGTGAAAAAAGTGCTGAATTTTATTCACACATGCATATCCAACGTTTCGGTCCACAGTGTGGACCGAAACGTTGGATATGCATGTGTGAATAAAATTCAGCACTTTTTTCACATAAAACTTGGAGTGCGGGTCCTTTTACTACTGTGTACAAGAATACTTTGACCAACGCACCCACTTCGTTTGAAATCCGGTAAGAGTGCGCTCACTCAACAGACTATATATATATATATATATATATATATATATATATATATATATATATATATATATATATATATAACCAACAAACAACAACAAAATTTGTCCACGAACGTGAACTAAGTCACGGACTAAGGGTGAGCTCCACTCCATTTTGTACAGAAATATTATATATATATATATATATATATATATATATATATATATATATATATATATATATATATAAAATATATATATATATATATTATAAACAAGCAGACCACACTCATAGGTCTTGTGTTCCAAAAAAACTTTTGTGTTTATTCGGCGTTTCGGCTCTAAACCGTGAGCCGTCCTCAGCCGTTTTCACTTTGCAACACAAGACCTATGAGTGCGGTCTGCTTGTTTAATTGATATTATGATTATTTGTACCAGCACCTAGGCATAGGGATGTAGCGAACGTCGGAAAAAAAGTTCGCGAACATATTCGCGAACTTGCGCAAAAATTCGAGCGGTTCGCGAACGGTTCGCGAACCCCATAGACTTCAATGGGAAGGCGAACTTTAACATCTAAAAAAGACATTTCTGGCCAGAAAAATGATTTTAAAGTTGTTTAAAGGGTGCAACGACCTGGACAGTGGCATGCCAGAGGGGGATCAAGGGCAAAAATGTATCTGAAAAATCTGCCTGTGTGTGCTTGGAAGAGATAGTGTAGGGGGAGAGCTGTTAGTGATTTCAGGGACAGATGATAGTAAGTTTGCTGGCTAGTAATCTGCTTGATACTGCTCTGTATTGGAGGGACAGAAGTCTGCAGGGATTTGAGGGACATTTTAGCTTAGGTAGCTTTGCTGGCTAGTAATCTACTGTTCTCTTTAAACAACTGCCATACGTTGACCTTGTAGGCATTGTTTGCCCAGTTTTTTTGGACGCAGCCACTGAAGCACAGTTGCCAGAAAAAATATGCCATATAAATGCTGAAAATAGTAATTTTTCGCCATACGTTGACCTTGTAGACATTGTTTGCCCAGTTTTTTTGGTTTGCAGCCACTGAAGCACAGTTGCCAGAAAAAATATGCCATATAAATGCTGAAAATAGTCATTTTTTACCATACGTTGACCTTGTAGACATTGTTTGCCCAGTTTTTTTGGTCGCAGCCACTGAAGCACAGTTGCCAGAAAAAATATGCCATATAAATGCTGAAAATAGTAATTTTTTGCCATATACGTTGAGTCAACGTATGGCAAAAAATGACTATTTTCAGCATTTATATGGCATATTTTTTCTGGCCTCTGTGCTTCAGTGGCTGCGGCCAAAAAAACTGGGCAAACAATGCCTACAGGGCAAATAATGCCTAAAAGGTCAATTTATACACTAATACAGCGATGGATACGGATTACATAAAATATATTATGGCTGCTTGAAAAAAGTCACTCCGGTGTTTTTTCTGGAGACGGTAATATTATGGATATTTAGACAGAATGTGAACAAGGTCACACAGCTAGATGGCAGTTGGTTGAATAACACACTGGGCAAAAAATGCCTACAGGGCAAATAATGCCTAAAAGGTCAACTTATACACTACTACAGCGGTAGTAAAATAAAAAAAGTAAAATAAAAAAAAAATGAATATTAAAAAAAAAAAATTAAAGTTGGTGCTGCTGAACTACTAGGAGCAGCAGATTAGCACACCAGTCCCACTCCCCAACACTGCTAGACTAATAGCACTGGGCTCTTATAGTAGTAGTAGTAGTAGTAGTAGTAAAACAACAAAAAAATAAATAAAAGCAGTCCTTACAAGGACTACTGTTATTGCAGCAGTCAGCAGATGAGATCAGAAGCAGGACAGCTGCCCACTGCAGCTACATACAGAGCACTGCAGTAGAAGGTAGATTACTAGCCAGCAAAGCTACCTAAGCTTAAATGTCCCTCAAACCCCTGCAGACTTCTGTCCCTCCAATAACAGAGCAGTATCAAAACGATTACTAGCCAGCAAACTTTCAACTGTCCCTGAAATCACTAACAGGCAGCAGCTCTCTCCCTACACTATCTCTTCAGCACACACAGGCAGAGTGAAAAAACGCTGCAGGGCTTCGGTTTTTATAGGGAAGGGGAGTGGTCCAGGGGAGAGCTTCCTGATTGGCTGCCATGTACCTGCTGGTCTGGGGTGAGAGGGCAAAAAAAAGCACCAACAATGGCGAACCCAAAATGGCGAACGTCGCGCGACGTTCGCGAACTTCCGGCGAGCGCGAACAAGTTCGCCGGCGAACAGTTTGCGCCATCTCTAGGCATTACCAGTGATTGGAGTGATTTGGGTAGTGATTGAAGGTCGGCCTTGAGCGGTGATACGTGCCTCCGAGCAGGAGTAATGGATGGACATGTGGTTATACACTTGTCAGAGCGCCGAATACAATACCCCAACATGGCCTTGAGCGTGGATATGCTAACCTTATGATGCCTGTCACAACCGAACTAATAGACCATACTCTATACTTGCGAAATATGTACCCTATGAATGGACTGAGAGGTGCGGAGTATAGGTGCCTGTTGGTATCCTGTGCTACGCGCCGTTCAGCTCAGAGAATAGGAAGGAGACTGGAGGTCTTGTTACAGCGGCACAAGCAATGGCTAAGAGAGCTACGGTAAGCCGTTAAGGTTGCGTGATGGATGACCTTACACCAATGGCACGAGACTCATGGGGAAACATGACGTGAAGATGAGATCAGTGCAGGCTTGTTGTGGTTAGGCGCTGACATATTGAAGCGGAATGAAATAGGGTTATGCCGGCACAGATCGTAGGTACGGAGCTAAGTTTATGCGAATCGCGCTAAGCAAAATGTTTTTATGTACACGCAGTCACGAAGAGGATATTTATGACACAGGGGCACGTATGATATACCGTCTTTAGACACTGATAGGCAGGTTAAAAAAAGTATAACGTTTGAACTTGATGGACGTGTGTCTTTTTTCAACCTAACTTACTATGTTACTATGTTCCTATATAAGGGCAATATTTATTACATTTTATCTGGAAATCAGGATTCCCAGGAATTTAAATTTTAATGAAATCGATCCATTGGACCCATAGATTTGATAAACATGTTTGGTTGATTTGTCCCACAGCTACAAGTCAAAATTAGAAGTGATCTTATGTCAGTAAATAGTTTTTTTCGCTATTCCTATTAGTACAGCCTCTGTCTACAATCATTCTCATCATTTTCATATACAGCAGTAGATAGGTAATCAAAAACAAATTAGGGGGCAGACATAACTTACCCATAAATAGTTTAAGGTCCTCAATTATTCTTAATTACAATTAGGGATGGGCGACGTGCATCAAAAAAAATTTAGCCACAAGGCAAAAATTTTTTGACGCCCATAGACTTTAATGGGCGTCGGCGACATTTCGCCAGCAGCGAGTTTTTGGCAAAACAAAACAGGTAAAATTCGCCCATCCCTAATTACAATTATTTATTCATCATCCAGCTTATAGATTAAATAAAATGAATGATAAACAAATAAGCACCTTGTTATGATAATATGTTCTCTGTCATTAAAACTACCATGAAACCTGACAGCTCCTGTTTAGGGATGGGCAAATTTTTTCGCCTTGTTTTTCCGTGGAAATTACGCCAATAGACTTGTATGGTGTTGTGTGTCCAAAAAAATGTTGCCGCGCATCTAAATCATTTTGACGCCCATAAACTTTAATGGCCATAGAATGATTGCTATTAACCTATGTTAGAGCTCAGGAAACACTAGGCCTAATTGTACTCTCACTGTCAAAAATCCATGCTAGTAACAGGTATACATACTGTGCTATAGAGTCACACAGCTTCAAGTATTACACTAAGCAGAATACAGAGAGACAAAAGAGCATTTACTGTAATATAATAATATTCAGAGAGACAGACAAAAAAAAATTCCCAAGGGCTTCCAAGGTTTGGCTGCATCAGTCCCAAGCCCATTATTTTGCAGACAACTATGCCTGTGTATATCACTTTTCATTGTTACGGCAGAACCTTCATGCATAGAATTATTCTAGAATTACATAGAATTTCATTGGTTATTTCATTCATTTCATTAACCATGAATTTAATGAGACATTGAAAAAGCTGTCAAAAGCATAATGTTGCTTCAAGTTGACCCAAACATGGAAACAAACAATGTTCTCTCAAATCTAACATTGGTATGTCTAAATCAACAGGACTTGCTGAGAAATCTTAAAATATTTACCCACTCCTTCAAGCAGCTTTTTCAGTTTCATGTAGTAGAAGGTTACTCCCTGCGATTGTTTGGGTTTTACAGTCATCATAATCCAGTCATCACAATGCTATTAGTGATGGGCGAATTTATCCGCCAGGCGCGAATTCGCGGCGAATTTGCGCGTTTCGCCGCCAGCGAATAAATTCGCGAATCGCCCGCGAAAATTCGCGTCAAAAAATTCGCCGGCGTCAAAAATTTTTTTTCGAAAAACGGACGCCGGCGCCAAAAACGGGCGCCGGCGTCGGAAAAACGGGCGCCGGCGTCAAAAACGGGCGCCGGCGTCAAAAACGAGACGCCGGCGCCGTTTCGCGAATTTTTCGCCGTTTCGCGAATTTCGCGCGAAATTCGCGAATTTTTCGGCGAAGCGAAACGGCGCAAATTCGCCCATCACTAAATGCTATGAAACATGTTGCAGTATATGTAAGAAAGACTAGTGGTACAAATGATACAAATATGGATACTCTTCTGTACACACATTTCTATGTTTAAAGACAAAACCCTGCAACAAAGTTGGATGCTACTTAAGAAGGCAGAAAGGAACCCTAACAATGACTTTACTACTATGGATTAGTATTCTAGATTTTATACAACAAAACGTGACAAATGACTGTTTTATATTTTACATGCAATTTTTTCTTTACACAGTGATTTTGCTTTACAGGTTCTAATTTAATTACTACAGAATATGGATCTCCTGCTGTGCAACTGAATTTTTACCAGAGAATAAAAGTATGACAGTATGTGCTTGAATTATATTTTAAAAAAAGCTTAATGCTGTTCATATCGCAAAGCTCTAGGCTTCAAGGAAAAACTGTCTTCTGTAACTGGAGATGAATGGAGTTTCTAGAGTATTACCAGCAGTAAGAATTTTCTCCTAAAACAAATTTTGGGATTCTGGATAACAGAAATTTGACTCTATTCAGATGTAGTACCATATGTATAGTATTGTATGTTGCTGACCTGTATTGGAATGTTGGTGCCATCCTAGATCCTGTCTAGGATCTTCACAAGTTAAGATGATTGCATTTTCTAGAGAATCTTTCAAACTCTTTTGAAAAGACATGAACCATTATTCAAAGCATTGTTTCATTTTTAAGACATCTGTTGATGATTAAAATGATGATTACCTTGTGCTATGTTACATCAGTAGCTAATATGGCCATTTGTATTAGGAACAGATCCAGGAAGGTTGGGGCCCTATAGTGACTGGTGAAGAAAGCAAACATTAGGTTTGTTCAGTCATTCAACATCTGTATGACTTACATCCCAGCATCTGAAAGTTATCTAAAAGCAGGGGCACACAAAGCTACTGGGGAAGATTAGTCGCCCAGGGACAAATCGCTTCTTCTTCGGGCGACTAATCTCCCCCAGTAGCTTTGTGTGCCCCTGCCTTATCAATATAAAACATCTTTTATACTTTTAGCCCTCTCTGTGCTACTTTAAAATCAACTGTGCTAGAATCTCCATCAATCAGTATAAGGAAACTGTCATAAAACCTTAGTCTATTGAAATGTGTTACTTTCTTTCACCAGAATGACTCCAATTCCACTTCTATAAAACTCCTACATCTATTCTTCTCTTCTTTATGAAGGTACAGTAGCTTCTTCTTCTATATACAGTATGCTTCTAGAAAATCAATTTAAAATATATTTGATTTATTTGTGTGACAGGGATGATATATATATATATATATATATATATATATATATATATATATATATATATATATATATATATATATATATATATATATATATATATATAATGAGAAAAATGTTATATAAATAATGAGAAAAATGTTAATTTAAATAAATACCCACCTAAACACCCAATAGGATTATTTTTCCACCCATATGGATTCATTCAGCTTTGTTGGCATCAAATAGGAAAAATAAACTATTTAAATACATTTTAATTATTTGCTTAAAAAGGACTCTAAGGTTCTCAGGTTATAAATTAAATGTTGACAAGACAGAGGCCCTCCCTTTACACATTCCACAACAGACTTTAGAAGCCTTAAAGGGTACTTTCCATTACAGATGGAAGGATGACTACATTTCCTACTTAGGAACTGCTATACCATCTGATTTAAGCCAACTATATAATCTGAATTTTAAACCTCTCATACGTCACACCAAGTCTCTCCTGGAAAAATGGTCCAAATTTACTATATCATGGTTGGGTAGAATATCGGCACTTAAAATGTCAATTCTCCCTAAATATTTGTATCTGTTTGAAACACTCCCAGTTTCAATTTCCCCAGCTACATTTAAGACTATTCAAGCTCAGCTACATAACTTTATTTGGGCTCGGAGAAGCCATAGGGTTGCTAAATCTGTGCTGATGGCATCAACCAAGATGGGGGGCCTGGGTACACCCAACTTGCAATGCTATTACGAGGCTGCACACCTGCGCCAATTACTGGCTTGGTCATGCTGGTCCCCTCATACGGTCTGGGGACAAATTGAGAGTGACATGTTACATAATTTTCACCTTAATGCTTATATTTGGGAACATTCCGGGTCCATTCGAATCCCTCCTTCAACCCTATCGGCAACACAATTTACATGCTCTCTATGGTGTAAACTTAGGGGCAAATATAATCTGAGCTCTACTAAGTCCATACTTACAACTTTCCTCCGCAATCCTAGGTTTCAACCGGGAATGGATCCTTCCTTTTGTGCTAAATGGGCTAATTTTAATTTTTTTTGCAATACGTGATCTATTGAACCCACTTACCCATGAGATTTTACCGCTCCATGTGCTTCGGGACAAACTTTCTCAATCCCAACTCCCATTTTTTGAATACTTTCAGCTTAGGCACTATCTAGGCCCTTATGTTGCCTATATCAAACAGAATCCACTCACGCCTTTTGAAGTGCTGGCGGTTAATGGCCTCCCTCAACGAGGTCTAATTTCAAAAATATACCAGCTGCTCTCCCAGCCTCTGAACCCCGCACACCAGAGACATAAATATATGGATAAATGGGATCAAGCCTTGGCACGACCTATTACGGACGCAGAATGGACTCTGATTTGGGATAATGCTAGACGCATGGTATCTTGTGTTCGACAAAAGGAGAGTATATTCAAAATCCTGACATTTTGGTATTACACTCCAGATAAGTTGCACAAACTGTTTCCAGGCCACTCTCCAACTTGCTGGAGAAACTGTGGGGCAATAGGCTCTCTTCTACATGTTTTTTGGGAATGCCCGCAAATACAGTCACTTTGGAATGAGGTTGCGGCGCTAGTAGCTACATTATTGGCTCGTCCCATCCCCCTTGACCCGGTCATTTTCTTGCTGGGTAAACCCATCCCTAAACTACGCAAAAGTGGTCAAGCTCTTGTGAACCAGGTTTTTACGGCCACTCGTATAGCACTTGCATCCAAATGGAAGGATCCCTTGCCCCCTACAATCACCGAAATAATTCGGAGAGTTAATAGCAACAGGACTTTTGAGTCAGGTATTGCCTTTGTTCAAAACAGAATGGACCAATATCTTAATACCTGGTCGTTATGGGAGTTGAGAGGTTTTGCTACCCATTAATATATTGTCTACCTGAGATTTCTGTATATTTCTCTCCCCTTTGGCCTTCACATAATCTTTATATTCCAACTATTGTCTAACTATGCTAGCACAATTTTTGTGTTTTCCCTGCTTTGTGTTCCTTATGTTTATGGGTAACTCACCGAAGGAATAGGATGCCTAAGGAGGTTTAGCTAGGCCAGCCAGATTCCATCCAAGGCCTTACTTGTCCATTCCCCTCCGCAACCGCATTGCCCCATATGCTATATAACATCTGTTATGTCGAGAAACATGTTGTATATTTTATACATAAAATGTCAATTTTACACTGTGATTTACCCTTTGACAGAATTTACAATAAAAAATAAGTTACAAAAAAAAAAAGGACTCTAAGGAAGATGGCCTTTCCTGTATTTTAGAGCTTTCTGGATACTGGATTTCTGGATAAGAGCTCCCATACCTGCATTCTTCTAGCACTTATACTGTTTGTCTAGCCTTATTAAGACTTATTATTGGTGTGTTTTTCACATGACATTGGATCCCTCCAGTCAATGGTGTGGGAACAAGAAACAGAAGAAAATATGGTCTCCAAGTGACACTGAAGCAGAGTGCACATTTGTTGAGGCACTATATAATTTTAGTTTAACAGAAGCAAAAACCAGCTCTTTATGTTTATGCAGCATGACCCACTGCCACAGTGTTCAATTAACTCAGTTTCCCCTAGCATAAATTCTTATTTTAGACACAGCTTAACCCACTCATTTAATTTTAAACTAACACACAAATAAATAACAAGGAAAGATGTGCCCATGACCTCAACCTTAACCACTCTATGATTCCCAAAGGGGAAATTCATTGTGCTCTTGAAGGAGCAAATGATCTGGAAGAATGAAACCACTGTCACATAAATAGCTGCTTGGACACTTAACTCCATAGATGTAAGACATAAATAGTGGAGGGACCCCACTGGGACTGGGCAGTCTACAGAAATTGGCTCATCGAACCCATGATATTACTCATCACTTATATCATCCACTGAAAAACTACAGATACAAATAAATGAATAATGATAATACAAAGGTTTAAAGAGCAAATTTAAGTTTGAAAATTGTCACTGAAAACCCAAAATAGAAAAAGCAAAATTAATGGTTGAAATGGTGTTACCTCTAAATAGTAACTGTGTTACAAAGCCTTTTAATTAATGGGAGACCTAGCTTTGGCTATGTTATGTTGTATGGGACATTGGTATAATATGCATCAAACAATAAAATTAAAAAGACTTTACTGCAGGTAGAGTCCTGTTCGTTTATTCATTTTACTTGGGAATGAAAGGGTAATTTCAATCATAATTTCTCTTATACTTCAAAAGTATGGCGTGGAATAACATAATAAATAAAAACAGGCATTTGTTTTCAAAAAGAATAATTGAAAGTCAAAGTGTGAATTGGCAGGGTCATGGTTAAAAGATCTTGGGGGTAGTTGAAAAGGAGTACATTTAATGCTGTGTGGGTAATGGGCATGCCCTGCCTATTTGTCATGTCCACCAACAGACACCAGATGGCAGTAATCCATTGCTAACATGCCATAGATATCAGGCCCAAATCCACAATTACTAACATTTCACAATTTCCCTTGGAGTGCCCTATATTAGATCCAACAGCAAACACAAAACTAGTGGAAGTGAACTGTATATCATGTTGATTAATTAATTAATCAAGTATTTTGATATCGTGACACATAAACGACTGGTTTCTAAACTCAGCCCTGTTGGTCTTGGTAATGGTGATTGCACATGGATAGGAAGCTGGCTTAAGAATAGTGCATAGAGGGTGGTTGTCAATGGTACATTCCATAATTGGACTGGATTTTAGTTGGGTGCTGCAGGGCTCTGTGCTGGGTCAACTTTTATTTAATTTGGTCATTTATGACTTGTGAGAGGCCATTATATGTAATGTATATGTGTTTGTGGATGACAAAACTATGCAGCCCAATTAATTTCATCACGAATGTGGCATCCTTGCAAAATAATTTAGACAAACTGGTAATCAGAGCAGCTAAATAGCAGACGAGTTTCAATGCTGGTAAAATTTAGGTTATAAAACTGGGATGTAAAAATATGCAAGCCACTTAAACCCTTTATGGGACCATGTTAGGCAAATCCATAATGGAGAAGGACCTAGGAGTACTTGAGTTGAGCTGTAGCATGCAATGTCTGATGTGTAGGATCTGTACAGATCTTCAAGAAAAGAGGCTTGTTTCCCTTTACACAGCACTGGTAAGGCTCCACATGGAATGTGTAGTACAGATTTGGTCTCCAATGCTCAATTGTGATATTGCTAAATGAGAGAGTCCAAATAAGGACAGTTAAGGACTGCGAATTTGGACGTGCGTTGGAAAAGTTACTCATGTCAAAACATTATTCGGACGGCCATTGACTTTTACATTGGCGTCAAAATTTATGCGAGCGTCAGAATTAACACGGGCGTCAAAATTAGTTTCTTGCGAATTTTTTACCATTTTGCAAATTTTTTGATGAAGCAAAATGGGACAAATTCGCCCATCACTAGTTACTATATTATTATTCATTGACATCCATTTACAGTATACAGTATACTGTATATATATATATATATCAATCCATTCACATCTATCCATAGCTATCACTCCATCCACATATATCTTTATCTATGAACTATAATCTATCTATATCTATCACAGTGAAGATCAAACCTGTCCCATTTTGAAACGGATTGAAGCCATTAAACTTTTCTTGGACTTTTCCAACTTTTCCAACTTTTCTTGTTGCAACTTTGTAAACAAGCAATACAATGGAGTATATAGTCATTTTTGTACAGCGAAACCTTGCAAATAATTTCCATCGACTACTGTCAAATATTCACACCTATCAACTTGCCACACCTTTCCATATCTATCAACCATCCACATCTACTCATATCTGTCAATCCATCCACATCTATCCATATCTATCAACCATCCACATCTGTCTATATATATCAATTGTCCATATCAATTCACCATCCACATCATCCATATCTATCATCCAACCACATCCATCCATTCACATCTATCCATATTTATCAATTCATCCACCCCATCCATTAACTTTTATCCATATCTATCAACCATCCACATCCATATCTATCAAATGTCCATATCTATTCACCATCCACATCCATCTACATTTATCCATATCTATCATCAATCCACATCTATCCATTTCTATCAATCCATCCACATTTATCCATATCTATCAACCATCCACATCAATACACATCTGTCCATATCTATCAACTGTCCATATCTATTCACCATCCACATCCATCTACATCTATCCATATCTATCAACCATCCACATCTATCCATATCTAGTAATCATCTACATCTATTGGTCAATCCATGTCTATCCATATCTATCAACCATCCACATCTATCCATATCTAGTAATCATTTACATCTATTGGTCAATCCATGTCTATCCATATCTATCAACCATCCACATCTATCCATATCTAGTAATCATCTACATCTATTGGTCAATCCGTGTCTATCCATATATATCAATCTATCCACAATGATCTATATCTGTCAAACATCCACTTCTATTTATGTCAATACATCAATATCTTCTTAAAAAGTCTATGTAAAGAGGTTGAAGAAACAGCGCCTTGTTTTAAACTAATATTCAAACAGCACCTAAAGTATGTGGGTCCACGTGTAGGGTAAAATTAGTTAAAAGAACTAGGTGCGCTAGACAGCAGTGTCACGGTCTCCAAACCTAAAAAGAAAAAGCAATCCCAATAGTGTAGTAAGCCTATAACCAGGATGTACTGTTTTTGTAAGTGAAACTACTCACTAGCGTCTTATCATTATCGTGCCCGTAAATTTTTGTAGCTTTATAAGGACTTGCGTCTGTTTTTTTGGTCTTGCCTAAAGGGAAAAAACTACAATAGTGCAGTAAAGTTGGTCTAGTAAATGGACGCTAAATTACCGTCCACGCTTACCCCTCAGTAGTGCGATGGATGCGAGTCTGATGGTCGCCGGTCTCAGCGCCGTGTCTGCTCGAATGTGCTGGGCCTCTAAGCGGCTCCTCCGATTCTAGAAAATGCCTGCAGCAGTAGAGTTGTTACCCTCGTGTGGAAAACCCTCGGTCGTGCGGTGAGAGCGTCCGCCGATACCTTCCGATCTGGTCCTCTGGAGTTAGCCTTCCTCTGAGATGTATTTATTCAGGTATGCTGGACCTAGGAGAGGCTTCTTTTAGGGACGAGGAAAGTCGGTTGTGTCTCAGTTTAGAAAGTGCTTCTAGCTAGAGGGGTAATTCTCTCGTGCAGAGATGCTGATAGTTTTTAAATAAAATTTGCACTAACTATCTTTTGCCGATAATAGGAGAGGTATACACTGTGACGGTATAATTATTGGCTTTATTTAAGATAAAGGTAATACAGCCCAATGCGTTTCGGATTAGGTAATACTTCCTCAGGGGCAAAGGTTAATTTCCACTTACCTTTTCGGGAGCTTTTTTATTTGGTCGGTGGGTGGTTCTCTCAATTAACATGGTTAGTAAAAACAATTAAACGAACATAGATTACAGATCTAAAACATTTTTTTCAACAAATTCCAATTTGTATATGAGAAAACATACGTGATCATCATAAGTGTAAAATCAATTATTCAGTTAAAAAACATTTAAGATCAATATCAATATTTAAGCCTCTAGGTGCGAGTGTCTTTAGTTTGTGAATCCAGACTGTTTCTTCCTGGGAAATTAATTTAATTACATTGCTTCCTCGCCTATGTGCTTTTTTGTGAATGATTCCTGCAAAGTTTAATAGAGATGGGTCAGAATTGTGGTGACTTTTGAAATGGGCTGACACACTGTGTGTTAATACACCTTTTTTAAAGTTGTTAATATGTTCTCTTATCAATATCTTCTTAACATATCTATCAGTCCCACTGCATCTATCCATATCTATCAACCATCCATCAATATCTATTAATATCTATAGTCCTTCCCTATCTATCCATATCTATAAGCCATCCCTTGTGCTTCTATAAAAATTATTTGGCATCTGCACTCAGATTTTTATCATTTCTGTAAATTAAAGGGATACTGTCATGGGAATTTTTTTTTTAAAAAAAATGAATCCGTTAATAGTGCTGCTCCAGCAGAATTCTGAACTGAAATCCATTTTTCAAAAGAGCAAACAGATTTTTTTATAATCAATTTTAAAATCTGACATGGGGCTAGACATATTGTCAATTTCCCAGCTTCCCCAAGTCATGTGACTTGTGCTCTGATAAATGTCAATCACTCTTTCCTGCTGTACTGCAAGTTGGAGTGATATCACCCCCTCCCTTTTTCCCCCCAGCAGCCAAACAAAAGAACAATGGGAAGGTAACCAGATAGCAGCTCCTAACACAATATAACAACTGCCTGGTAGATCTAAGAAGAGCACTCAATAGTAAAAACCCATGTCCCACCATTGAGACACATTCAGTTACATTGAAAAGGAAAAACAGCAGCCTGCCAGAAAGCATTTCTCTCCTAAAGTGCAGGCACAAGTCACATGACTGGGGGCAGCTGGGAAATTGACAAAATGTCTAGCCCCATGTCAGATTTCAAAATTGAATATAAAAAAATCTTTTTGCTCTTTTGAGAAATAGATTTCAGTGCAGAATTCTGCTGGAGTAGCACTATTAACTGAAGCGTTTTGAAAAAAACATGTTTTCCAATGAAAGGATCCCTTTAAGAATTACAATGCTAGTTTTGGCATTGCAAATATTATTCTTATATTCAAAAATCTTCTTGCTTTGTCCAATTTCTTGTATTACACATTCATAATTTTTCTTGTTATGGTTCTCTGATACTTGCTACCATACTGTTGAATACACCAATGCTTTGTCATCAAATTTCTCTTTGAAAAAGGCTACAAAAACTCTCCGATAATTGTTATATGCTGAAAGCAATTTATGGTGACTGCGCTTTCTGATAGCCCTTTTAGGTAATTGAAACAATGCAGTGGATTTCTATCAATGGGCAAAACAAACAGTTAAAGAAAAAAGCTGTTCCGGTACCATGAGTCGTATCAGGACCAGAAACAGGGGTAGGCAGAAGAGGCATGTGCCTAGGGCGCAAAGGTGAAGGGGAGTCATGCACGGTAGCTTCTTCTGGAATGCAGCATTTTCATCCTCATGAGTTTAGTTTATAAGTTTAGCCCCAACAACTGCATTGTCCACATCAATAGAATATTACATTTCAAACAATGTGAAGAAAATATTTTTATTTCAATTACTTGCATATTTATCTATATATCTATTTATCTCTGTATCTATACAAACATGGCAAGCTCCAGAACTGTATTCTCATGGACCATTTAATTTCTTTTATATACAAGGGATTTACTACTCTGGGAGGCCCATTTATCAACAATCTCATTTGAGTAGTTTTAGAGTTTTTTGAAACCACAAATAAATGTTTTTTTCTCTAAAACCACGAATGCCATGAAATTCATTAAAGGATCCGAAAATAAAAAGCACAAACAAACAAACCAGAAAAAAAACCATGAACAATGTGCTGAAAAATTGTGTTTTAGGCAATTATTAGTGAAATAAAATCTGAAAATTTGAGGCTTATTTATTATAGGTCGCATTTTAGTGGTTTTTGAAACCACAACTAAATTCACAAACTGTAAAACCACATTTGTCATTAAATTAATTAAAAGATCCGAATATAAAAAGCATGAACAAAAAAAAGTGCTGAGTGATGCGCTAAAAAATATGAATGCAACCAAAACTAAAAATTTGAGGTTTTGGACAAATCCTAGTGAAAAAAACCCTCAAAAACTCTAAGGGGTTAATCTGAAAATCAGAAAAGTTCTCACTATTTTCTGAAATCTACTCTCATCCCAACTGCACATACCTACCCCCCTATTTATCAATACATTTTTCCGAAAATTTCTGGTGTGGAAAAAAACTCAATAAAATCATGAAAAAAATCCGAATCATATGAATTCTTTGGATTTGACGCTTAAAACTGACTTTTTCAGATGTCATGCCCAAAACCACAACATCTTCGGATTATTGAGCAGAACCCAGTGCAGATCAGGATATCAACGGAACATCGTCTATTGACTTCTACATGAACTCAGCCAGTCTAAGTTGGAGTACTTTTTTATTCGGACTTTGAACACCATCAGAGTTTAATAAATCACAACAGTTTTTTTTCTATGAAAAAATAGTTTTTTCCCTTTAAAAGTCTGATCAGAAAAAAATGGACTTTAATAAATAACTCCCTAAAAGTCAGAATGAATTTAAAGTGGTCCAATAAGATCAGCGCAGCTCTCACTGACTTTGATAGCAGCTAGAAAACTTTTCCTTGGTGAAGTGTGGCATTAGAGGTTTTTGTGGTTTTTACACTTAATAAATCTCACATGTTTAGCGCTTTTAAGTAATACAAATTTATAAAGATTTGTTGAACAAAATCACTATTCAATTGTTAGTAAATTGGCCTCTAAAAGTCTGAATTGCGTAAAAATGGTCCAGTAGGATCAGAACAGTTCCCATTGACTTCTCTCGTTACATGGCTAATTCTTGTATTCGAGTTTTTTTTAACTTTAGAGTATTGAGAAAAATATCACAAATTTTTAGTTGATCTGTGAAAAAATATAGATTAGAATGTTAAATAAATAGGCCCCCTAAGTATGCAGGGTAGTCCAAATAAAGTTATACATTTCAGAGTTGGCAGCAGACACATTCCAGTCCCAGTTTCAAATGAGTTGAATGAGTAACTAACATCAAGCCAGTAGCACTTAGCTTAGTCTGCTGCAGGTAAAATACTGAAAAGTAATATATGATATATTGGTAACTGTGCTAGGGCGATTTTGTCCGTTGTTTGTAAATGAACAGGAAAGATAGATATTAAAATGTATCCTTTTATCATTGTTTATTAAGTCTTGGCTGTATAATTCTGATGTTTACTACGTCTCCCAACATCCCCACCATGCAATTGTTTGAGGATACCAGAAGTTTCAGTTTGAAACAGCTGGAAGACTGTGTGGTTAACGTCCCTACTGTACATTTTTATGTTTTTTTTTTAGTTGAAAGCAATTAGTCTGGTGGTGCATCATATCTGTATAAATAATTCATGTTGCAGTAATGGTTTCTCTATTGCAAACTGTGTAATTACAGTGAGATAATTCCATCTCTTGCTTATTTATAAATGTGTGTCCAGTTCTAACTCACAAGACCTGGGGCAACAGACTGGACAAACAAGAGCATAACATTTACGGCTTTATGATATTTCCCTGTGCAGCGGACAGATTTTAAGAGAATGATGGCAAAGAGATTTTATTGTGCATGTTGAAATAAATAGATCAATAGTTATTTTGAAATGGGAACAGATAAACAGCTCTTAGATACTTTTATCTGCTGCCAATTTTAAGACTTTAATGCAATATTCCCTGACTTTGTCAGGTACAGACTTGGCCCATTTTTAATGTATCCATAACACAAGTCACCCAGGCTTGAAGGTAAGTCATTTTATACTTGAGGGTGCCAAAAGTTCTTCCAGGGAGCACCGCTGAGCAATTCCCTTCCTGCTTCTTCGCTCTTCAAATTTCCCGGGGCAGACACATGCGCAGTTGAGCGAAATAACTTTTAAATATCTTTTTCTGTTAAAGTTCTCTCTACTGAACATGTGCATGCGAGCTAAAAGAAGAAGTAGGGAGGATCGTTCTGGGTCAGCGCAGTTTTCTGCTGATAGGAGCACTGGCCCGAGTGTCAGGTATGTAAATACAATCACATGGGGGGTGCCTAACTTTCGGCACCCCCAAGTATAAAACTATTTTCCTACTCCTTTAAAAGAATGATAGGGCCACATCGAGTAACACTTTTAGGGGCATATTTTTACGCATTTTTTCTTAGAGAGACTTCCTCTGGAAGCAATGGAAAATAACGGCAGCAAATTTGGTGTTCACATGGTGTAAAATCACACACACTAAATTTGCAAATGTTAGGCAACCCCAAGTGAATGTATTTACTTACCTGAAACCACAGGCTCGCGCTCCTATCAACAGAAAACTGTACCAGCCCGGGGTTTTTCCAGCGAGCACCACAGAGCGATCCTCTTCCGGCTTCTTCTTTCTTCAAATTTCCGGGGGCAGACCCATGCGCAGTAGAATAAAATAGCCGGGCCAGTGCAGTTTTCTGCTGATAGGAGCACTGGCCCAGGGTTTTGGGTAAATAAATACATTCACTTGGGGTGTCTAACAACTTTCCTTCTTCTTTAAATAATGGAGGACATGAGAAAAATCAATGACAATGATATTAAAGTCCAAAAAAAAGCGGTGTATAGATTTAGATGCAGCCTAAATGCACATATACTTTCCCTCTCCTTTAAAGGAAAAGCAACAAAGTTTTTTTTTTTTTTTTTAATTTGCCTTTAATCCCTCCAGACCCACTTTAAATCACTAGGCCTGCCATTTTAAGAAGGGTTGCCAGATCATCATTTTTAAACTGGACGTATGTTATGCCTTGGCTTAAAGCACTGGTCCCTACTCCAGTAATAGTCATGTGGAGCTGAATAACATTCCTTGTTGGAGATATAGGCTAGTCACTTACTACTCCAACTGGATTCAGCACAATTGCATCTGCTTTATGATGAATGGCAGGCGCAGTTGTGGTCATCTTAACCCATTAGCCGCAGTTACTGGAATTCTGGCAACAAATGCTGCATTGTGGGGGAACAACACGGAGATTGTTTTCGAATTTTGCTCAATGGCCCCTTTTTTGTTACAAAGAGGGCTGGCATCAGGATCGGACTGGTGTATGCAAGGCCCTGCTACTTGCTCATCCGTTGCCAGACCCTCCCCCCCCCGTACCTCATACTTACTTTTCCTCTAATTGGGGGAGGACAGCAGGAACGATGGTGGAAGTCCAACAGAGATCGGGTCTGGTCAGGGAGCCCATAAGTTTTTCCCTGTGTCCTGCCAGCCCAATCTGAACCTGAATAGCATAAGTCAGGTCATGCGGACCCCCTGGCATCTGTAGCACCCCTAAATAGTGTGCCTTAACCTGTGATTTTATATTATACATTGTCTTCAGGCACAAATAAAACCCTTGGGATCTCAAGGCTTCAGTCTAAGAGCCCTGTGACACAGGCAAGCTCCACTGGATTCCTAACTCATTTAGGCTGCGATTCTATAGCATGAATACAAATTCACATAATTAATGTGGTCGTTTAATATGCAGGCTAATCTAGAAAATAATTGCAATAAATGATTCTGTTACGGCAGATGTGTATAGATGCTTCTATCTATTTTACAGTTTCTTGCAGCTGCTGCTGGTTTAATAGAAGTGTTAGTGTTCTGAAGAACTGCTGCCAATTAATTATATGCTTCATAAATAAGACCCTGGGCCTGTACAACTGTAAGAGCTAAATGCTTGCAGGAAACAAGCCCCGCCCGTTCCATTTAAAGTCATATTACGCTGTTAATGACGTGCTGTGCAATAGGTTAAACACTAATAAGTAAATCATTCATTTTATTACTGGCAGCTTGGGATAATGACATTAATACCTTACAAAGAGGTCATTCCAGTCTCATAATGAACCATGTCACAATTAAACTCCTACAGGACACTCGCCAACACTTACTAAATTACCTCCGAGTAATGATCACTGTGTCATTGGATATTACTGCACAAATTAATTGCAGCTAGTTCATAATATAATTGCTATCAAGGAGCTTGGTATTAAAGAGTTAAACCACTTAGCTGGCCCTACCAATACAGCTGGTATAATGATCATCAGATTTTCCTGTAGGCTTGGTCTTTGCCTAGGGCTAATTACACTCTCTGATTTTACATTGCTGCTGTATAATGCTGCCAATTCAGGCTTTACCAACTATACAAGATTTTGAGCAGGCCGGTCCTTTGTGATTGTTTGCTTGTGTTTGTCTGTAATACAGTTTGGCCTGACTAATAAAAAAAACCCATTCAGACACACTGTGCATATCAAAACTTGTCAACTTTCCCATTTTAGGCCATTTTGTCTAAGTTACGCTGACTTTCCTTCGCACACACAAATACTGCCAGATTAGAAATATAGTTCAGGATATAAATTAGGTAAATAGGCACTGTGCAGAAGCTGTGTAGCTTAAGTCTAGAAAATGAACAGTTTATTTGGAGGAAAAAAAAGTTAATGCCGAAAAGCAACCAGTCGTAAACAATTTCTGGGAAGCTAAGCTTTTCTCAGTGTGTAAGATGAAGCCACCTACAGAAGATAAATGATTCTGTATTATCCCCATCAGTTTTTGTGCAGCTTGTGGAGCCACTTAACAGCTACAGGCAGGCTTCATTGTGAAATATAGCAAAATTACCCTGGTGCTGTTGCATATGAGTTTAAATGATAGTATACTAAGGTTTGATAAACCAAAAATAATAATGGAGGCAGTTGTTGCTCCTTAGGCTTATGCAGCAGATCCAAGTTAACAGTGGTGGAACCACATTGGTTATTACCCTGATTTTGCTGTTCTCCACCCTGCTATCTAGTGTCACCCCTGTCTCGTTTTAGTGTAGGGAGCACTCTCTCTCTACTGGGACCAGGGGCACGAGGCAGCATCAAACAAGTTACCAGGGGCGACTGGTACTTTAAGAGCTGAATTTCCATTTTTGTAACCAGCAATTTGTCTCTTTTAGTGCAGAGAGAGCAATATCACTGCAATTTCTGCACTAGCAATGTGGCCCCCTATGGACCCCCTTTGGCACATGAAAGGTAAGCGAGGGGGGGCAGCACTATCTTCAGAAATGCCCCTGACTGGGGGACCCCAACCTTTTTTAATTGTGAGCCACATTCAAATGGAGTTGGGTTGGGCAACACAAACATGCAAAACATTTCTGGGGATGCCAAATAAGGGCTGTGATTGGCTATTTAGGCAACCGACAGGAGAGTACTGTTTGGCAGTACACCTGGTGTTTATGCAACCCCCAAACCAGGAATTCTAAAATAAGCACCTGCTTTGAGGCCACTGGGAGCAACATCCAAGAGGTTAGTGTGCAACGTTTCTCACGAGCCACAAGTTGGGGATCACTGCCCTAGACTATGATCCAGTCACCCTTGCCCTGGTCTAAGGACAAGAGAGGTGTAAGCATGGGGCATAAGTAGTGATGGGCCAATTTATTCTTCAGGCGCAGATTCGCGGTGAATTCCCGTGATTCACCGTCGGCAAATACATTTGCGAAACCGGCGTAAAAAAAACGGACGCTGGCGCCGTTTCGTGAATTTCTAGCTGTTTCACGAATTTCACGGGAAATTCACGAATTATTCGGCTAGCGAAATGCCACAGATTCACCCATCACTAGGCATAAGGGGGAAAGCATTGTGTCTGCCACCTCAGGTGATAGCAGGGCCCACCAGTTCCTCCACTGTCATGAGAGTTATGCGCACTGTAAGTCTGTTCACTTGGTCTCCTGCTTCAGCATTTTACATGGCAAGTAAGTACAGCTTGAGGGGTCACATTGTGACCCAGCTGAGCTATGATTTATTAGATAGGAGTGACACTGTGCCTTATATATCACTACTGCTAATGACTCTACAGTTCATAACAATCCATAAGACTGGTCTATCAACTGACCCAGTATATGTCAGTTCACACCCCACGTATATATTTTCACCCCTGTTGCTTTAGTAGCTCACTAACATTATAAGCCATATGCCTTACCTGAAATCATGAAACATGGTTTAGAGTTGGAAACTGAGTTACTTTTATAATTCAATTATAGCCAGTTTTATCTTCTGGTAAACAAGGACCTCTCAACTTTCTCCCAGAGCTCTGATTCTAACTCAGTTTTGCTGAAGCAAAATTAAATGCTACAGTAGCATGGTCAGCATTCTCTTTGCATTTCATTTTTTTGAATGTAAAATTGTGCACATCTTTGCTATTTATGCCATAGCGTAGCCTGGATTCAGCCAAACCCCCAAATCCTTCGCAAAAGATTCGCCCCGAATACCGAACCAAATCCAAATCCTAATTTGGGGTTGGAAGGGGTTACAATTTTTTACTTCCTTGTTTTGTGACAAAAAGTCATGCAATTTCCCTCACCACCCCTAATTTGCATATGCAAATTAGGATTCAGATTTGGTTCGGCCAGGCAGAAGGATTCAGTCGAATTCGAATCCTGCGGAAAAAGGCAGAATCCTGGCCAAATCCCGAACTGAATCCTGGAATCGTTGCATCCCTACTGATAAATAAGGCCCAGTTTGTTTAAAAGTAAGACAGCCTTTGTATATTTACTAATTAGTATATTTAAAATGAAATCAGGGAAGTGATCAATCAAATGTGCAATATGGAAGCACAGATATTAGCATTCTACATTAGAGCACTGGGGCCCTAGGTTTGGGCCAGGGGCAGATTTACCACTCAGAGGCCTGTTCTTATGGTGGCAAGGGGGCAGCCTTTGGATGCTTCTCTATTAAATCCAGCAGCAGAGGTGAAGGGTCCAGCAGAAGTGAAACCACACTGCACATGTGACATCTAGGGTTACCACCTTTTCCTGTTCCACTTCCGGAAAGGGGCTGATGTCACAAGGGGCATGCCTGTGATGTTGCAGGGGTGAAGTAATGATGTCAGGGTTGGGACAGTGATGTCATAGAGCGGGGCCAACAGGGTGATCGCTGCATCTTGGCCAATTGCCACATCAATCTGCATGGTTTTCCTAATTCTGAAAACCGTGCAGGAAGTTCAGACCTGGGCAGAACTTCTGAAAACCGAGCTGTCCGGGTTAAAACCTGATGGGTGGCAACCCTAGTAAGATCACACAGGGTGTTTGCAAGTCTGGTGCCAAGGGCAACATCTGACCTAATTATGCTTTTCACCAGGACATTCTCTGTGTTGAGTTTATATGTTTGCATCATGTCTACATGGGATTCATCTAAATTATATGCTTTTATCTCACATCCCAAAAAAAAATACAACCAGGTTATTTAGTTGTTGGCGATTTGACCTTAGTTCATTTTGACAACTATCTTACTAGAACAGTTCCTGTAGCACTTTTAGCTCAAGAATATACAGTAGGTAACGTTATATGGTAGATGGTACTGAGTAAAGATGATACTTGCATAATATTTTAGGGGACAGTTATTTACTAGGTTTTGCATATATGCATGTCCCTGACTCACTGCTCGATCAACATCACCCTTCTTGAAGGCACTCGAGCACATACTTCCCTCCTCCCTGAGGTTATTAAACACACAATATAAACTTGCACTCAACATATTTGAAGAAATGCCTTGTTCTAGTGCTGTTCTTGAAACAAAAGTTATGTCTACAAGGCTATGCTGTCTCATAATATGTCTTCTTTATCTTAGCATGCGTTAAAAAATAACTGGTTATATTTCCTTGCAATAATCACCCTTAATACTGTCTTTCAAGGTGTCACATAAAAGTTCCACAATTCCTTAATCTGAAATACTGATAATAGTGACGAATATACAGTATATATATATTTCTTTTTTTTTTTTTTTTCAAATAGGTCCAGCTTTTACGTTCAAGTCACACAAGGTAATTCAGCATCGCATGGAAGAATAAAGTGGTATAAATCAAATTACAGGGAAGAAAAACAAATGTTTTTTCAGCATACTAGTAAAGCAAATTTACCTTTGAATAAGCAGCTTAATGTATTGCTGTGTATGATACATTTCCTGACAGCAGCCTTAAATCCAGGCATGTCTTGTAAAGATCCCAAATTGACAACAATGCAAAGTGAGGTGCGTGTATCTATGTATGTATGCATATTTATATCTGTAAATATCTCTTTAATCCATTACATATTTTCTTGGTTATCACCACGTTATCAGGAAAGAATAAGAGATACTGTAAATGACACGTGAATAACTCATATCCCTTGAATAAGAAGATATCACACATTGAATGTACAACTATATTGCATTACAAACTGGCAGAACTGAAACCCCCCCTTTCAAGATTTTAGATGAAATTAGAAACAAAACCAGACACAAAACAGATTGCCTTTTTGCAGAGTATAATAATGGTATCAAATTATCCAGAAATAAACACTAATTTTACTGGCTAGAATTTCACACAAGTGATTTGTAACATCGCAAATTAGTAACTAATGTTAATTTATTCAATTATCTGTATATTAGCATTCGCCCTATTTTACCTTCTAGAAAATAGACAAAGCAAATAAGCAATAGATATTACTGTGTATGGAGGTAAAACTTACACCATGTAGATAGGGCATGAATGCTGTGAAGGTTACAGTACGGTGATACACTATACTTGTAGACTTGTAAACAAGCTCATTTTTATTTTCCATTTGTAGCTTTAATGTAATTAGGAGATAATTGTATAATTATTTCCCTCTTTTTATGCTTCCCCTGGCTTAAATAAATATTTTACAGTTTTATGTAAGCAAGAAATGGAAGCTCACCAAATAAGCTGATTTCTGTCCCAACTGAAGGACCATATAATAATGGTTTTATTGTTTTGACCCAAGAGTCGGTAAATGTATGACACAAGAAGCCCATGGAGACACAGAGGAGTAAGGCATAGCTCAATGAAGCCCCATATTTCTCCTACTGTTATATAATCCCCTGTGCTAAATAGGGTTTCGTTGACTGACCCAGGACTGTAGGCAAATGTCTAGATAAAAAATGACCATAACTGAATATTGAATACTTTCTAATAACCTTTGTAAGTATACTGTATGTATAAAACAGTACTTAGCACAACTGGAAACTTGATAGGTCTATATTAAATATTAATATATAATATATTAACTATATTAATATAATATATTAACTATATTAAAAATCCACTGTACACCAGATCTAGGAAATTAACGTATTTATGTTGTTTTCAGAACGTTAAGTCCTAATTAAGTCTAAGGTGAAATGTAGCAACAAGCTATATCTCTCTAGCTTCCAATTACAGCTACTATGAAATGGCATATGTTAATGTCAAGTATGTCTGTCTCCTTTTCTGCATAACCAAGTGCCTATATATATATAATGATACATAGATCTCAGATTAAACAGGCATTAGACTCCAGATCAACACAATTTCCTACTTGAAGAATTACAGTATTTAGAGGACACACTCTAGCTTCTATTAAATGCACTGGAGCAGGGTATAAAAAATCCATGGGGAGGAAATTACAATTTAAAGATACTGTGTAGAGAGGCATACTGGATCCACAAGACTGTGTGGCCCCTAGGGGCCTAAACACTTACTTTATTTTATTACATTTGTTACTCTAGAAACAAAACATTGTTTATTGTTTTTAAAAGATGGATGCACCTCACTAGGTCATAGGTGATTTTGATGTGAAAATAGTTGGCACATATACAGTATTGCTTTGGTAAAGGCGTTGTTTGATACACCTTTACAGATTCATGGGAAGTCCATTAGGTATAAATAGTTGGCACATGTATAGTTAATAGTCACGTAGAGACTGGTTGTTAATAATTGTCACATGGTATAAATATAGTCACTTTACATGGATAAATAGTGACTATATATTATAACCCTGAAAAAGGCCCCAAGCAGGAGCCAAAACATTGGTGTAATATATGGAATAAAGCACTTTAAGAAATACAGACATTTGGGGGGTTATTTAATTCTGAATGCTAAAAACTCGAAAAAAAAATTTTACTATAAAATCCGAATTTTTAGTGGAAAAAAAATTAGACTTTTCCCAAATTTTTCCACTGATTTCACGAAAAAAACTTTCGAGCATCAAATCTGAAAAATGCGGATTTTTCGTGCGCCAATCTGAAAAAGTTGTGTTTTTTGTCAATTTGATTTTTTGGTGTGTTTTTTTAAATTGATAAATAAGGGTATATCGTGGATTCTAATTTGGTCAGACTTTTTTGATTTAAAAAAACAGAAAATTAACATTTCTTGTTGTGATGGGCAGCTTATAGTATCGGGAAAGTGCAGGTGGAGGACCCCACTGCATCAATCAGAATGAATGGTTCATGCTAGCTTTCTTCTGAATTGTGCACTTCGGAGCCATACACATACATTGATCTCTAATGCATATCTAACTGTAAGATGTTAAATCCTTGTCACCATTTCCTCCTATACTTTTAAGTCCTCAATAAAAAAACATTCCTCTTGACTTCCATCAAATACTACTTTACTTGCTGCAGAAACGAGCAGCCACCACTCATGTGACATTATGGGGCCCATTTACTTAGTTCGAGTGAAGGAATAGAATAAAAAAAACTTCGAATTTTGAATGTTTTTTTTTGGTTACTTCGACCATCGAATTGGCTACTTCGACCATCGAATTGGCTACTTCGACCTTCGACTACAACTTCGACTTAGAATCGAACGGTTCGAACTAAAAATCGCTCGACTATTCGACCATTCGATAGTCGAAGTACTGTCTCTTTAAAAAGAAACTTCAACCCCTAAAACCTACCGAAGTCAATGTTAGCCTATGGGGAAGGTATTTTTTGGTCGAAGAAAAATCGTTCGATCGATGGATTAAAATCCTTCGAATCTGCGGTAAATCCTTCGACTTTGATATTCGAAGTCGAAGTATTTCCATTCGGCAGTCGAATATTGAGGGTTAATTAAACCTCGATGTTCGACCATAAGTAAATTTGCCTCCTAGACTACAGAATGTTTCACTAAAATTCTCCTGGAAGTACAACTTATATTTCTAAAATTGTTTTGGCAAAAAAAAAAAATGCCTGGACATTTACCTACATTGTATTTGTAATCTGAAATGCTAACTTGAAAACGCATATTTATCTCACAGCGTAATAGACTGCAACAGGAAAAGTTAAAGTGATAGCGACACTAAAAGTTTTCTTTTCAAAAAGTTACCTATATGTCATGTTATCAGGAAAGCAAATTGAATCAAACAGCTCCAGGCAGTATTTTTAAACTGCAATGTGTTTATAAGGGCTACGCCCGAAACATGTAGTGTGCCTACACTGCTAAATAAACAGTTTAAAAATACTGCCTGGAGCTGTTTGATTCAATTTGCTTTCCTGATATCGTATCCCAAGGTGAGACACAGACACCTGAACCTGCAGCCGTAAGGAACTGAACATTGGGGTCTGAATCAGAAAAACTTCTTTACTAAGGGGCCGATTCATGAAGCTCGAGTGAAGGATTCGAATTAAAAAAACTTCGAATTTCGAAGTATTTTTTGGGTACTTCGACCATCGAATTGGTTAAATTCGATCGAATTCGATCGAATTCGAACGATTCGAACGATTCGAAGTAAAAATCGTTCGACTATTCGACCATTCGATAATCGAAGTACTGTCTCTTTAAAAAATACTTCGACCACCTACTTCGGTAGATAAAGTCAATGTTAGCCTATGGGGAAGGTCCCCATAGGCTTGCCTGTGATTTTTTGATCGAAGGATTTTCCTTCGATCGTTGGATTAAAATCCTTCGAATCGTTCGATTCGAAGGATTTAATCGTTCGATCGAACGAAAAATCCTTTGATCGATCGATCGCAGGATTTGCGCAAAATCGTTCGACTTCGATATTCGAAGTCGAACGATTTTAGTTCCCAGTCGAATATCGAGGGTTAATTAACCCTCGATATTCGACTCTTGATGAATCGGCCCCTAAATGTCATGTTGACCATTTTTTGCTGATTGTTTTGCTTTTGTAAGTAATTGTTACTTGAAGTTCCTAAACCTGACTGTTTTGCCAACCTGACTGTCCCTTCTTAACCTGTCAGTTAGAGTTTCTAATGCTAATGGACTACTGCTGCATAAATATGGCAGCCCCCTCATAGAGGAACATGGGGGTAAGAAAGGTAATGTAAAAGCATCAGGCAAATACTTTTATGGCAACATTATAAATAGCATTCTAAGATAATGTTATGATAGTTATAAAAAAAAGGTTATTTTCTGATGTCAGTATCTCTTTAAGAACAGTAAATAGAGTGTGACTTTACTCTGTGATGCACTGTTAATGGCAAAAAATATCAATAAATTAAACATTTTGTAATTAAAATAATAGGCTGCATCTATATCAGACTGAATTTTAGATATTTTTAGGGAAAACAAATTATTTTGGCTGACAAAAAAAGTCTACCAGGTCAATCTATTCTGCCAGTTATTTATCTTTAAGAAAAACAGAGATCAGCATTTTTTTTGGTCTCAGGAATACTAATTCATATATGCTAATTATTTACATTACCTCTGAGATACCAACCTACAAGCTTCAAGGTATAAACCACTTTTTTGTCACTGTGCTTCTATCTTGAGAAGAACCAATGTTGCTTTTCTTGTGACCATAAGATAGATTGATAACATGATGAAAATAAAACCAAACAATGGTGTCTTATGTAGGGAAACTGTCCCCTCTCTTCCTTTGGAATCACTGCAATAACAAGACAAAATCATCAAATTCTTCTAGGGACACATAGGGGCAGATTTATCAAGGGTCGAAGTGAATTCGAGGGAATTTTCGAAGTAAAAAAATTCAAAATTTTTTTTTTGGATACTTCGACCATCGAATAGGATACTACGACTTCGAATTTACTTTGAATTTAATTCGAAGTAAAATAGTTTGAATATTCGAATATTCGATAATCAAAGTACTGTCTCTTTAAAAAAACTTCGACTTCAATAGTTTGCCAAATTAAAACTGGCGAAGTGCTATGTTAGCCTATGGGGACCTTCTAGACCATTTTTCTAAGTCTTTACACATTGAAGTAAAATCGTTCAATTTTAACGATTTAATCGCTCGATCGAGAGATTTTACTTCGATCGTTCGATGGCCAAATTCGGTGAAAAATCCTTCGACTTCGATATTCTAAGTATTTTAATTCGATGGTCGAATTTCGAAGTATTTTTTACTTTGAAATTCAACCCTTGATAAATCTGCCCCTTACAGTAATGCATAAGCAATCAGAGCTTTTATAGCTAAGACCCTAAAAATCTATTTAACAAATGAAATCATTTATTTTAGGTCTAGGAACCCATAGCAAGCGGATATTTTCTTTTAGCTGCCTGGTACATGCTAAATGCCTTTGGGTAATATAAGTTACTATTCCTGTAGCAATTCAAGTATTTTGTATTACAGGTATGGGACCTATTATCCAGAATGCTCTGGACCTGGGGTTTTCTGGATAACAGATCTTTCCGTGCTTTAGATTTTTGTACCTTAAGCCTACTATAAAAATTATGTAAAAATTAAATAATCCCAATAGGCTGATTTTGCTTTCAATGAGGATTAATTATATCTTAGTTTGGATCAAGAACAAGGTACTGTTTTATTATTACAGAGAAAACAAATCATTTTTTAAAATTTGGATTATTTGGATGAAATGGAGTCTATGGGAGAAAGCCTTTCCGTAATTCGGAGCTTTCTGGATAATGGGTTTCCCGATAACAGATCCCATACCTTTACCAGTTAAATTAGAACTAAAACATAAACATGAATATGACTAAAATGCCATATTTTATATATTGAATTTATAGCACCAGCCTATAGTTTTAGCATCTCTATAACAGTAATGACCCAGGGCTTTAAAGTTGATACAGGAGTTTCCCAAGTTGGATTTTGTCAGAAGTGTCTGACATGCACAAGCTCAGTGGGGCTCATTTATCAACACTGGGCAAATTTGCCCATGGGCAGTTACCTATAGCAACCTATCAGTGATTAGCTTTTTAAAACCAGCTGCAAGTAGAACAATGAAAGCAGCAATTTGATTGGTTGCCTTGGGTTACTGCCCATGGGCAAATTTGCCCAGTGTTGATAAATGTGTGTTTTGCTCACCTGTTCCTTAGCTAAGATTAGGTATCCACACAAATCATTAAGCAGAAAATGAGGATTGCCTCACATTTAAGCTGATTTCAAATTTGGGTGCTAATTGTTCTGGTTTCTGAGCTGCCATGTAACAATACTTTTTTACAGCTTTAGTCTTATATTGTGAAATTTATATGATATATATTCCATATCTCATGTGTCGGTCCCTAAGTTCAGTAAGTGACAACAGCCCAAAGCATGTGCAGTGAATCAGCAGAAAAGAAGATGGGTAGCTACTGGGGCATCTTTGGAGACACAGATCTTTCCTGCTAAAGGGCTGATGTTGACTTGGGCTGGTACAGAAGCTCAACACATAGGGGGTTATTTATCAAAGTCCGAATTTATCTCCATACTTTCTGAAAAAAACTCCAACCAAATCCGCATGGGTTTTTTGGGCTTATTTATTAATACACTTTCCACGATTTTTCTGGATTTTTCATACGATTTTCAAAAAATTTTCGGATTTTTCACCGAAAACTTCTCCCATTGACTTATATGCAACCTTGACAGGTCTGAGATGCCGGATTTTCAGATTCAGACTTTTCCATCCTCGGGGTTTAATAACTTCCGAAAAAGTCTTGATTTTTTTTAAAAGTCCAATTTTATAATAAAAAAATCATACATTTTTTGTGATTGTTGCATTTGGAGTTTAGTAAATAACCCTCATAATGTACAACATTTCTAACCCTCTTCTTTGTTTAAGCTTTATTTCTCCTTTAAGTCCTTCATGGAG
Organism: Xenopus laevis; assembly: GCF_017654675.1. Classification (NCBI taxonomy): domain Eukaryota; kingdom Metazoa; phylum Chordata; class Amphibia; order Anura; family Pipidae; genus Xenopus; species Xenopus laevis. Next base: position 72,374,395 of record NC_054384.1, read on the forward strand.
TTACTTTACAGTACTTTATTCATCAACACAGGCAGTTCCACTGGAAATACCGTATTGCAACAACGCTAGAGAGTCCCATTTTATAAGAAACTATGCACACAGGAGGGTTACTCCTGATTGCAGGAATAGACCCACCAACCTTCTTTTAGAAATTGTTGACCCACTTGTTACAGATGAATCTTGATACAGTTCTCCCATTGGTGCTTCAGAATCTTTTGTTGCTCTAAGAACTTTTTTTCTGTGGCCTTCAGAAACCCAACTCACCACACACATGCCTCCCAGTTCCCCCAGTCACAGATGTTTCTCTATTTTAGTGAAGCAAGAGATGTTCAAGAGTTCACATAGGACAAATTCATAGTTTGTAGACCATCTGCGCCTACTTTCTGTCCATACCCCAAACATATTAGCTCTGCATTGTGAAGCTTTTATAATAGTGCCTCTAGTCACTCTTACCTCTTCTGTCCATGGAATTGAACTTGTATTTCATCTCCAAGAAATTACTCTATAATCTATAATTCCTACCAGGAATTGACTCCTGACTTTCTAGCACATGATCTTGCTAAGCATCCTCATTGGTTATCTTGCTCCCCTTCTGATCTACTATTGCCACATACTGTCGGACTCATTGGAACTGGCTTGTCCATCAACCCCTTTCGTTTAACATTTAGAAATATTAATTGATACTTGAGAATTACTGTTCTTAAAAACACACAGTTTTAATTCCAGGGGGAAACATTTCTTACGCTGAGTAATTTAGTTGTACGTGCTCTGCTTCTGGCCAAGAACTAAAAGTACTGTTAATAATTCCCTCTGCAACCTGCAGGATGGGTTAAGGGAACAGCCCCTTATCTGCATACCGAAGTCTTTTGCAAATGCAATAAGAAATACTCAGTCTTTTTTCTGTGATATAAAGAGAAAAAAAAGAAATAATAAAGTGTTTAACGTTTAATGGGAAGTGACATATGGTCTCATTTTTTTTCTCTCAAATCCGAGAAGACAAAAAAAAAATGTGCAAATCCCCGGTAGGCAAATTTGTCATGAATAGTAATACCAACATCATTTTGGGATGATTAGGAGTTACAATTAAGGGTTATTAATAATGACACAAATAGCCAGATTTAAGGGCTTCATTTTGCACTGAGTAATATTCATTGCTGCTCTGTTTAAATAGCATCTTCCAGGATCAGTGACAGAGAATATATGAGATAATCAAGTCTCTACCTTCCTATATAACTGTTCTTCTGGCGGGTCTTGCAATTTTTGAAGCAGGGGATCCTAAGGACTGTTAAGGAGGGATGGGAGAGATGTAACTAAGAGTAAATGAAGTGTTTGAAATTGAATGATACCATTTTTAGCATAATTATTTCTGCTGCAAAAAAAGGTGTCATAAGGCCTATTTACTCATTTTCGAGGTTGAGAAAAAAACAACTCATGAGCGCCAAGAAAAAACTGCGACAAAATTCGAGTGACTTTTTTTCTCGAATGCTAGCTTATTTAAGAAAAAAACGCAATAGAATATTCCAGTTTGCGTTTTTTCTCATAAAAAAAAGTTCCACACCAGCGAGAGTCACATTGTTCAATTAATTTTCAATGAGGCTAAAAACCTTGAATGTTTAATGAACCAAGAAAATAAATATATATGTAAAGCTGTTGGAGACTATTCCCATTGACTCCTATTGAATCTCCTCAGCTTTTACTTGGCAATTTTTTTTTTGGCAACTTTTCATGGTTTTATTCTTTAATAAATGGCGACTATTTGAGGTTCCAAAGAATATTCTAGAGTATATTTGCTGCATTTTTTCTAGAATTGTGAAATCTCGACTTTTGATAAATCAGCCCCTGTGTTACACATGCCAGAGACTATCATATATTTTACTGGGACAGGTAACCCCTTGTCCAAAATGAGTTCAATGAGCAGGGCTTGTGCTCATCATACTTTTTGCTTATTTACAATCTAAGGCAGTGGTTTTGTACTTTTTTTACTCAAACCCCCCTTTTTTATCCTCCAGCATTTGATCATAGTCCCTGTTAGCATTACAGATATATGAAAGCGGTGACAGCTATTCAGCCACGGTTTCAAGAAACACAAAGCAGTATAGGGTTCATCCCAAATTCCATCATAATTAAGCTCCGTGTTGGTCTTTCTTATAGAGATCAAATACCCATTCTTCTTAAATCTCATTCTAGGTGGACCCCAATACCCATAGCTACAGTGGTGGCGGTGTCTAAAAATAAATGTCACATCTTTATGAACATGTCAATTAACTCTTTATTAAGGACTAAAAATTTCTGAGGATGTGAAAGACAACATTGATTCTCCTATAAAGACTACAATGGAGCTTTATCAACTATTTGACGCCAACTTTTACAGCATTTTAAGCGTAAAATATATTTGTTGCTTTTTAAATAAGATATAACTCTCATGACCCCTAAATGTTCCTTTTCAGGCAGTTTGTACCCTTCTCAATGACTGTCATGACTGATCTCCTGTCATTTATATCTCTCGCTCTAACCTCTATCTCGACGGCGTCTCTGCCTCTTTACACTCTGATTTCCATTCCCAGGTAATTGCGGGACTCCGTGTAGAGTCAGGCCACATTTACATGAGTTGTTTGCACATATATATATATATATATATATATTTATTTTTAACATGCTGCCTGTCAAAGCCTTGAACTTGCTTATTTAGTGTCCCAGTGATCTGTGTTTATCCTCATCCTGTTATGACAGGAGACCTTACAACGAAGGAAATGACACACTAATAATGTGACAAGAGATTTGTATACAACATTCTGATGCAAGGAAATGCTCTTATGTCTTTGCTTCTCACTATTTCTCATCCTATTACTGTCTGCTCTTTGATATGTTTGCATTTCTCAGCAACGGCAACTATTGCTGAACATGAACAATTAGCAAATACAACTCGGCAATCTAAGTACTTATTAATGGCAGGAAGGCGTGGGGAAGGTACTTAACTCCACTTAATAATGTATTTAACTCTCATGGCAGGTACTCTTAGCAATTGGAGGGAACAAGTCAAGACCTGGTGCACAATAGAATGGTATTATGTACCACAATATGACACCACTATTAAGGGGCATATTTATCGAAGGTCGAAGTTAAAAATAACCTCGAACTTCGAATTCAAAAAGACCAACCGAATGGATGTTGAAGTTTTTTTTAGGGTCGAAGTGGACTGAATTTGGCCTACTTCGAATCATACGATCGCACTTCGATTAGAAGTTTTCTAACTTCGACCTTCGATCTCCCAAACTTCCCCAATTGCCTCCATACAGGTTCTAGGAGGTCCCCCATAGGCTAAAACAGCACTTCGGCAGCTTTTACGTGGCGAATGGTCGAAGTCGAAGTTTTAAAGAGACAGTACTTCAAAAAAGTTCGACCTTCGAAATTCAAAGTTTTTTACTTAGAAAATTCACTTCGACCTTTGATAAATCTGCCCCTTAGGGGCATATTTATCAAAGGTCGAAGTTAAAAAAACTTCGAACTTCAAACTCAAAAAGACCAACCGAATGGTGGTCGAAGTTTTTTGGGGTCGAAGTGGGCCTACTTCGAATCGTACGATTCGAAGTAGCGCTACTTCGATTCAAAGTTTTTTTAACTTCCACCTGCGATCTCTCAAACTCCCCCAATTGCCTCCATACAGATCCTAGGAAGTCCTCCATAGGCTAAAACAGCACTTTTAGGTGGCCAATGGTCGAAGTCGAAGTTTTAAAGAGACAGTATTTCAAATAAATTCGACTTTTTCAACTTTGAATCGAAGTTGGACTATTCAATGGTCAAAGTACCCAAAAATTACTTCGAAATTCAAAGTTTTTAACTTCGAACCTTCACTTCAAAATCTGCCCCTAAGTGTACACTCAGTAGTGACACTGAATGGTAAGTCATGGTTAGCCATTTAAAAAGCTTTTCGGTGATATATATTGAGTAAGAATACCTGGCTCAGAGCATGCATCAAGGCTGTCTGCGATACATTTAGCAAGTATGGATGGGGATCCTCTATAGCGTTCCATTTTACTCAGAGCTCACAAGTGTTATTCTCACTATATGACTGGTTCTCCTTTACATTTACAGGCACGTTGCTAAAAAGGACATCAAACTTATAAAAGTTCAGTGACGTGGCTCTATTCACCACAAGAAAGCTCATATAATGACAGGAATCTATCACTGTTGCTATTGGTCTGTAGGCTGCTCTACTTGTCCTAATAAATTATTTATATTTAATATTGTCTCACCACTGTTTACATTTTTGATTGTCCCTTGCATTTACTGCAAGCTGTTTCATTGTTGAAAATATGTAAACCACAGACTGGGGTTCTCTGCAAATGAACCATCAGCAGATTTTTTGCTAATTGGGCTTAATTGATCATTTTTGCATACACTGTTATACACCTTATCATGGCACTGCAGCTAGAGCTGATGTTTTCTATGACACAAAAACATACTGCCCCTTTAAAACAGAATTTCCAAGACACTTACAGGCACTAGTTTGCACCTATTTTGGTGCATGTAAGTTTTGAAAAACACTACTTGGAGGCCCATTTATCAACGTACAATATTTTAGATTACACTCTTTTTTTCTTTTCTTTTTATTGTAAAACCGCAAATGCCTTGTAATGTATAAAAAGATCCGAAATATAAAAGTATGAACAGAAACATGCTTAATGATGCCCTAAAAGTACAAAAACCTTGAAAAACTCCAAAAATTCTACTTTTTCCAGACACCTCAAACCTCTAAAAGTCCAAATGGTTAAAAAAAAGGGTCTATTACAATCAGCTAAGCTCCCATTTACTTTTATAGGACCTTGCCTGCTTTTACTTGCTGAAGTTTTGTAGGTTTTTTTACTTTATGAATCTCAAATTTTTAGAAACAAAAAATTGGTTTGTGAAAAAAACAGAGAAATATAAATGTTAGTAAATAGGCCCCTTAGTGCCCAAGGCATTCACTATAGTCTTGTAATTCTGGGAAACCACTTCAGTGTTGATAAAGAACATTTCAAATAATTTAATTTTGCATATTCTATTGCATTTGTAAATTAACCCTTAAACATTGATGTTGGTGCATCTGTCTACCATGGAAAAAAAATCATAGCTTGTATGTTTCAGTAGATAAATTTTTCAAAGCTCTGGAGGCAATATAATAGCGGATGAGCTGGGCAAAAGTACAGTATTTGATAAGCAACTCTGTATTTGTGGTTGATAGGAATCTTTAAGAATTCTTATAAGCTTAGAATGTGAAGCAAGATGAAGATAAAATATTAGTATTGCGCTCTACTCTTCTAATTCCCCATATAGAATATACTGTCTAAATCTAGTGATTTATTATGTTCTTTGAAATCTTTGGTTCTCACAGCTGCACCCAAGAGGTGGGCATTATGTATTTTCAACATAACCAGTACTGATTTTAAATCTATTACTTTGGTTGGGATAAAAAAAAATCAGTGGTTTATTTAAATATCCTGGATGGATTCTCATTTAACATGTTGTAGACTGACCTTCTTGGTACATTAGCTTTTTGATCAGAGTGGGTGAGTGAGCTTCTTGGTCAGAGTGGGTGAGCTTCATGGTCAGAGTCGGTGGGTGAGCTTCTTGGTCAGAGTGGGTGGGTGAGCTTCTTAGTCAGAGTAGATGAGTGAGCTTCTTGATCAGAGTGGGTGGGTGAGCTTCTTGGTCAGAGTGGGTGAGTGAGCTTCTTGGTCAGAGTGGGTGGGTGAGCTTCTTGGTCAGAGTGGGTGAGTGAGCTTTTTGGCCAGAGTGGGTGGGTGAGATTTTTGGTCAAAGTGGATGAGCTTCTTGGTCAGAGTGGGTGAGTGAGCTTCTTGGTCAGAGTGGGTAGGTGAGATTTTTGGTTAGAGTGGGTGAGCTTCTTGGTCAGAGTGGGTAGGTGAGATTTTTGGTCAGAGTGGGTGGGTGAGCTTCTTGGTCAGAGTGGGTGGGTGAGCTTCTTGGTCAGATTGGGTGAGTGTCTTGGTCAGTGTGGGTGGGTGAGCTTCTTGGTCAGAGTGGGTAGGTGAGACTTTTGGTCAGAGTGGGTGGGTGAGCTTCTTGGTCAATGTGGGTGAACTTCTTGGTCAGAGTGGGTAGGTGAGACTTTTGGTCAGAGTGGGTGGATAAGCTTCTTGGCCAATGTGGGTGAACGTCTTGGTCAGAGTCGGTAGGTGAGACTTTTGGTCAGAGTGGGTGGGTGAGCTTCTTGGTCAGAGTGGGTGAGTGAGCTTTTTGGCCAGAGTGGGTGGGTGAGATTTTTGGTCAAAGTGGATGAGCTTCTTGGTCAGAGTGGGTGAGTGAGCTTCTTGGTCAGAGTGGGTAGGTGAGATTTTTGGTTAGAGTGGGTGAGCTTCTTGGTCAGAGTGGGTAGGTGAGATTTTTGGTCAGAGTGGGTGGGTGAGCTTCTTGGTCAGAGTGGGTGGGTGAGCTTTTTGGTCAGATTGGGTGAGTGTCTTGGTCAGTGTGGGTGGGTGAGCTTCTTGGTCAGAGTGGGTAGGTGAGACTTTTGGTCAGAGTGGGTGGGTGAGCTTCTTGGTCAATGTGGGTGAACTTCTTGGTCAGAGTGGGTAGGTGAGACTTTTGGTCAGAGTGGGTGGATAAGCTTCTTGGCCAATGTGGGTGAACGTCTTGGTCAGAGTCGGTAGGTGAGACTTTTGGTCAGAGTGGGTGGGTGAGCTTCTTGGTCAGAGTGGGTGGGTGAGCTTCTTGGTCAGTGTGGGTGGTTGTCTTGGTCAGAGTGGGTGGTGTTGGCACAATAATGAGAGGGGACAAAAAAGATGGAAGGTTGACTAAAAGAAAGCAAGGCAATATTAAAGCAAAAAATGCCAATTGCAATAAGGGCTCTTACACCTGAGCTTACACATAAGCTCACACATACGCATGAATTCAAGAACAAGATGCTATAATGAACACAAAATTAAAGGCACATTGGTAAAATTCACAATGGGACTTGCACCCATATGAGCCCTTAATGACTTGCAGCATGCATCCACTTAGCCTGCCCTGATGAATCACATTTAAATACACACATTGACACAAAAGGACCAATAACCGTCAGCAGGAGGTGGTGTTATCACAGGGTTCCTTCAGCGAGTTCTGTCAAATTGTGCAACAGCAGCAAAATCTTCACTAATTCAGTTATTCCTGATGAATGCTGGAAGTGGAACATTAGATCACAAATGTTTAATGAATATACAAGAGTTCAGGGATGGACTGGACTGGCAGGACACAGGAAAAAACTTAGTGGGGCCCCACCAACCCAGACCCACTCCACTACTAGAACCTTGTGTGCTGCCTCCTGACTTCCCATCACGCTGCGAGAAGAGGAAATAAAGTCTGGGGGGTTGCAGATGGAGTGGGGGCCCAGGAGTGTTGAGGATGGAACAGGGGGCCCAGGGAGTGTGTGGGGGACCCCTGTGCACAAGACCCCTCAGTTCGATGCTGAAAGAGTTGCTTAGAATCATTATACACAAAATCATTTTTTGGGCTAATTCAACAATTTAACTGAAAAAAAAAACATTTTGAATTTCATTCACCTTTATAAGCAGCAAAGCATAAAGAATTAGCACAAAGTTATTTAATGTCAATAGGAAAAGCTACAAGTACTCCTGAAGGAATGATGCCCTAAATAAAGCACCTGTCTCACTGGGATTCTCCTTGTCCACAGCGGTAAATGATTTTGCATCAATTTATTTTACAGTACAACATGGCAGGGCAAAGTGTGCACCCAAGGTGAAATGTGCCGCTGTGTATTGTTTGCCCCATGTCCCATTGCAGTAGCTGCAGTGCAGTGGGTAATGTATATATGGACAGTACTTAATATATGGTAGTTCAGTAGGTAAAGCTGTCAGTGCAGATCTATCTCCCCATACATAACTTGGCTGTAAAACTTAACGTCACCTCCGACACAATCTTGAATTTTATGGACTTTTTATATCCACAGGCTGAGAAAATGGAATGTCTGAAACGTAAAGCTTGGATGCGGACAAAGCTACTCATGCTGACCTCTAATGGCTGACAGAGCAGACAATCTCACACATAGCAACAAATAATGACTCTCAACGACAGAAAAACATAGAGCACAAGCGGCCTCTCCAAGGGCTGTCACGCAGAGGAATACAGGCATTAATAACAAGCTACACAGAAATTAGAAGCTCTGACTTTTAAATGCCAAGATGCCAGGCTCACAATAAACACACACATTACTTTTATACTTTTGATCAAAATATATGTTCAGAATATAACCATTACAATTCTTTAGAGAAGAGAAGGGGAAAAAGATGTACTACATTCTATATTACTATGCTATTAACTTTCAAATGTCTACCATGAATCCTACCAAGCCACAGAGATCACATACACAAATCAACTGTATGCCATTGTTTACTGTACTCCCTATTTATTCATCGATACATATTTTGTTAATGTGTTTTCTGACATTAAACTACAAGTATTAATTACAAAAAAAGCAACATAATGTGCAAGTTCATGCTGTAGTGTCTGATGTTGTATTTCCCTTTGGTTGTGTAAAGGGCATGTAAAGTCTAAAATAGAATAAGGCTAGAAATGCAGTATTTTGTATACTAAATATAAACATGAACTTACTGCACCACAAGCCTAATCAAACAAATAATTTATGCTTTCAAAGTTGGCTACAGGGGGTCACCATCTTGTAACTTTGTTAAACATCTTTGCAAGACTAAGACTGTGCACATGCTCAGTGTGGTCTGGGCTGCTTAGGGATCGTCATAAACAAAGCTGCTTGAGTTCTGCATGGCTGGGAAGTAAGGCGGGAGCTCCCCCTGCTGTTCATAAGTATGATTATTTCCCTGCTCAGCAGTTAGGGACTGTCTGACAATTCCTATCCACAGCAGTAAATGAAGGGAGAATTTCACTGTATACAGTCAGGTTTCTTATAAAAAACGGTACACATTTTTTAATTAAAGAATATTGGAGATAGGTTTCTTTTTCATTAAAGAAAGTAAAAATGGGATTTTATTTTATTTTTTTGCCTTTACATGCCCTTTAAGGTCAGGGGCCCCTGCAGGGTCTGGTTTTTGTGAAATTACTTTCTCATTGTTTAAAAAAAAATGTTGCACATTGGGCTTTTTAGTCATTCAGACCTACAAATCACACAATTTACTGCTAGTGCATTGTTTTTGGGTTGAAATGATTACATGTACATATTTTTTTTCCAGGCTGGGACTGTTTGCACTCATATGCCTCTAAACAAAGCGCATTATCATTTCTAAGAAAAATTGTAATTCACAAAGCAAACTCTGGTCATAAATGGTCATAAAACATTGACTTAAATGTATATACATATACAGTACCAGACAGGGAATCAGATTTCTGTTTATCACAGAGAAGTAAAAGAAATACCCTTATAGCACTAGAATCTGCCAGATAAGGGCACCAATTCTGATTTACAATCAGAAAGCATTCCATTTTTATGTAAGAGGCAGAACCTACATATATAAAACATCAGATAACATTGCCCAGCACTACAACTCCTGCTGCATGCTAGGACAGACATGGGATACTTAACCTAAGGCATCCTCCTAGCTATAAACAATTGTACTTGAGCCAAAGCTGCACTTTTTTATACCTTGCAGTGGTGCTAAAATGCTATAGTTACCATGTAGCAGCCAGTAGTAGCAAGGAGTCACACACACAATATGACTACAAAGGGGAACGTACCCCATTTAGTCAAGCTATCTGTACACTGTATCACGATATGGTGAACTATTGATTTGAATAAATGGGATAAGCTCTGTTTTGCAGTCATAATCCTACTTGCTACTACTGGCTCCTAGAGTTATAAAGACATGATAACAAGAAACATATATCAAATGTCCCCAAGAAATACATACTGTAGAGTTTGAACACATTGTGAACCATTCAAGAACTAAACCCTTAAAAAATTATGATAGGAATGCGATAGGAATGCTGTACAGGGAGTCCTCGAGTTACATAAACCCAACTTACAAACAGAGGCTATTATAGTAATGTGCTGTAGTTTGCTTGGCCTTTATTAGCATTTAGCTTTAATAAACCACCTGTCCCAATCTCCTCTGGCATGTGTTAAATATAACATATACATACATATGCACAGAAAGGTAAAAATAAATACTATGTTAAGAATAACATCAGTCTTGTTGCATTTAATCAGTAAATGTATATGTTTCAATTTAAATACAAAAGTCAACTTAAAAACAAACGTACAGACCCTGTCTCGTACGTATCTGCCTGTATTTAATATACAGAACTTACTTTTATCAGCCTAAATGTTCAAAATTCTTTTTAATACTAACGATCCAAGCATTCACAGGAGCTCTCCATCATAGATTTCGTTAGGGTGTCAGTGGCACTGCACATGCTCAGAGTGCTCTGGGAGCTGTTGAGAAGCTAAGCTTAGGGGTTGTCACAAACTGTCAAGCAGAAAATGATTTTTATATCATAAATATTTGCACTGGTTTCTGAGGTACCAAGTAAATCAGTCATGTATGGAGACATCTATATTCTGTATACAGTATACTGTATATTTGCAAGTATATTTGCAGATATCTGACTAGCACAAAGCATGTGCTGTGAAGCACCAGAGAAGAAAGTGGGGGCATCTTTGAATTAAGACATTTTCTCTGCTAAAGGGCTCATGATGTACAAAATTCAAATATTTGTAAAGCATGTGTGCTGTAGTAAACTCTGCATAATTCTTTGGATATTCGGGTGTTGATAGAAGAGCACAAAGTTGTTTATTTGTTTCTTTGCAGAGGATTACAGGTCATAAAAGAGAGGGTTTACAAAGTGGTAATCCCTGTGTAAGAGCACACTAAACTGATCAGTAAGTGGATGGTTTACTCAACTAGACACCAACCTGAGCAGGGTTCATAAACATAAGCACATTAAAACTGGGTTGGGCTATGCAGAATCTTATTACACGAAGGTTTTAAAACGTAGTCATCTCTGTTTCAAGGTATTATGGTAAAAACAGAAAAACATGGATATTTCTCTTCACAGGCTATTATTCCATTATTCCATCAGACCTTTGCTTTTGATTTGTATTATTCCAGAGATGCAACTGTCTTTCTCTTCCCAGTACTGGATTTACTAACCAGATGGCCCTAGGTCAGCTCCACGCATTGCCCATGCCTCCCAGTCCCCTCCCACTATCCCCTCCCCATTCCCCTTCTCCTCCCTGTTCTACTTCACCTCTCCATCTTGTCCCCTTCCCCTTCTATTCCCCCTCCCCTACCCTGTCCCCATCTTTTGCATGCTCGCATGCACTCGTCTAACCGGACAAGTACTGGAGGCGCACCGGTCTCCAGTCATATCTAATTTGGATGCGGCTGGATGGTATGCCACCCCTGAAATTCTGCCACCCCAGGCGCAGTCTTTAGTGGCATTGCCACAAATCTGGGAGTGCCTCTTGCAACTTCTGCTCCTATTAATTCTCAAATTTTACCTCCATAGTCTTGAACAGTGGATCACTCAAGTGGCCACAATGCAACCGCCAACTTCCCTGCACTCCATATCATATGATACGCAGAGGCATTGTTCTTTCATTAAAGGAGAAGGAAAGCTACGGAGGCATTTTATTGCCAATAGATTAGCTGCAATAGTGCAAGCTAGAATGCTATATTTATTCTGTAGAATGTTTTACCATACCTGAGTAAAAAGCTCTAGAAACTCTCTGTTTGTTTAGGATAGGAGCTGCAGTATTAACATGGTGTGACATCACTTCCTGCCTGAGTCTCTCCCTGCTCTGGGCTCAGATTACAGTAGAAAAGGGAGGGGGGTGGGGAAGAGGAGCAAACTGAGCATGCTCTTGCCCAGGGCAATGAGGTTTAAGCTGAAAACAGGAAGTCTGATACAGAAGCCCATGTGTACACAATAGAAGGAAAGAAATGCAGTTTTTCTTTTGACAGGGGACTCAGAGCAGCATTACTTTGAGGGTTTACTGGTATATTTAGATGGACCTTTCTGATAAGGCTTACTTAGTTTTAACCTTTCCTTCTCCTTTAAGAGCACACTGTGCAAATGACAAAGAGTCTTACCTTTAAAAGCCTTGGTGTGTGTGTGTTTGTGTGTGTGTGTACAGTCCATGTCTTTCATAAACTGTCTATTGTTGAATCATGCTGTCCATTATTTATAGTTCTTTGTACCAATCATAAATACAGACATTTAAATATGAAGCAATTATATTTGAGTTATATTGGGAGAATGTGTTCACATACAATCCAAAGTAAACATCAATTTCTCCTCCAATCCAGGTATTGGGATTACATTTCTACAGCTCTTTGATCAAAAATGCCCTTTGTGAAGCCGTGAAGTAAAAAAACAAGTAGCTAGAGAAAGCTTGGGAGGTTTATGAAGTCTGGTAAGAACATAAGTAAGTTAAAGGGTGGCACACTAAAAATTGTTTTCTCCTGGTAAATACATTAGGGATCCAAATATAGAGAGAGGATTTACTGTGTGTGTAGTTATCCGCAGGAGATGGCAAGTATTACTGGCATACTAAGTTTTTTTTATGTTGCTGCACCATTCGTACATTGAATTCAGAGTTATTGCTATATCTACATTGAACAGCTTATTTTTATTACTTCTCTTATGCTGTAATTGAAGCATTGTCCCAAATGAAACAATCTAAATTTCAGTGCACGATGCTCAACAAGACTGACTGACTCCAAGAAATATGAATGGAGCTACTGTACATATTTAGTTGTTGCCTAACAACTTTATTTTTAAACAAGTATGACTTCCCACATCTATTTATCCCCTGCGTCTGTGCATTCCAACTAATTTAATAAATAAAACTATGTAATTTGTGATTAAGTTGTTGCAGCATGCATGCTGCAATTCACTTAATAAATTAGCAAGGTTTACCCTGCTAGCAGTACCTGTGTGCCAGAGAATTCTGTTGCACCCTTGGAGACAAGGTCACCAACTGCACTGGCACCTGACACAAAAAGTCAATTTCCACACATGCAACAACAGAGCACAAGCCAGTTGTTGCACTTGCAAAACCCTGGTCCACAAGCCAGCCTTATGGTGGCCATAGACTCAAAGATCCACTCGTTTGGCGACATCGCCAAATGAGCGGATCTTTCTCCGATATGCCACTAAACTGCTTGGCTATATCGGGGGTAATTCGAACAATCAAATTACGATGCACCAAGCGGCTCCGACGGGTAAAAATCCAACCATACACGGACAGATAAGATGTTAAATTGGTCCAAACGACCGATATCGGCAGCTTTATCTGCCCGTGTATGGCCACCATTATTGATAATAAGCAGTGGCATACAAGACCAAAAACAATGCATGTAAAGCAGAAGCAAAGATTAGCTATAAGGCGACAACATATGACCAACCGCAGCTGCTGAATACCAATCAGCAACAAAATTAGCTATGGGCTGTGAGAGCAAACACCAGCTGATGGTACAACCCATGTTAGATCCAACCAAATAGCCAATCATGCCTACTGCTGCTGTAACCAGAACCATGCCTGCAAGGATTGTAGACAAGACAAAACCAATGGCTGTTGTCCTGCCAAGGATTGCTCTAAGGCAAACAGACATGCCCACCAAAGGCCACAGCAAGAACAGTAGCCACGCCTATCAGCCGCCACCGCCTGGCCAGTGGCCTATGCACCATAGGTCACAGCAAAGGCTGGCAGCCACAAGCCCACAAGAACTATAATAAAAACTAGCGGCCACCTTAGCCAAGGGTAAAAGACCACATGAGCCAAAGGTCATGCAACAGGCCAGCAGAACAAGGGCCGAGGGCCATGGTAAAAGACCAGCAGACCCATGAGCCGAAGGCCATGGTAAAAGGTCAGCAGACCCATGAGTCGAGGTCCATGGAAAAAGGCCAGCATACCCATTAGCCATAAGCCTGTTAGGTGCCAGCAGACATAACAGCAAGTGCCTTTCAATCTACTGACAATTAAAGAAGGGAAACCTACAGCCACCAAAACTCAGTAGATTTAGTATAACTACAACTGAGCTCCCAACAAAAACCACCAGATGGAAATAGAATATCTAAGAGAAGGCCTACATCACACAAAAAGACACCATATAAATCTGAACACTGCCTTTTAAGTGTGGAAACATCCTAGGAAAAAATGAGGTACAATGCTGCTACAGCAGAACAAAGCCCTAGCCAGTCCTGGAAATACCAGGTGTAATAAGAGCACACTTACCTACTGTGTCTGCACAGAGAACTCGGGCTCACAAACCTAAGACCTCAGATGACATCAATACAAGAAGTCAGAGGAACACCGGCACACAACCAGAAAATATGCGCTAGACAGTAGGAATAATCCAGTCAGATCCTTGGTGGCAGGTTGCTTCTTAGGAGCAGACTCAGGGGCGTAACTACAGAGGAAGCAGACCCAGCGGCTGCAGATGGGCCCAAAAGGTATAGGGACCCCATGAGGCCCAAATAAAGAGCAATTTCAATATGTATTGGTAAAACAGCACAACCTCTGGATATGTTAGGTGCCCTAAAAGGAATTTGCTGTGGGGCCCAATGACATCAGGTTACAGCACTGAGCAGACTCATTGTATGGAAGGAAGGGACTACCATACTGCTTCAGCAGTGCAAGACTCCAGCCAACCCTGCAAGCACCCTGTGTAATAAAAGGCAAATATAACCTCTGTGATGCAGATTCGACCATACAAAGCTTAAAATATTAAACAGTAATAGCAATGGGTCTGAAAGGCACACCTGCACCTTATCAGATTAGCTGGATGGAAACTCCAGCCAAAGCCCTGATAGCTCTCAGCTGATGACATAATTAGCTAATTAGCATGCAGACTTCTCAGTGCACTGAGCATTTTAAAACACACAGTGGATACTGAAGAATCATACTCACCAGCTTCAGGCAGTTATAACTAGCCCATATGCATACCCATGGCCCTTTTGCAGAAGTTCTGTAAAGTTCTGTAAAGCCTCACGTAACTCAAAAGAAAAGGGGAGTCCAAAAAGCTCACAGGTAACAATGTGGGAAGCCCACACCTGTGTCTGTTTCCCAAAAAGAACTAGATTGAATCTTGTGCCTCACTGGGCATATAGCAAGGGGGTTATTTTAGCACAGGGCTAGGACCATGGGTATGCCCACACCTGCACTTCTTCCCAATAAGCGATAATTTACAGTTTATGCGTCTTGAGGCATCAGGTAAATTCTTCTCCATTACCTAGGAATCATCCCTCTGTGTCCACACAGAGGTAAATATATAAACAAAAAATGTGTTTGATTTCTCTCAAAATTCACCAAAAAATAAAAAGAGTGAGGAGGGAGATCCTGCCCTCCCTGTCCAGTAGGACAAAAAATAACTGTGGTGAGGAGGAAGTCATGTGGTCTTATAGTTCATGATTAATTTTGATTGGCTATGTTATAGGTCCTACCTCCAGGTCTGGGAGGGGCAATGCCCATATGTACTGACATGGATTTACTAACCCTGCTATTTTATCATATAATCTTTCCTGTCCTCCTCTTGAACTGCATCTCACATGGGAAAAGGTTAGTGCAAGGTAAGTCAAAGATGTATGCCTGTATACTGAGTAAACATAATTACATGGTGTGTTCCCATTCTGTTTATGATACCTTTATCCAAGTTTCCAAGCTTACGTTATTTTTTTATAAATCCATAAGAATTAAAAACATCTTCAGCATTTGTGCCTGGTAAATGTCCTGTAAAATAATGTAGCAGGAGCTTTAATGTGAATGTATGTCTGTGTGTTTTTATAATCAAATTCTATTGTTAAAAGTCTATCCTACAGTATCTATCTCTGTCATCACCTGACAAGGACAGCAATTTTCATTGAAAATATAAAGAATGCTGATTGCTGATGTCCTGACCTCAGTGGTTATCTGCTCTATATGTTAATGCATTGGTATTTTCATACAAAACATTGTGATAAACATTCCTAGTATATTAACTGATTAAAGAAAATCACTGGAAAATGTGAATTTTCATTCTTAATTTGGCCAAATGTGTATTTGTTTTATCGCTTTAATTACATTTCCTCATTAGATTCTAATCTGATCATTATTTTTTTAAAATGCATGAACACTCACCCACACACAGCAGGCACAAAGAAACACACTCAGCACATGTATTCTGGGGACACAGAACTATACACAGAAATTACCGCCACCAGGGAGACACACTACCCAGGACACACACAATGAATGAATCCTGGACACTGACCCTGGCTACCACTTTGCCTTTGCCTGCTTGAATCACTTATTAACAACAAAGTATGCAGCAGTCAAGAAATACAACACAGACTGGCACTTGGCAGAACAAGGATGAAAGACTTAGAAAAGCTTTTCAGATGTACTGATGTGTGTATGAAAATCAGAGATCCAGGATATGGTATTTCCTGTCACTCTTTATTGATATGAAAGCTGGACAGTGAAGAAGCAGCACTCAAAGATATTGATGCCTTTGAACTTTGTTGTTGGCAAAGACTTTTCAGAATACAAACTGATCTATGGCCAAATCAAACCTAGCCTTCCAAAAATAACAAGACTTAAAAGAGGAAAACAAAAGTCTGCTTAATAATTTGCTCCTCTCCAGAGACCTCCCCCCCCCCCAAATTGCCTCACTGGACCCCATAAATTGCCCTGTTTACTGTACCTGGTTCCAAAAACAAGAGAAGCACAGCAGATCATTGAGTTCCAACTCACACAGCTTCAAGATCTCTTGCAAACACTGCCCAGGAGCATGGACAATTCCTAATGTCTTCCATGTGTCTCTTCTCAAGCCTGCAATACCTTCTTCTTCTTCTTCATCCACTCCCACTCCTGTTCTTGTTGATGGGCACCAGGAGTTTGAAATTGAAAGAATTCTGGATTCCCGGATCTCCACAGGTGTGTTGCAGTACCTGATTGAGTGGAAGGGGTTCAGTCCCGAGGAGTGCTCCTGGGTGAGAGATTCTGACGTCCATGCTCCCATTCTTATCTGAAGATTTCACAAACAGATTCCATCCAGTCCCAGTCATGGTGGTCCTGAGGCCCCTCCTAAGGAAGGGGGTACTGTAATGGAAATGGAAGTCACTACTCACATCCAAGATAGCGATGGCATCCAAGATGGCGATGGCATCCAAAATGGTGACACCCTGCCTCTCCATGTGGATCCTGCTGGTCGCAGCGCTATGACGCCAGCGTCTTCCCACCTGCTGATTGGTTGCCGGCGACGGAATGGTCGCCGGCGTCAGAACGTGTGTTGGCATCTAAACGCCAGCGTCAGCATCATGATGCCATTGCGCTCAAACTTTGGCGCCAATCCTGGCCTATATAAAGCCTTCTGGACATTGCAGACTGCCCAAGTATAGGTTTTACTTTGTGTATTCCTGGGTGTGTTATTACTGATTGATTCCTGTGTACCAACCTTGCCTGTTATTTCGGATTGACCCTTCTCTGCCTGGACTGAACTATTGCCTTACCCTTCTGATACCGCAAACTTTGGTTTAACTACCTGCCTCCTCCTTGGTCTGCACTCCCACTGTGCCTTCGGGCCCTTACACCAGGAAAGAAATTAGAAGCATCCAGGAACACTAACAAGTGTGATCTATTTTCAGCCATTGACCCTGTGTCTTGGCATTTTATTTAAAATTTCCTCGCCATCTTTAGCAAGATAACGTCACATGCATGGTGGGCCACAATGACGTCAGTGCATGGCCCTAGGCGCCACCATCTTGATTATGAAGCAGAGCACTCCTGACAGTACCCGCCAACCCGGTTTCTGAGGAAACTGTTTGTAGAATTCTCAAAATTGAGCGCGGACATCAGAGCGATTTACCCAGGAACATTCCTCTGGACCAAAAGCTTTTCATTGGAAGAGGAATTGGAATGATCCCCTGGAGAATCTTGATCTAGAACCTTTTAAAATTCATATTCCTGTTGACCATCAACGGTGACTGGAGGACGAGTTTGTTCAGGTGAGAAGCGATTAGATATTGCCGGTTTCAACAGAGACACATGGAACACATCGAGGATACGCATCTCAGTGGGGAAATGGAGTCTGATAGCCACAGGGTTTGCTTTTAGAATGGAAAAAATTTTGGGCCCAACTTTGGTAAAGGAACTCTTAGTAGAGAGCCACTCCGTATCCCCTACAGTAGTGATCCCCAACCAGTAGCTCTTGAGCAACATGTTGCTCTCTAACCCCTTGGATGTTGCTCCCGGTGGTCTCAAAGCAGGAGCTTATTTTTGAATTCCTCGCTTGGAGGCAAGTTTTGGTTGTATAAACACCAGGTGCACTGCCAAACAGAGCCTCAATGTAGGTTGACAATCTAAATAGGGGCTGCCAAATGGCCAATCACAGCACTAATATGGCACCCCAAGAACATTTTTCATGCTAGTGTTGCTCCCCAACTCCTTTTATTTCTGAATGTTGCTCACTGGTTCAAAAGGTTGGGGATCTCTGCCCTACAGTGTACTGGGGAGAGGATTTAGATCTTTTATTGGCATAATCCTTATGAAACAAGGAACTCTTTTCCAAATTTGATTTAGTGGAGGACCAAATGGCGGATATGTGTGCCACATGATCATTAATAGCTGGGACGTCCAACAAGAGAAAGTCTTGAGCGAAAGCTTGGAGATGTTGAGGAAGGGTAATCGGCCAGTGGATGCGTGAGAGGCATTATTGTGAGCGAATTCCACCAAGGGAAGCAAATCAGACCATTCATCCTCACAAAGGGATACATGACTTCTCAAGAACTGTTCCAGTGCTTGGATTACGGTTTATAGCTAAGGGCTTTGCAACATTCTAGCCATTAAAATTGTAATTATATGCACTCTTTACATTTGGATGCTTCTATGTGTGATATAATTAAGTAGTCACTGATGCAGATTTTGTTTTAAACCATTTAGAATACCCCTTTACAGTGGTAATTCAATTGTTTTGTTTGCATAATTTGAAACATAAGATTCTATAAATTGCAAGCTTTGAGTTGATTTTTGGAAACCTTGTAATAGTAATCTTATTGTTTATATTTTGTTTTTGTGACACATAAACTTAAGCCATTAAGACTAATTTATCAGCACAGTGCAGATTTCCACCTGGTTATTTACCCAAGACAACCAATAACAGTCTTGTCTATTTGCTCTGTTTTAGCTGAACAGAGCTTATTACTGATTGGTTGCCAGTTCTGATAAATAAGCATCACTCAATTTTGAGCAAAGCCAAAGCCATAAAAAGAAAAATCTATTAATTACATTTTGAATACCCTATGAATATCTGATATGTATTTGAAATGTCAGGGCCTTTATAATCCAAAATTTTGCTTTTATGCCCTACACAAAGACAAAGGTCATATGTGCAAATATTAACAACATTTTTGTGTTTAACTACTTATTCCCAGAATGGAATTATTTGTGATTTTGTGATTTCTTCCCTTTTTAAAGGAGAAGGAAAGCTACGGAGGCATTTTATTGCCAATAGATTAGCTGCAATAGTACAAGCTAGAATGCCATATTTATTCTGTAGAATATTTTACCATACCTGAGTAAAAAGCTCTAGAAACTCTCTGTTTGTTTAGAATAGGAGCTGCAGTATTAATGTGGTGTGACACAAATAAATTTCTTTCACTATACCGGAGTGCTGCTGGAGTTTGTATCGGAATTTGCACTGGACCTGGGCAGACAGAGTCGCAGCTGGCACCCGACGCTACAAAAAGCGGTGAGATTGTGTAGCACTACACCCTATGTTTGTGAATGTGGTGTGACATCACTTCCTGCCTGCGTCTCTCCCTGCTCTGGGCTCAGATTACAGTAGAGAAGGGAGGGGAGGGGGAAGAGGAGCAAACTGAGCATGCTCTTGCCCAGGGCAATGAGGTTTAAGCTGAAGGCAGGAAGTCTGATACAGAAGCCCATGTGTACACAATAGAAGGAAAGAAATGCAGTGTTTCTTTTGACAGGGGACTCAGAGCAACATTACTTTGTGGGTTTACTGGTATATTTGGATGGACCTTTCTGATAAGGCTTACTTAGTTTTAACCTTTCCTTCTCCTTTAAACGATTTGTGTTGGGAAGTGCTACCACCTCAAACTGCTTAAGCTACATTATAAGGGGGGGTTCTGTACATTTAAGGGAAGGAGCATTAATGCTGCTGGGAAGAGCAGGCAGGAGAAGGGGGCTTAACAGAAATAGGTTGGGATTGGTAGGATATTATTGAAGGAAAGGGAGAGGAGGCCTCCTTTTACCTGTTGCAAGACAAGGAGCATTGTCCCACCCACCCCCTTTGGGTAGACTTGGTGGTGGAATGATGGGGTACTGCTTATTGTCACCGCTTGAGGAGGAATGCTTTTCAGGGGGTGGGGGCTAGGCCCCAGTGTTTGGTGTTAAAATGGTGGACGGTAACCTGCTTGGACAAGGGTCCCAGGAGGCTGGTGTATTATATTAGGTTGAAGGTTTCTTATTTGGCAAGCATTCCAATTGTTTGGGTATAGCATAAATTTTCCATGTTATTGATTAAAATGTTAGACTTTAAATTACTGTTTGTATTTATCTTTTATTCCATTGTCTGTTTAATAAAAGCTGTGGCCTGTTTAGATCCCATAATGGACATCATCATTGTCTCAAATAAGAGGGTGTGTTGCAGGAGGATTAAAAGGGAAGCAAAATGGGCATGTGGTGAGTGAGAAGCCTGCCAGATTGACGGCATTGTCATGAATTGACACGAGCTTTAGTTTTGATAAATGTGCCAATTTGTTAATAACTTTTCTGACAGTCAGTAACAGAACTGCTGGGAATCCTTCTGAAGTCACTGGATCTGCCTATAATATATCCATACCTCCCAACTGTTCTGTTTTTCGTGGGACAGTACCAATTTTGACAGCTGAACCCACAGTCCTGGATTGTTATAGAAACGTCCCGACTTTCTCTTTGATCTCCTGCCCTGAACAGCCAGAAAAAGGTACAAAGTTTCTAAAACGTAATTGGCTTTTGGCAGAGAGCACAATAAGTGGCAGGTGCACTGGGATACTTTTGTAACAATTTAAGAAAAGCAAAGACGCAATTGTAACAATTTAAGATAAGCAAGTATCTTGGGGAAACAGTGATTTGCAGCTTAAAGGGCATTATACTTTCATTAGCAAGACTGTAATAACACACAAAAGACAAATGTGTTCAAACTTTCATAACCTGCCAAATTTTGTAAACTAAACATGGTAATAGTCTTTAAATATTTTTGTTCCTCTTTCTATTTTCAAAATGTTGGGAGGTATGTATATCTCCCCCTTGTTTTTGGGCCTACCATGCATTTCTATACTTATTCCCTTTGTGGTGCTTTGAAAAGTCTGTTTTTCTATTATGTGGTTTATATCTGTCTCCATAAAACTACAGAAATGTAGTACTGACATGACTAAGAATTACCCTCAGGATATGGCCCTAAAATAAAAGAGTACAAAATGTTGAAAATGAGAATAGCAACAAATGTGAATGTACATGGAAAATCGGCATGCACAAATTAAAAACATTATAGTCCATTGCATACATCAAAATGCAGAATGGTAAAGAACCCCATTTCTGTGTTGCAATGCATGATGTACTATGTACTATGATGTAGATAAGCATTTTATGCCTACTTAGGTTCCCTGTTACCTGTTATAATGAGGATCCAGGCTCAATGATTGTGTATTTGTCATCTCTACTTATCTGCAGATGTTCCCAAGAGAGAGCAGAAATAAGTCTATGGGTATGTTGTTTTATACCAAATGAGAAATTATTTCCAAGTTGCATTGACTACAGCTTCAACTATGTAAAGTCTGGATTATGTAACAAAAGAATCACAAATACAGTCAGTGACCCTTTTAAACTAAGCCATACACCTCAAAATGAAGAGGTTGGTCAAATAAAGTAGATCTGAAGATCTGTCGCAAAAAGTTTATTTTAGTACTAGGTGATGTATAGGAAGCAGGGCTAAGAAAATCAGAGCTTTTAATGTTATGAGCTTTTAAATTTGTAATTCCACGTGAGCATACAATCCAACTACGCTCCAATATACTGTACTGAATTTCCTAACCTTTGCTTCAGCAGTAGGAATCAGAAAAAGAATAAGCGAAAATGGTAGAGAGTTCAAGCAGGAGAAAGAATCTCTGATTCTATTGCTTTGAAATGAGGATCGTGTCTATGTGCTGGGAGGAGGGGTCTGTGTGTTTCATTCTGCCGAGAAGATCTTAGGTGTGGGTGATTAAATCTGGCATTTCTGTCAAATGAACTGACCCATAAATATGAGTCATACAGGAGAGTTGCCAGCTCACTAGAGGACTGAGACAGAAATCGTGTGCAGTTGTTGGTAGGAGTGTGGGAGATGAGCTGAAGCCATGCGCGGTATGAAAAGCTGCATCACTGCACACATAATACTGTATATTACTATATAATCTACAGTCTGGTCATTTCCCTATGGGACCAGACTGTAAATTATATCCTTATAAACTGGGTGTTCTGACCTCAGAACATGCAGTTTATAACAGGGGCCCCAGGCCACCGAATTTGATGCAGCGCGTTAGAATTTGACTGTCTGAATTTGACACCATGCATCCGAAACGAGCCAGAATTTGACGCTGGCAACCAGAATTTTGACTCAGACCCCCCTCCCGACCCCCCCACAAAATGTAGATTATAACGCATAATGTACCCCCTACTAGAAATTTATAAATTCATATGGTCACATAACTCCTCGGTGACTTATAATATACAGTAGGGTGTACATTATCCACTATATATTCTATGGGTGAAACTGCATCACTGCACACATAATATATTATATAATACACTAGAGCCAAGAATATCCTGTAAATGATATCCTTATAAATGGTGCTTAGTGATGTCATCAATAATAATCAGAGCTCCGAGTTCCATGACCATGACTTATAATATGCTTATATTTTTCAATAGAGGTAGTTTATACATTATATATTTTCCATGGGTAAAACTTTATTTCTGCCAAACTTTGGCATTGCTGGTAACAATAGCAATATACTTTAGCACATATTTTAAACTGTAACTTAGCTCAGCAGCAATATTACATATTCACATATAGATTTGGCCCACATGCTCCAGGGTAGCATCATGCAATACTGTACACACATTAGCTATTACTGTATGTAAGGCAGTATTTCATTGCTGTGCATACTGTATGCATAGTCTATGTATTCTCTGTGCTCTACTAAATTTTTATATAATATGAAACCAAGCTAGTACTTATCACATTACATAGAGTATTGTATACCTGCAAATACATTGTATTTTATGGTTATTATAGTATCACATTAACCACAACAGCAACTGCATTACTGCACAAATGTCCTACTGCAGCAACAGTGCATACAGTAGATACATGGCGAATGAGATTGATTTGAGAAATCCATTCATCGCCTCTGCATTTGTTTTTTGCTGATCCACCCCAGCAGGTTATTTCATCCCAATTACCACCACTAATGTTCCTAATAGTCCTACATATATATGGCTTTCTTATCTTAATTATACCCTAAGAGTTACAAAAAATCTATTTGTATGCAGACAGAAACAACATAACGCTGCAGTATTATTTACTTATAGCAATACAGGAGCAACTGGAAACACTAGGGGGCACATTTATCAAGGGTCGAATTTCGAGGGTTAATAAACCCTCGAATTCGACCCTCAAATTTAAATCCTTCGAATATCGAATTCGAAGGATTTAGCGCAAATCATTACATAGATCGCGGATAAAATCCTTCGAATCAAATGATTCTAATGATTTTAAACGATCGATCAAAGGATTTTCCTTCGATCAAAAAAAATGTTAGAAAAGTGCTGGGGAAGGTCCCCATAGGCTAAAATTGTACCTCGGTAGGTTTAAAGTGGCCAAGTATGAAGTTGAAGTATTTTTTAAAGAGACAGTACTTCGACTATCGAATGGTCGAATAGTTGAACGATTTTTACTTTGAATCGTTCGAATCATTCGATTCGATTGAATTCGATCGAATTTGACCCATTTGATGGTCGAAGTACCCAAAAAAATACTTCGAAATTTTAATTTTTTATTATTCGAATTCTTCACTCGAGCTTAGTAAATGTGCCCCTAGGAGTCCCAGAAAGAACATTGCAGAATTGCTCATGCTTTGCACAGCTAATAATCATATCATTACACAAACAAAACACAAATAATGTTTATACGGGTTTGTGTTCCAGAGGCAATACTGCACAAAACCAAATCTGCCAAATCTGCCTGTGTGCCCTGACCCTAAGAGACAGATTTCTGGGTTTTTGATATACAAACTACAATTAAAGGCAAAGCTGCACCTTCTGTTGAAAGACCCGCTGCCTGGTTCCTTCACTGGCAATCGGTCAAAATACACACCACATATACTATGCTATTGGTAAAATAAGCCTGCCCACAGCTGTGTAACAAATAATGTTTGGGGGATCTCATCCAGCAGCAAGTCTCCAGTATTATTTATGCTGGACCCAGAACCCCAATCAAATGTTGTGGGAAGAACTCATCTAGTTTAAATGTAGCAGAAACATTACTGTATCTTGCACTCTGAAGACTCAGTAGTAGAAAGTAAGACTCTTATACACTTTCCTGGGCAATGTTCTGCTAGGACATGAAAAGGAAACTGTCTGGGTTATAATTAATCTCTAGGGAAGTTATGGGCTGGCATCCCGCTGCCATTGCCAGGGAAAAGCACTTCAAAGCAGGACAGTCCGTCTGTTTGTGATAATAAGACAAGAACACAGAACACGGACACAGTGTCTGTCACACATGAAAAGAGGGAAGGAGGAGCACGGGACATCACAGAGAAGAATAAGAAGACACAGGTACACTGACGGAAGTTGTCTGTCTTTACTATTTCACCAAACTCTGCTTGAGGTACATTACAGAGTAACTGTAACAGAGATCCTTTAAGATAGGATATAGAATCAAGACCATCTATACATTGTCATACATGTATACTGAGGAAAAAAAACACCAAGGTGAGATACAGAAGTGCTGCAGTACAGTTAGTTAGTTAGAGGTGAAAAATATGTGTGATTTAAATTAATGACTAGGGATGTAGCGAACTGTTCGCCTGCGAACTAGTTCGCGCGAACTTCGACCGTTCGCGTCCGCCGAATGTTCGCGAACGTTCGCATTTTGAGTTCGCGTTCGATCGTTCGACCATTCGACCATTCGAATTCCTTCGACCACTAAAAATCGAACGATTTCCATTCGTTCGAACGATTGTAAGCATTCGATCGAATGAAAATCATTCGATCGAATGGCTTCGATCGTTCGATTCGAATGAAAATCCTTCGATCGAACGATTAAAATCCTTCGATCGTTCGAATCGAACGATTTTAGCGGGTGTTCGAAGTTCGCGAACGTTCGCATTTTTTGCCGGTGTTCGCGAACGGCGTTCGCGAACACCAAATCGGCAGTTCGCTACATCCCTATTAATGACATTTGCAAATGTTTTCACTATCCTCTAGATCTTTACATTATTTCTATGTTTCAGTTTTGCTTTGTTTTTGTTAGTGGTTGCTGAAAGGCCAGTTTCTTACCCTATAGATTTCTTCTTCAGTCTCCAAATTATCAACAGCTGCATATAAAGAAGCAGAGATGTGAGCTGCAGGAGAACCCAGATACAGTGTCGGACTGGCGTGAGGGGAAGAAGAATAATAGTACTGAGAGTGGGCCCTTGGTCTAAGGCTTTTTGGTGCGCCCCTGGTTTAAGGTTTTGGGGGGGCCCCTGGTCTATGGTTTTTAGGTGGGCCCCTGGTTTCCCAGTCCAACACTGCCCAGATATTAGTTGTGGGGCCAAAAGAACAAGTCTTGTTCTATACACAACTGTAAAAGCATCTTATGATGTTGGTTTTGAAGGAGAATATAGGAATCTCAGCTGAACTTTAGTCCTTGGATTGCTTATTGCTTAAAAGAGTCTGGTTAAAGGAAGCATTATCAGCATTCAGATTATTCAGGTTGGATTAGAAAAATATGTTAGTTAGAGCAAAACTTTTGGCTCCTATACCTAAAACTCCTCTTACATAATGAGCTATTTCACTTAGATTTGGCAGAGTGCCCTATAAACAATGGATCCCATACTGTGGGGCTGCCACTTGGGAAAGGGGGGGGGGCTAGAGCTGTGGTGGTTAAACCGGGATGCCATTTAGGCTGATGTTACGGATAATACCCATTTGCCCTTCTACATACTCCCAAAAGTCTAATTAGAAAATAATTTAGGATGGGATTTTTAGTTGAACACTTAGGGGCCCATTTACTTAGCTCAAGTGAAGGAATAGAAGAATGGTCGAATATGGCTACTTCGACCTTCGACTACGACTTCGACTTCAAATCAAACGTTTCGAACTAAAAATCGTTCCACTATTCGACAATTCGATAGGCTTCCTAACAATTTTCTGATCGAAGGAAAATCCTTCGATCGATCGATTAAAATACTTCGAATCGTTCGATTCAAAGGATTTAATTTTTTGATCGAACGATTATTCCTTTGATCGTTCGATCGTAGGAATAGCGCTAAATCCTTCGACTTTTACATTCGGCAGTCGAATATCGAGGGTTAATTAACCCTCGATATTCGACCCTATGTAAATCTGCCCCTCATTTTCTCCGGTAGATATTCTTGGTATTATTGATGAATGGCTGATAATGTTTACAGTACATTAAACCACTGCAATGGGTGGGGGTGCCATTACCTTGAACTGAAAACTGAAAATAAAAGAAGGCTGCTGCAAAGGGGAACTTTGGAGGAGGGAACTTTGAAAAGTGATGGTTTTTATGTAACAAAGTAAAGGAGAAGTGGCTACAGGGAGGATTAAAAGAAAAAAAAAATGAATAAAGACATGGAATAGGCAGAAGTGGAATGTCAAAGAGCGAGGAAATTCAGCATTTCATGGGGAAAATGTTTTTCTCAAAACACATCACTCAATAGTGCTGCAGAATTCTGCACTGAAATCCATTTCTCAAAAGAGCAAACAGATTTTTTTATATTTAATTTTGAAATCTGACATGGGGCTAGAAATATTGTCAGTTTCCCAGCTGCCCCCAGTCATGTGACTTGTGCTCTGATGAACTTCAGTCACTCTTTACTAATGTACTGCAAGTTGGAGTTCTTCCCAGCAACCTAAAAACAGAACAATGGGAAGGTAACCAGATAACAGCTCCCTAACAAAAGATAACAACTCCCTGGTAGATATAAGAACAGCACTCAATAGTAAAATCCAGGTCCCACTGTGACACATTCAGTTACATTTAGTAGGAGAAACAACAGCCTGCCAGAAAAGAGTGCTGGCTCTTTTTGAAAGCACATGACCAGGCAAAACAACATCATAAAAATCATGACAGAATCCCTTTAAGTGAAATGAAATAGGCTGTATTAATGAAATGGCATTATGGGCATAACCAGTAAAGGACACATTAAAACATGGATTAATGAAGAACAATGGTAAACAAAGGAAGGGATGAAGTATAAACAAAGGGAGACGAATAAGAGTGGAATACAGAAAAACAACAAAGGAAAATTAGGTAAGAATTCTGTGGCTTGCTAAAATCCACCCAGCCAATAAATTTAAAAAAAATTGCATCTATGATTCTGAACACAGTTTTAACACACATTAGCATTTTGGGGCCCATTTACTTAGCTCGAGTGAAGGAATAGAAGAAAAAAAAAGTCGAATTTCGAATGGTTTTTTTTGGCTACTTCGACCATCGAATTGGCTACTTCAACCTTCGACTACAACTTTGACTTTGAATCGAAAGATTCAAACTAAAAATTGTTCGACTATTCGACCATTCGATAGTCGAAGTACTGTCTCTATAAAAAAAAACTTCGACCCCCTACTTTGCCACCTAAAACCTACCGAGGTGCCATGTTAGCCTATGGGTAAGGTCCCCATAGGTTTTCTAGCAATTTTTAGGTTGAAGAAAAATCGTTTGATCGATTAAAATCCTTCGTATGGAACGATTTGATCGTATTATTTGCAGTAAATCCTTCGACTTCGATATTCGAAGCCAAAGATTTACATTCGGCAGTCGAATATCGAGGGTTAATTAACCCTCGATATTCGACCCTATGTAAATCTGCCCCTACATGTATATGACATACATGTACTGTTATCCCTAGAAAGCAGTCAAACAGTGCTGTCGGGTAAAAATTGTAGAATTGGCTTGTCATGCAGTTGCTTTTCTTTAGAACATTTCTCAGAAGTGAAAATGCTTTTGTTTTATAAAAAATGTATAAGCATTATCAGAATAAACAGTATAATTATACTTTTACATAAATATTTTAATAATCCTCTAGGATAACAGCAGAACAAATGCCCTGATATTTTAGGGTAACTGGCAAGTGCATGCCAGCTGGTGTGTATATCTCTCATTGTGGACGATGCACATACAAAATGTATACAGGTATGGGACCTGTTATCCAGAATGCTCGGGACCTGGGGTTTTCCGGATAAGGGATCATTCTGTAATTCGGATCTTCATACCTTAAGTCTACTAGAAATTTATGTAAACATTAAATAACCCCAATAGGCTGGTTTTGCTCCCAATAAGGATCAATTACAGGATATATTTATTTGGATCAAGTACAAGCTACTGTTTTATTAATACAGTGAAAAGGAAAATGTATTGTAAAATTTTAATTATAGGGCAAAATTCCCATAAAGTCTATGGGCAATGGCCTTCCCATAATTCGGAACTTTCCGGATAATGGATCTCATACCTGTACCATTAGAAAAGTCTGCTATAAACTGATGATTATAACTGCTGCAAGTTAATGCTGAGAGCAATAGATTTTATTTGAACCCTAAATGCAAATTAATATTTTCCCAACAAAATTTAACATTATTATGTCATTCAATGCAAGGCTTTACGAGCTATTTATGTGGTATCTTGATGGGTAGATGGGTTAAGTCTTGAATTAGGTTGGCGGTGCCTGGTGTCTGGCCATGTAAATTCACCAAAGCAGATTAGCATGCTGTTATTTGGGATCTTGCAAAGCAAGGCCTACCCTGAATATCAGGGACCCATTGATATAATTCTGTTCTTCCTTCCAACAACACAATGAAATCAGTATACAGAAGGGTTCAGAGTAACATACCATTCTGTTACAGAACATCTGCAGATGGTCATCTAAAGATAAACTTATTTCCATTTGTTTTTTGGATAATCTCGCATAATTACAATACATAACACAGTGTGACTTTGGTCCCATCTGTATGCCTCATTACTATGAGTTTATAAGAGTTTACTGGAAATGTTTAAACCAAGATGTTGCCATAGAAGTTCATACTTTCTTATTCCATACACGCAGCACCAGCTATCTCTTTGTAGTACTAAAACATTTCTACTGTGCAGTTTCCCTTTTCAATCATTTTTTGTTCATAACAAAGTATAGTGAAGGGCACACCATATGATAAAAGTTTAAGTTTATTAAACTGTTGATTTTACTTAAAAAAACAGGGTCTCCTAAGTAACTAAGACCCTTAAAATGCAGGCCCCACAGCCACAATACAAAGAGAGCAATATTTTGGAAGCATAAGAGAACAAGATAATAACTGGACCATTTTTAGGCACTATTCTAAAATACAATATAATATCTAATACTTGTGAAATGAGCCCATGTAGTTTTTATGAGACCAGAGAATAAAAGTGTTCTGTATGAATTTGTTTATTTTGTAGTGCTACCCTGCACTGGGAAAAGCAGTGTTTTATTTTCAAAATTATGGGGGTAGTAATTCAAATTAGATTCAGCTATAGGACATACATTAACATAGCAGATAAGCTGTTTAAAATACAATGGGGGGAATATCATAAAATTTGCAAAGAGAGCAATTGTGTGCACAAATAAGAATAAAAATTCACATTTTAAATGTAATATAATTCATTCGACTTTTTATTATATTGTGAATCTTAATATTGCATATTGCGGACCTTTCATGCTTTTGGTAAAAGTTTTATTACATACACTGCGCAAACGATAAAATTCACCATCACTAGCCTATTCTTGTGTGAGGGGCAAACTCTTTCATAATTTAGGCCATTTATTGCCAAAAATAGCTCATTTTGTTAGGCTCAGATACTATTTACTTCATTTTGTTTAATATTTAAATGATGTGTGATAAATGTTCTCTCTCAAATCTAAAATGTTTGTGTATGCATTAATGTATTAATGAGTCATTTGCATCCACTATACAATTTGGTGCTATGACTGTAAAGAATAGAAGGCATATTTGTAAAAGGGAGAAAAGACCATTCTGCACTAGAGATGAATGTAATTTTTCAGTAAATATGGTTTCGAAGTAATTTTTTGGATACTTCGACTAGGGATGTCGCGGACTGTTCGCCGGCGAACTTGTTCGCGCGAACATCGGCTGTTCGCGTCCGCCGCAAGTTCGCGAACGTCGCGCGACGTTCGCCATTTTGGGTTCGCCTTACCTGGCGCTTTTTTTTGACCTCTCACCCCAGACCAGCAGATACATGGCAGCCAATCAGGAAGCTCTCCCTCCTGGACCACCCCCACACCCCCTGGACCACTCCCCTTCCATATATAAACTGAAGCCCTGCAGCGTTTTTTCATTCTGCCTGTGTGTGCTTGGAAGAGCTAGTGTAGGGAGAGAGCTGCTAGTGATTTCACTGATTTGAGGGACAGTTGATAGTAAGTTTGCTGGCTAGTAATCTACTTGATACTGCTCTGTATTGGAGGGACAGAAGTCTGCAGGGATTTGAGGGACATTTTAGGGTAGCTTTGCTGGCTAGTAATCTACCTTCTACTGCAGTGCTCTGTATGTAGCTGCCTGCTGTGGGCACTGATCTCTTCTGATCTCATCTGCTGACTGCTGTAATAACCCAATAGTCCTTGTAAGGACTGCTTTTATTTTCTTTTTTGTTGTTTTACTTTGCTACTTTAACAGCCAAGTGCTATTAGTCTAGCAGTGTTGGGGAGTGGGACTGGTGTGCTACTGTGCTACTGTGCTGCTCCTAGTAGTTCAGCAGCACCAACCCGAGAATATTTTTTTTTTTTAATATACATATAATTTTTTATTTTATTTTACTTATCTTACTGTTCTTTAAGGTGTCCAGTGCTGTTTGCTGTTCTTCATAGTAGTGCACCAATAGTAGTGCACTTGCAGGCATTATTTGCCCAGTGGCCATCTAGCTGTGTGAGCTTGTTCACATTCTGTCTAAATATCAATAATAATACCGTCTCCAGAAACACCACCTGAGTGACGTTTTTCAAGCAGCAATAATATATTCCGTATCCACCACTGCTGTAGTGTATACGTTGACCTTGTAGGCATTATTTGCCCAGTGTGTTCTTCATTTTCAAACCACTGCCACTTAGCTGTGTGAGCTTGTTCACATTCTGTCTAAATATCAATAATAATACCGTCTCCAGAAACACCACCTGAGTGATGTTTTTCAAGCAGCAATAATATATTCCGTATCCACCACTGCTGTAGTGTATACGTTGACCTTGTAGGCATTATTTGCCCAGTGTGTACTTCATTTTCAAACCACTGCCACTTAGCTGTGTGAGCTTGTTCACATTCTGTCTAAATATCAATAATAATACCGTCTCCAGAAACACCACCTGAGTGACGTTTTTCAAGCAGCAATAATATATTCCGTATCCACCACTGCTGTAGTGTATACGTTGACCTTGTAGGCATTATTTGCCCAGTGTGTTCTTCATTTTCAAACCACTGCCACTTAGCTGTGTGAGCTTGTTCACATTCTGTCTAAATATCAATAATAATACCGTCTCCAGAAACACCACCTGAGTGACGTTTTTCAAGCAGCAATAATATATTCCGTATCCACCACTGCTGTAGTGTATACGTTGACCTTGTAGGCATTATTTGCCCAGTGTGTTCTTCATTTTCAAACCACTGCCACTTAGCTGTGTGAGCTTGTTCACATTCTGTCTAAATATCAATAATAATACCGTCTCCAGAAACACCACCTGAGTGACGTTTTTCAAGCAGCAATAATATATTCCGTATCCACCACTGCTGTAGTGTATACGTTGACCTTGTAGGCATTATTTGCCCAGTGTGTTCTTCATTTTCAAACCACTGCCACTTAGCTGTGTGAGCTTGTTCACATTCTGTCTAAATATCAATAATAATACCGTCTCCAGAAACACCACCTGAGTGACGTTTTTCAAGCAGCAATAAGATATTCCGTATCCACCACTGCTGTAGTGTATACGTTGACCTTGTAGGCATTATTTGCCCAGTGTGTTCTTCATTTTCAAACCACTGCCACTTAGCTGTGTGAGCTTTTTCACATTCTGTCTAAATATCAATAATAATACCGTCTCCAGAAACACCACCTGAGTGACGTTTTTCAAGCAGCAATAATATATTCCGTATCCACCACTGCTGTAGTGTATACGTTGACCTTGTAGGCATTATTTGCCCAGTGTGTTCTTCATTTTCAAACCACTGCCATCTAGCTCTGTGAGCTTGTTCACATTCTGTCTAAATATCAATAATAATACCGTCTCCAGAAACACCACCCGAGTGACGTTTTTCAGGCAGCAATAATATATTCCGTATCCACTTCTGTAGTAGTGTATACGTTGACCTTGTAGGCCTTGTTTGCCCAGTGTGTTCTTCTTCTTCTTCATTTTCAAACAACTCCCATCTAGCTGTGTGAGCTTGTTCACATTTTGTCTAAATATCAATAATAATACCGTCTCTAGAAACACCACCCGAGTGACGTTTTTCAGGCAGCAATAATATATTCCGTATCCACTGCTGTAGTAGTGTATACGTTGACCTTGTAGGCCTTGTTTGCCCAGTGTGTTCTTCTTCTTCTTCATTTTCAAACAACTCCCATCTTGCTCTGTGAGCTTGTTCACATTCTGTCTAAATATCAATAATAATACCGTCTCCAGAAACACCACCTGAGTTGTTGTTGTTTTTGTTTTAAAAATAATGCCAGGCAAAGGCAGGCCGCCACGCAGAGGCACTAGGGGCCGTGCTGCTATGCTATCCTGTGGCCCTAGGAAATTGCCCAGTTTTAAAAAGGCAATGACCCTGAACTCCCAAAATGCTGAAGAGGTAGTTGACTGGCTTACACAGCACACCCCATCCTCTACCGTTTCTAACTTTACCACAACATCCTCATCCTCCACTGCTATGGGCACCCCACGTAACACTTCCTCCACCACCGGCGCCCCTTCTTCACTGGAGTCAGAGGAGTTATTTTCACATGAGTTTCTTGAACTGAGTGATGCGCAACCATTATTGGCAGAAGAAGATGAAGGAGATGAGGACGTTACACCAGATTTAATTCTGGCAGAGAACACAACAGAGATGGACATAATGAGTGATGACGAGGAGGTCCCCGCTGCTGCTTCCTTCTGTGAGCTGTTAGAAGAAATTGATGCATCTGAGGAGAATGATGATGAGGAGATTGATGTTTTGTGGGTGCCCAGTAGAAGAGAGCAAGAGGAGGATAGTTCAGATGGAGAGACGGAGAGTCAGAGAGGCAGGAGGAGAATAAGACTTAGAAGAAGCAGGGAGGACAGCTCGCAGGGAACAGTAGGGCAACAACATGTATCGGCACCTGTGGTCAGCCGGCCAACGCACCCGCCATTGCCGCCAACGCCGCCGACTTCTACTTTTACCCCCAGATTGCCAGCCTCAAAAAGGTCAGCAGTGTGGGATTTTTTTAATGTGTGTGCCTCTGACAAAAGCGTTGTAATTTGCAATGAGTGCAGTCAGAAACTGAGTCTTGGGAAGCCCAACAGCCACATAGGTACAACTTCTATGCGAAGGCACATGAACGGCAAGCACAAAGCACTTTGGGAGCAACACCTCAAAGGCAACAGGCAAACTAAAAGCCACCCTCCTTCTGGTCCAGCATCTTACTGCTCTACCTCTGCTGTCCTTGACCCGTCTGAACCACCCTCCACTCCGCCTTCCACCTTGACCACCAGTTCCCATTCCCAGTCATCTGCCCCCAGCCAAGTTTCTGTGAGGGCCATGTTTGAGCGTAAGAAGCCAATGTCTGCGAGTCACCCCCTTGCCCGGCGTCTGACAGCTGGCTTGTCTGCACTCTTAGCCCGCCAGCTTTTACCATACCAGCTGGTGGACTCTGAGGCCTTCCGCAAATTTGTAGCAATTGGGACACCGCAGTGGAAGGTACCCAGCCGCAATTTTTTTTCAAAAAAGGGAATACCACACCTGTACCACCATGTGCAGAGCCAAGTCACCGCATCTCTGTCACTTAGTGTTGGGCCAAAGGTCCATATGACTACTGACGCATGGTCCTCCAAGCATGGTCAGGGCAGGTATGTCACCTACACTGCCCACTGGGTGAACTTGGTCATGGCTGGGAAGCAGGAAATGTGTGGCTCAACAACGACAGTGGAGTTGGTGTCACCGCCACGGATTGCACGCGGTTCTGCCACCACCTCTACTCCTCCTTCGCTCTCTACCTCGTCTTCTTCCTCTTCTTCGTCCTCTGCTGCTGGGTCCTCCTCCTCCTCCACACCTGTGCACCCCCAGCTCCCCCTAGGCTATTCGACGTGCCAGGTACGCCGTTGTCATGCTGTCTTGGGGATGACGTGCCTGGAAAGCAAAAACCATACCGGATCTGTACTCCTGTCATCTCTGCAGTCACAGGCCGATCGGTGGCTGACCCCACACCAACTGAAGATCGGAAAAGTGGTGTGTGACAATGGAAGCAATCTGTTGGCAGCACTGAGACTGGGCAATTTAACACATGTGCCCTGCATGGCACATGTTCTGAATTTAATAGTACAACGTTTTGTCTCAAAGTACCCAGGATTCCAGGACGTTCTCAGGCAGTCCAGGAAGGTGTCGGCCCATTTCAGACGTTCCTATACAGCCATGGCACGCCTTGCTGACATTCAGCAGCGGTACAACATGCCAGTCAGGCGTTTGATTTGCGACAGCCAGACTCGCTGGAATTCAACGCTCCTCATGTTGGAACGTCTGCTGCAACAACAAAGAGCCGTCAACGAATACCTGTTTGAACTGGGTGGTAGGACTGGATCTGCAGAGCTGGGGATTTTTTTCCCCCGTTACTGGGTGCTTATGCGCGATGCCTGCAGGCTCATGCGCCCTTTTGAAGAGGTTACAAATATGGTCAGTCGCACCGAAGGCACCATCAGCGACCTAATACCCTTTGCTTTCTTCCTGGAGCGTGCCGTGCGACGAGTGACAGATGAGGCTGTAGACCAGCGTGACGAGGAGCAGGAAGCGCACGATTTCTGGTCGGAATCACCAGAACTAACCCAGGCACCTGCTGCAACGCAGGGAGAGGTGTCAGAAGTGGAGTCAGAGGAGGAAGGTGGCTTTGTGGAGGAGGAGGACCAACAGGAGCAGGCTTCCCAGGGGGCTGATGGTGACCTTTTGGGGACCCCTGGTCTTGTACGTGGCTGGGGGGAGGAGACCGTGGATGATGCAGTCCTTGATAACGAGGAAGCGGAGATGGATACCTCTGCATCCAACCTTGTGAGAATGGGGTCTTTCATGCTGTCATGCCTGTTGAAGGACCCCCGTATCAAGAAGCTTAAGGAGAAGGACCTGTACTGGGTCGCGACTCTACTAGACCCTCGGTACAAGCATAAAGTGGCAGAAATGTTACCAACATACCACAAGTCTGAAAGGATGCTGCATTTACAAACCAGCCTGCAAAACATGTTGTACAATGCTTTTAAGGGTGATGTCACTTCAGGAACTCATCAACATTCCAGGGGCAGAGGTGCCAGTAATCCTGCCACGAGCGCACCTGCAAGGACAAAGCACTTTGGCCACTCTGTAACGTCAGACATGCAAATGTTTTTCAGCCCAAGGCAGCGGCAGAACCCTTCGGGATCCACCCTCAAAGAACGCCTCGACCGGCAGGTAGCGGACTACCTGGCATTAACTGCAGATATCGACACTCTGAGGAGCGATGAACCCCTGGACTACTGGGTGCGCAGGCTTGATCTGTGGCCAGAGCTGTCACAATTTGCCATGAACCTCTTGTCTTGCCCCGCCTCAAGTGTCCTCTCAGAAAGGACCTTCAGTGCAGCAGGAGGGATTGTAACTGAGAAGAGAACTCGCCTAGGTCACAAAAGTGTGGATTACCTGACCTTTATTAAAATGAATGAGGGGTGGATCTCGGAGGGTTACTGCACGCCGGAAGACTTGTTCTGAGTTTCTGATTCTGACTCCCCATGCAGCTGTCCTTCTCTGCACGCCTCATGACTCCACATACAGCTGTCCTTTAGCGTCCTCCTCCCTCCACCACCGTTACAAACTAGGGTGCAAACCCTACTGGTTTAATTTGAATCCAGGTAAATCCTGAGTTTTTCTGGCCTCTGTGCTTCAGTGGCTGCGACCAAAAAAAACAGAATATTTTCAGCATTTATATGGCATATTTTTTCTGGCCTCTGTGCTTCAGTGGCTGCGACCAAAAAAAACAGAATATTTTCAGCATTTATATGGCATATTTTTCCTGGCCTCTGTGCTTCAGTGGCTGCGACCAAAAAAATTGAATATTTTCAGCATTTATATGGCATATTTTTTCTGGCCTCTGTGCTTCAGTGGCTGCGACTAAAAAAAACAGAATATTTTCAGCATTTATATGGCATATTTTTCCTGGCCTCTGTGCTTCAGTGGCTGCGACCAAAAAAATTGAATATTTTCAGCATTTATATGGCATATTTTTTCTGGCCTCTGTGCTTCAGTGGCTGCGACTAAAAAAAACAGAATATTTTCAGCATTTATATGGCATATTTTTCCTGGCCTCTGTGCTTCAGTGGCTGCGACCAAAAAAATTGAATATTTTCAGCATTTATATGGCATATTTTTTCTGGCCTCTGTGCTTCAATGGCTGCGACAAAAATAAATGAATATTTTCAGCATTTATATGGCATATTTTTTCTGGCCTCTGTGCTTCAGTGGCTGTGACAAAAAAATGAATATTTTCAGCATTTATATGGCATATTTTTTCTGGCCTCTGTGCTTCAGTGGCTGCGACTAAAAAAAACAGAATATTTTCAGCATTTATATGGCATATTTTTCCTGGCCTCTGTGCTTCAGTGGCTGCGACCAAAAAAACAGAATATTTTCAGCATTTATATGGCATATTTTTCCTGGCCTCTGTGCTTCAGTGGCTGCGACCAAAAAAATTTATATTGTTAGCATTTATATGGCATATTTTTCCTGGCCTCTGTGCTGCAGTGGCTGCGACAAAAAAAAAATTAATATTGTTTGCATTTATATGGCATATTTTTTCTGGCCTCTGTGCTGCAGTGGCTGCCACAAAAAAAATTAATATTTTCAGCATTTATATGGCATATTGTTTCTGGACTTCTGGTTCAGTGGCTGCGACAAAAAAAACATAATTTTTCAGGAAAGTACACATGCCTAATTTTTCAGGGTTCTGCAACAGTGGCAAAATCGCATCTTTTATGGTCACCGCAGGTGATTAATAAAGTACACCAAAACTGGGCCCACACTGCAGAATCAGTGTTTTTTGGTTCGCTTCACTGTACATTGAATTACCTCTGCCTGACCGTGCACGTGCGCACAAGCACGGTGACTGCTAAACACACCACTACAGAAATATTGCCACCAACAGGACGAACATCCTGGAGGTGACAAGCAACTAGTAATTAAAAACTATTATTTGCTCACTTGACGGTATCATTCATTAAAGCTCTTTGCGTCTTTTTGCGTTGCAGTAAGCACCGCGTTTCGTCTTTGCGTGTGAACAGGCTGTAACTTTTACACGACTTGATTGGCATGTAGACGCCGGACGTTTTAAAGCATTTTATTACACAGGTTTAGAAATGTAGTGTGATTTCTGCCCTTTACAGCACAAAGCGCAGCGCTGTGTCAACAATGGATTTTTTAGAAACATTTTTGCCCTTGATCCCCCTCTGGCATGGCACTGTCCAGGTCGTTGCACCCTTTAAACAACTTTAAAATCATTTTTCTGGCCAGAAATGTCTTTTCTAGCTTTTAAAATTCGCCTTCCCATTGAAGTCTATGGGGTTCACGACGTTCGCGAACCGTTCGCATTTTTGACGCAAGTTCGCGAATATGTTCGCGAACTTTTTTTCCGACGTTCGCTACATCCCTAACTTCGACCATCAAATAGGCTACTACAACTTGACTTCGATTCGAAGTAAAAATACTTCAAATATTCGTCCGTTCGATAATCGAAGTACTGCCTATTTAAAAAAGTTCGACTTTAATACTTCGCCAAATTAAACCTGCTGATGTGCTATGTTAGCCTATGGGGACCTTCTAGAGCATTGTTCTACGTTTTTTGAAGCCGAAGAAAAATCGTTCGATCGTTAGATCGAACGATTTCATTGTTCGATTGAACGATTTCACTTCAACCGCAAAACTGTCAAATTTGGTGAAAAAACCTTTCGAATTTGATAATCGAAGTCGAAGTAAAGCCATTTGATGGTCAAATTTTGAAGAATTTATCACTTTGAAATTTGACCCTTGATAAATCTGCCCCTAAGTGTTCCTCCATCTTTGATTTTTTTTGTTAAACTGCAGAAAAATTTTGCTGCATGAAAAACAAAGCAAGAAGAAATTGACTCCATTGCATTTTGCGTAAAAAAAAGAACACAAAAAAACCACCCATTGACTTAAATGCACTTCACACATTCTCACCAATTTGTAAATGTTTCCAGGTTTTGCTAGTTCTTCGACAAAGTAAAATGGGACAGATTCACTTATCATAAGTCTCCACAAAAGTTTTACTGTTGCTTTATTCATGGTTGGATTTGCCATGTATAACTTTTTCCGATCTATCCAACTGGATGTCCTACTTCCCAGCAATCATTTTACCTTGCCTGTTACCTATTCCCCTGCATTCAATACCAATGTCCAACTAGAGTCTT
Source organism: Xenopus laevis (assembly GCF_017654675.1). Classification (NCBI taxonomy): domain Eukaryota; kingdom Metazoa; phylum Chordata; class Amphibia; order Anura; family Pipidae; genus Xenopus; species Xenopus laevis. The sequence continues at coordinate 72,413,293 of NC_054384.1, forward strand.
TTTGTTATTTCTCACTGAAGCTCTCTTTCATCTTGCTGGAACGCAGAGCACATTTAACCCAGGGCAAATTGAGCTGTCCTTTTTTTCCCAAATTGCTCCTCTAGATATAAACCATCTCTGAACAGTGTTTTCTTGTTATTCTTTAATTGACAGGTAAATGCCGTCGGCCACAAAAACTCTGATTAAATTGAAACCGTAAATCCAAAACCCTTTAAAACAACAAATAAACTTTAATCAAACTTTGTTGTAAGAATATTTATGGATACGTATTATTTTCACAGTGGATACACCAGCTGCATTACTACAGCTCATGTCCTGGGAATGGGAATGTTCTTCAATGCATAGACATTTTGGGCCAGGTACAGAGCACACAAATTGTGATTAACAATACTATTATATTTTCAATATGTTGATGTACTGTATATATTACACACTTTTCAACAAGGACACTGAATGGAATATGTATTTTCTGTTTATGGACACTCAGGGGCAGATTTATCAAAGGTTGAGGTGAATTTTCAAATGAATTTTGAGCTATTTTTTGTGTACTACGACTAGGGAATAGTCCAAATTCGATTCGAATATCGAAATGAATCATTAATCTTTAAAAATTCGACCATTCGCCATCTAAAACCTGTGAATTGCTGTTTTAGCCCATGGAAGACCTCGGAGAACCTATTTGGAGTTCATTGGTGGACTTTGAAAAAGTTTTTTTTGGGAAAAACTTCTAATCGAATTTCATCAAATGCGCTATTACTTTGATTCGTACGATTTGAATTCAGATGAATACGGACCTATTTGATCGAAACCGGACCTATTCGACCAAACTTTGACGTAATTTCAGTTGGTCTTTTTAAATTCGAATTTCAACGGTTTTTCAATTCGAAATTTGACTTGATAAATATGTCCCTTGGGGGTAAAATGATAGAAATGAATGGAGAGAGGCAGTATTGTACTCTGTGGACTGTGGAAATCTCTAACTTCAATCTTTGATAAATATACCCCATAGGGGTATTTTTAAGCTGGTCATAGACGCAAAGATCCGATCATACGAATCAACGCAAAATGGCGAATGCTTCAGATGTGCTTAAGTAGATTCAAATATATTGTCAGAGGTCAAGATCACCAGGCAAATAGGCACAAAAGCCAGATATACATTAATAGATTAATTCCCATCTCCCGACCCGCCACCAACCATTCAGATCAAAGTCTTACCATTCCGATCAAATAAAGTAGTAAAAGAACAGATCAGCCAATGTACTACCTCTGACAGCAATCGTACGCTAGTTATGTCCGACAAAGCTAGTGACAGTCTACCACTGAAAGTCATACGATCGGCAATACATGCAGAGATATTATCGACCCAATGACCGATCTCCGCCGGACGAAAAATGTCGGGACTTTCCACATGGGATCTGAAAATCGTACGACTCCACGATTCGTACAATCGGATCGTTGCGTTTTTATCAAAGGATGAACTTTCACTTTCACCCATTGATAAATACTCTTTTGAAAAACTAACAGAACTGAATGAAGAGTGGTGGAATTTCACTCTAGAGGACTGTGATAATCTCTAACTTCACTTTTGGATAAATATACCCCATAATATATGGAATAAGGACAGTCCAATATATAAATTGAGAAGATTATGGATTTCACATCACAATATTGACACTACTTATTTAATATTCATTCCACAGGATTATTGGGATGAGTCACTGATTGGGAGGTTGAGTTCCCCTCCCCTTATAGACTTATTTAAGGCTTGTATGTTACACAGTGTAAAGGCTAGTTAAGCCCAAAACGTTGCATGTTTTGTGGCACAAATAAACCACATTATTCACAATATCGTAGTGCTGTTTGAAAATATTTCTTGGAACGTATTATTTTTACAGTTAAAGTGAATTCTGTTTAATTATTTCAGTATATGCATGAGACTAAAATAATCTTGCATTTCTTAGCGCTAAATAACAATATGAATACATTAATACTGTTTCTTTCTTTAAGCAATTTGTGTAAAAAGAACTGATCCAAGAAAAGCAAAATGGCGAATGCTTCAGATGTGCTTAAGTAGATTCAAATATATTGTAAAAGGTCAAGATCACGCAGCAACAAGGCACAAAAGCCAGATATACATTAATAGATTACTAATGGCATTGTTCAGTTGCAGAATTATTTTATCTTACATGTTATTTCAAGGGCTTTCCAGTGAATACCGAATAGAGTTTTATAAAGCAGTTCCTAAAAATACAACATGCAGCTGGAGAGTTCAGAGGTCAACAAAATCAATAAACATGATGGAGGGATTGAATTATGAAGAAAGATGATCTAAACTGAGCATGGTTCCTCCTTCTGCTAATAAAGTATATTAAAGGATATGATTATCATATACAAATGCATTCCGGATCTATGCAGTGTTCACTCAACAGAAGTTCTCAGCCCACCAACTGAGTGAATAACAAGAGCAAATGCTTCATATGGATGGAAAGACAGACTCTGAAAAAGCTGGTGAAGGTTAAGGGTTATATGGTGATTATGGCAAAACTGCTGAATGCAGAAATCTGTCTTCTTACTCAAACAATAGTTTTGAAGACAAATCTAAATTGTGCAATGTTCTATTGTTACACCCACCTCTTGGCCAGAAATAACTGCCGGCATATATTGCTAGTATATATTCTGATAAGTACAGTATAGGTTTCAGGATAATTTTTATTTTAACTGAATTGCTGTATAATCATTGTGAAAAGCACAGTAAGCGTATTTAGTTTCATTAAATTTCCAATTCAATAAATCCATTCTTTGTGTGTTAATTTAACCTATCCTATATTGGCCTGCTGGAGAGCCTGGCTAATTTTAATGTTTTAAAAAGATAATTACTATAGTATGCAAGGTATTATTTTTCCAAAATCTGGTTTGTTTAATTAGGTAGAATAAGGGTGAACAAACGAGTACACCTATCTAATGAAGCCTAGGACCGTTTATTTGCTGAGGCAGCCAGTATGTGGAGCTCAAACTGCTGAGTGTTGTCTTTATTTGAAATCAGTAAAATAAATAAATCAAAGAAAGATTATAGATTTAATTTTACAACTGAGTCTAATCGTATCTTTATACACTTTTTAAAAAAATAAATAAACACAAGGTATGCCTAAAATGTGTTCTGCCTTTTATTTTAGTGCAATTTTTATTTGTTTGTTTTTATTGTCATTGTCATTCTTTTGCTTTTACCCTTAGTAACTGCCCACCCTCTCCGTGTAATCAGTTAAATTAGTTCACTAAGATTAATAAATATTGAAAACAAACAAACATCAATTCAACATGGAGAAAATAGACATGATTCTTAAATATGTTCATTTAATTTCCCTGATCATTTGATTGTAAAGCAGTTATAGATTATTTTTTTCTTTCCTATTTGTATCCTTAAAGGGATACTGTCATGGGAAAAACAAATTTTTCAAAATGAATCAGTTAATAGTGCTGCTCCAGCAGAATTCTGCACTAAAATCCATTTCTCAAAAGAGCAAACAGATTTTTTTATATTCAATTTTGAAATCTGACATGGGGCTAGACATATTGTCAATTTCCCAGCTACCCCAAGTCATGTGACTTGTGCTCTGATATACTTCAATCACTCTTTTCTGCTGTACTGCAAGTTGGAGTGATATGGACCCCCTCCCTTTCCCCCCCCAGCAGCCAAACAAAAGAACAATGGGAAGGTAACCAAATAGCAGCTCTCTAACACAACATAACAGCTGCCTGGTAGATCTAAGAACAACACTCAATAGTAAAAACCCATGTCTCACTGAGACACATTCAGTTACATTGAGAAGGAAAAACAGCAGCCTGTCAGAAAGCATTTCTCTCCTAAAGTGAAGGCACAAGTCACATGACCAGGGGCAGCTGGGAAATTGACAAAATGTCTAGCCCCATGTCAGATTTCAAAATTCAATATAAAAAATCAGTTTGCTCTTTTGAGAAATGGATTTCAGTGCAGAATTCTGCTGGAGTAGAACTATTAACTGATGCGTTTTGAAAAAAACATGTTTTCCGATGACAGGATCCCTTTAATAAATAAAGCCTTTAGATTTTTTTAATAGGCAAAACTTATGTTTTATGTTTATGGTTTATTTTTGTTTTATATTTTCACTGCTGTCAGTAACTAACCAAGGTTCATGTTTCATGCCCTAGCCCTTCTCCTACACCTGTGCATGGTTTAACATATATGTTTGCAGGCAACTGTCTCAAATTCAATCTATGGGAATTCTAATTTCCAAAACTGTACAACTGTAGCCCCCATATTGAAAAAATGCATTCTTTATGGGTTTTGACCATCAGATAAGGACTGACCTCAGGGGACTCATGGTAGTCTTATAACCGTGCCAACTACTGACTTATAAACAATGTGGATATTGTACCAAGCAAATAGCAGAGACATCCTTTTATACACAATGCATTTATTGTACCAAGCAAATGCCCTTTTCCACACAGTCTGGAGTATTGTACACAAGAACATTCAGCACAGATGCACATAAATGGTTGTATATTGTCCCTGAGCCCCAGAATTTAATGTTTTATCTTCAAAATTCCAATGTTATAGATATGTTAACAAGAATTCAACAATGAATAGTAATGGGGTAATATAAATAAGGGCAGTACAAAAAGACATACTAGGGAATCACACATGATTTAGACGTCTAATGGACTTCCAAAGACCTGGCTATAGGGTCATACAAAGGAACATACAAAAACACAAAAGTAAGGAAATGTAGTGAAGCAAAAGGAAGTAATAGACTTTAAGGGGCAGATTTATCAAGGGTCAAGTTTAGGCGAGTTTCTAAAAATGACCATAAACTCGAAATTCGAAAAAACTAAATTTATTTAAAAATTTAATTTTTTTTAAATTTGGGTGAATAGGATCAACCAGCAAACTTGAATCTAATTTGATTCGAGTTTTTTCAAAAACAAAATTGATTTTCAAAAGTCTAAACAACAACAAATTGATTGTAGGAGGTCCCCCATAGGCTAAAACACCAATTTGGCAGGTTTAAGATGGCAAATAGTTGAATTCAAATTCTTAAAGGGACAGAATTTTAAAATTCAAAGTTCGATTTTTTTCTTTAGAGAAACAGGTTCAACTTTAGTAAAGAGCAGGAGGATTCCAGCAGCAGAGCAGAAAAGTAGGTGTCTAGTTAGTAGGAGGTTGCAATATTTTACATGAATTAGTGTTTTAGCAGTTGCTTCAGAAAATTTTTTCTGAATTGAGGGTTAATTAACCCTCGATATTCGACTGTCGAAGTTAAATTCTTCGACTTCGAATATCGAAGTTGAAGGATTTAGCGCTATTCGTTCAATCAAACGATTAAATCCTTTGAATCGTTCCATTCGAAGGATTTTAATCCATCTATTGAACGATTTTTCTTCGACCTAAAAAAGCTACCTAAGCCTATGGGGACCTTCCCCATAGGCTAACATTGACTTCGGTAGCTTTTAGGTGGCGAACTAGGGGGTCGAAGTATTTTCTTAAAGAGACAGTACTTCGACTATCGAATAGTCCAACGATTTTTAGTTCGAATCGTTCGATTCAAAGTCGTAGTCGAAAAACAAAAAAAAAACATTCGAAATCCGAAGTTTTTTTTTTCATTCCTTCACTCGAGCAAAGTAAATGGGCCCCTTAGTGTTATAGATTTATTTGTTTTTATGTAGGAGGGTACTATAGTAATATTGCATAACCTGAAAGAGGGCAGATGTGCTATTCATGTGCTATTTATAATCTGACAAAGGTTATTTTTTTTGTAACAGAAACAATTGTATATGCCTTCTCCTAAGATGTCCTTGTGCAGCACAATCAACATATAATTTTAATAATTGTTTTCTGGAATAGTAATAAGCCTTGATCACATAGAGAGCATTGCTTATATTTCTTAGAGCTCCTGATAAACAGTCAGCTAGCCTTTTAAAACAGAATATGAAATGTATCTACCTGTCTGCAAAGAAATGACCTATTCAGAGACAGTATGACCAAGAGGGAAGTAGGGAGACAGGTAGAAGGACAGAGAGAACATGCCGGGCCGGACTTAGGCCTATTGGACCAATTGGGCCCAATAGGGCCCCGCACCTCTGGGGGCCCCGCACCACAGGGCAGCACAGATAATATTTCCCTCAGCACATGATGCTGCCTGGCCTGCCCCCAACTTTGAGAGTCCAGCCCATCCCCAAATCCATAGGTCCAGCCCACCCCAACTCTGATAAGCCAGCCTATCCCCCAACTCCATAGGTCTAGCCTGCCCCCAACTCTCATAGGCCCAGCTTTCCTCCAACCTTGATAGGCCCTGCCTTCCCCCAATCCAACCAAGCCTGCTCCCAAGCTGAATCGGCCGAGCCTGCCGCAAACTAATTGGCCCAGTCCACTCTCCTATTTCCTCCCTCTCTCTCTTACCCTGTGTGCCCCTATTATGTGCCCCTATTTCCTCCCTCTCACTCTCTTACCTTGTCTGCCCCTTTCCTTTCTATTTTGTGCCTGTATGCCCTTATTTTCCTAAATACTTGGTGTGCCCCGCCAACATGGTCCCAATTGGGCCCCACATTTGATAGGATCAGCCCTGAGAACATGGGGTTGACCAAGCCAGTCTTGTTTCCATGTGAGTTTACAGTTTGAAGACTTATACTCACAGATGCATATATTTGAAGACCTGAGCTAAAATGTAAACATGTAAATATTTAACTTTTTTGGCTGCCAGTGAGGGTGACCAAACAACCTATCTAAATTTTCTTAGCCCCTTCTCTATACCATCTCATACTAGTTTTATTTTCCTCTCATAGTCGAACAATCTTTCTTTTTACCTTATAATATATTGTCAGCTTACTTACTCTGTACTCAAAGGGACACAAGAGGAGATTAGTCATCCACAACAGATGTCTTTTTCTGTGGGCAACTCATTTTCTCCAAATGCTTTCCCACCAGTGATAAAGTGATTAGCCAGCAGTAAAACATTTTTTCAAAGATGCCTAAAATTGCCTTATGAGGAAGACTTCTCGTTACCCCGGGCCATACAAATAGGTGACGTTCAGTATATCACGATGAAATGATTTGCTCTGTGGCAGGAAAATAAATATACTTCTCAACAATTTGTGAAAAGGTTTTAAAAGAGAATGAAACCCTAAAAATGAATGTCTAAAAATACTGTATTTCATATACTTAACTTATTGTGCCAACAAAGAGGCTCAGTATCTCCATAGCAATAATCGAAGCCATTAAAGTAAAGAAGCTCAATAATTTGAGACTAAGGACATGGGCGGAAGTGGGCAGTCAATGTTTTCTCTGCAATATACATACTAAAACATTAGCCTTAATAATATCATAACACACCCAGCTGCATACTAACTGGTAATGTGTTTTCCAGCTGGCTTCTTGTAAGAGGATTAGCACTTTCACTACTGCTACTACTATTACTACAGTCTGTTAGGGATCAGGGAAGTTTTGTCCTAAGAGTCAGAAAATAATAGAGGCAGCATTTCCCCCATATGTAAAATGTGCCCATGTGCAGTAACCCATAAACACCAATAAGATGTTTGCTTTTAAACAGGTGATGACCAGCAAATGGTACCAGCTTATTGGTTGCTATAAGTGATTAGAGCTGTAGCAAGCCTTGCATAACCCTAGTGCTTAATACTTAAGTACTAGTAACACCTTTATAGAGTATAGGAAAAATGCAGGAAATAATAATGGAATTATTTCTTAAAATATCAACTAGACCTGTAATAAAAAAAACATGATACATGTCCCTCAAACTAATGATTGCACGGTTCAGGGTTAAACCCCTTTCTGTGGTACAATGCATTGTATAACAAGCACATAAAGGGAAGTGTGAATAACATACTTAGGTGCCATGGCATGGGCCAACACAGTAGTTAGAACTGTGGAAACAGCTCTTCTATTATATATATATATATATATATATATATATATATATATATATATATATATATATATATATATATATATATATATATATATATATATATGGAATGACTCTTCTAAATCTTCTGAAAAGTCTACATTGAGCACATCCCCATGCCATGTGATAGAAATTGGTCTGGTCTCCAGAACAACGTAGACAGTCCACCAAATTTCAGTAGCCTGAGCAAAACAATTGTTGGGTAGAGAAACAGACATGATGAAGTAGCTTTAATTGAATTAGTCTAACTCTCATGCTCACTAAGGGATTTTGAATGTTTTAAATCACTTTTTTCAATCAACATCTGAGAGATCTGGAATCATTTAGCAACATTTACGTCTAGCCTCCGCTAAAGAAAAGGCAGCTAAGTAATTAGCTTGTTGTATATGGTTCAGGTTTACGTATTTCCCTTAGACAAATGTAATATATTTTCAGACTAAGGGCTGTGGAGGAGGCTGCTAAATATCCTTCTTTAAAATGGGAAAAATCTGCAAATGTTCATTGTCCACTCACAAGCTGACTGTAACAGACTATAAAACAACCCCATATGCAGTCTCTGGGAATATGTTAAATGAGATGAGTTAATAATTACTACATGCATCACTAGCATCCTGCCTTCCCCTGGACTGCAGACAACTTCTTTCCACTCCACCTGAAATCAGTTCACATTGTTTGTGAGATAATATGGTAACTGTTTTTAACCAACATTCACTTTGCCTGCACTTTATACAACACAAATAGCATCTACTGTGATCATTTGTAGAATTCCATATGCATATGCATAGGCGGAGGGTGATTTTTGTGCTTGGGAAGGCTACTTAACCCATTCCTTGCCAGTATGCTTTGATTTTGCCTCTCTGCTTATGTCCTGTAAACACACGGCATGTCATAGAAGAAAGTGCAATTTCTGTGTTTTTTCTGCTGTCCCATGTACCTTTCTATTTATCCTTTTGCTCTCTTGCTAGTTTCTCATCTGCAGGTGCCACTACTTTATTCCTTATTTTTAATTTGTCTCTCTCTGTTTATACTGCTTTCCATCATTGCCTACACATTCTATTTTTTATCCCCTTTTCTCTTGTTTCTTCTCATTTACCCAATCCATCTTCTCTTCTATCACTTCACAAGTTTTGTTACTAGTGACCTTGTATTTTACCCCCCCTCCATATTTCTGTGCCCTGACTTCATGTTCGATAATTTGATATGCATGTTCTACTATTTTTTTTACTGTTTCCAGGCTGGTGGGGAAAGGGACAGAAAGTAATAAAAGCAAAGTAATAAAAATAAAAATGATACCTCGGTGCTAGCCCAAACAAGGTTGCCAACTTTTTCCGGAAAAAAATACCATCCTTCCTATATATTTATCTTTTTTTTCCTATTAATAACATTGGGATCAACCATAATTTTTACCAGCCAGGCCAGTAAAATACCAGCCAGGTGGCAACTCTAGCCTTGACACACATAACCCAGGAACAGTTAATCACAGCAGCAGACACACAGTAAAGTCCCAGTCCTGCCTCTATGGGATTTGCTGGGCTGCAGGAAGCTTCAAATTTCTTCCACCAGCCTAGCCAATCATCTTGAGGTTGTACTGGGACTTACATCTAAAGGTGGGGGGGAAGGAAGTAAAGCACTTTTTTCTGTTTTTTTTCTTAAAACTTTATTATCAGCCCGGTGGGCCCAGGTGTTAGTGGACCCTCATGCTGCTAAACATTTGGACTATTTCATGGTCATTCCTTATTTCTATGAGAAAAAAGGCTAAATAGATGGAATAATAAATTATAGTATGTAAAGAAAAGAGACTAGGAGGATAGAGGATCATTGAGGAGAGGAAGAAAATAGTACTGAGAGTGGGCCCTAAGTCTGAAGTATTTTAGTGGGCCCCTGGTCTAAGGTTTTTTGGTGGGCCCCTGGTGTCCCAGTCTGACACTGCCCATATGTAAAATGTGCCTAGGTGCAGTAACCTATAAACACCAATAGGATGTTTGCTTTTAAACAGGTGATGACCAGAAAATGGTACCATCCCCAGAGAGGGGAAAAGTCTTGAATGTGTGCTGTTGAAATGCTGATGAACAGCGTTCCTGTGACTTTATGTTGGGTACAGGGGCATTTCTCTTCCCCTTGACGCCCCCTCGCTCTCAAGTACTTCTTACACCGTTCTTACACAGGAACAGGTCCAGGGGGGGGCACATCACTAATGCAGAGAGAGCAATTGTGGTCTCTGCACTAGAAGAGTCAAATATCCGGTTTAATAACCAGAAATTCATCTCAGTTACCAGAAGTGGCTTTTTGCCTCCCCTGGTAACTTGGGGGCTGCTGCCGTCTGAGGTGAGTTTCTCAACTCCCCTCATGGAAGCAGTGCCCCTGTTGGGAAGTGTTTACTCGAAATAAACCTGTGTTTTTGCCTGAAGATGTGGTGTCCCTGTCTCTATGCTCTAAGCTTACTGCCTACTGCTATTTCCCCCAAAAACTGGCAGACAGTGTACAGGCAGAAGGCTTGTCACACAAGCTATTCGCTAGTCTTCCATCCATGGTAAGGTTACATTTGTCAGCAACTTCTACCAAACTTAGTTTTGAAGTTTTATTTTCTAATGTCCTTGTATTCTGTGATTATTCATCAATGCTGCTAAATGTCCAGTGAACAGGGAGGACACATTTATCAATGAGGCATGGTTTACACATGAATCATGTCCCGGCTCTATTAGGAGGACATAAACTGAAAGTGAGTCTAACAAATTAGCTACTAGGCCACTTATCTCTGGTGTGTAGGCTATATCTGCTGTATCATGAATGCTTAGCAAAAATAGTGTTTAGACTTTACATTTTGCACATCCTTAATGAATGCACTCTATAGAGCTTTGGTCATAGAGAAGTCTAATCCTGAGAATTATTGACATACCCTGTCTAAATATACTAATGTACATGGGAATAACTGCTGGTGGATATTTTCCCCTACTGACTAACGGCAGACAAAAAAGAAATTCATAGACCTCAAATCACTATTATAAAAGCACCTGAGCCTTCCCATCAGGCAAAGTACAGCTAGGAGCACCTCTAGGATTAATAATGAGCATAAAAATGAAGTGCCATATACAGAGTGAGCTCCTAAATGTACTAAGCATAAAGCAAAGTGCAATTAGAGGTTAGCTTTATTATGGATACCATTTAATTGGTCTTTTGAAGCTGTCTTCAGCCAATCATTTTTTACTATGCACTTGGGTAGATCTGCAGCAAGCAGTCTCTTTCCCTGTACGTGAAATGATTTAAACTCTTTATGACCATTGCATCAATAGGTCTTATTTACTTTGCTAGCGATTTGCCATTTTGATGTACACACATATATATATTATTTTGTATTGAATCTAAATATATATATATTTGTTTTGTTTGTTTGATTATGTTTAAAACCTTCCTGGCTCACTAAGTGATGAACAAAATTTTTCACCAAGTTTCCCCGCGAAAATAATGCCCATAGGTTCTAATGGGTGAAAAAAATTGCAACTGCGGCAAAAAGTTGCTGTGAAAAAGTTTGCCAAGACAAAAATAACGCAGAGACAAAATAGTCGCCATTATAATAAATGCCCAGTGACTTTAATGCATTTTGAATTGAGAAAAAACGCCCTTGACTTTAATGTATTTGGACAAAAAGTCACAAGACAAAAAAGTCACCAAGACAAAAAAGTCGCCACAAGAAAAACACCCATTGACTTTAATGTATTTAAAGCGGTAAAAAAAAAGAGTTGCACAAGAAAAAAAATATTGTAGCATGTAAAACAATGTGTTGCCTTTTGACTTTAATGCATTTTCCAATAGTTAAAGTCAGGTTATGAACTTAACTTGAACTAGAGAGTGGCATAATATATGAAGGTGATGCGAAGGGAAACCTGAATCCTATTGACATATTAAAGAAAATTCAAATGTCTCCCTTACAATATGATAAAGCAATGATGCCATATAGTACTAAAGAATAAATAGCTTAGAAGGAGAATAGAACAACTATATAAATAATAAAGGAATTTTGATAGGAAGCCAAGAGAGGAATTCAGATGAGGTGCGTTAAGGGCATCCAAAGATGAAAAGTATTAATGGATACAACATCAAAGTAAGAGTAAGATATCAGCCAAGATGTAGGACTCATTTTTAAGATCACTGGTACCAGTTTCAGAGCAGTTCACCATTTTTGTATCAGGTTTCTGCTAGATCTTCCCAGTGTAGCCTTCTACTGCATGTTTCCCATACTGAGTAACCTGGGAGGAGGATGCACCAAGATCAACCAGTCAATCTGCCCTTACATATGTACACATGGAGACCTGTTTTTCAAAATTTGAATTTGAGAGTTTTAGATTTTTTTTTAAATGTCAACAAATGCGAAATGTGTGTTTATTTGTTGAAAAAAAAACTTTATTGGAAAATTGATTGGATAAAACGTGAAATAAACTTGGAATGCAGAGAATTCCTATTTTTCTCATTTTCAATGGATGAGTTTTTAAAAAATCTTTAAAATCCAAGTTTTTTTTTTATACTTTTTTTTGAATTTGTGAGTTTTAAATAAAAAAAACTTAAGTTATTGTAAAAATTTGAATGTAAATGTTTATAAATCAGCCCCATGGAATTTCGTAGAAAAAACCCTGAAGGGCAGCCAATGGGAACCTTTTAAAGAAGTTGTGAAAAATTGTGCATTTAACCTAAAATTGCTCCATAAGCTCTCAAAAGTAGTAATCCAATCTTAACTATGAATAGAAGAGGATTCTTCAGTTAGAATCATTCCATCTAAACTGTCCATACACAATAAAAGAGGCTAACTTGGCCCATCCAAACTAAGTTGGCAGCTTACTAGCCTGTGTATGGGGCCCGACCGATATATGGTTGAAAATTGGACAGTTATCAATCAGGCAGGTTTGAAAATCTTATTAAACAAGGACCACATCTGCATGTTGATGGTCTCACTGTACAATCCAATCGTTGGTCCAATAATAGGCTGCACCTATATGATTGATTTCTGTCCAGCTAGTGACCCCCCACTTAAAGGAAAACTATACCCCTGAACAATGTAGGTCTCTATAAAAATATATTGCATATAACAGCTCATATTTAAAACCCTGCTTCGTAAATAACCCTTTTTCATAATAATATACTTTTTAGTAATATGTGCCATTGAGTAATGATACTGTAAATAGAAAATTGCCATTTTAAAAAATAAGGGCCGCCCCCTGGGATCCTAGGATTCACTGTGCACACAAACAAACCATACATGTTAGGTCACATGAGCCAATTAACAGACAGAGTTCTGTCTTTTGCTTCGCCACTTCTTCATTTTACAGTTCAAGCTGTAGTATTTCTGGTCAGGTGATCTCTGAGGCAGCACACAGACCATCATAAAATGGTGGTTCAAGGCAAAAGATGTAAAAGGGCAATATTTACTTGAATATATATTCCAGTTTGGCAAGATTCTTTAATATGCCACTTAATTTGATATAAATCTGTTGCTTACATATTAATTTTGGGGGTATAGTTTTCCTTTAAATGTCTATTTTTCTCAGAGTCCTGCAGGAACTTCTTTTCATAGGTGCTCCTTTAATTCTGCACCCTGAAAACAATATACCACAGAAGTTGCATTTTTACTTTCCTCGTGCAATTAGCTCAGGTCTCTTACATGTCACTCGACTCTTTCTGCTTCTTCTGTAGTTTCCCACTCCCTGCTGCCTTCCCTCCTGCACATCTGAGAGACGCAAGGGCTCCCTGCACAGCTAAACCTAATCGTTTTTGTCAACAATGCATTGAAAATTGCTGACTTGCAGCATGAGCAACTTACATTTATTTAAAAAAAAAATCATACATACTGTATAATTAAAAAAAAAAAGGAATACTTGTAATATCCCTGGACGCAGAGAAAGCCTTCGATAGGGTACATCATGGCTTTCTAGAACAGGCTTTAAAAACGTATGGCATAGATGGTTGGGGTTTAAAGGCTATTCTGGCACTATACTCTAATCCTATAGCGAGAATAAAAATGGGAGGTTTTCTTTCGGACAGATTCTCGCTCTCCAATGGGACACGTCAGGGGTGCCCCATGTCCCCCCTAGTGTTCAATTTAATAATGGAAACCTTGGCACAAACAATAAGGGAGGAACAGGGGATACGAGGCATAGAGGTGGGGCAAAAAATACACAAGATCGGCCTATATGCGGACGATGTTATTATAGTACTTACTAACCCTGAGGAAGGTATCGAGGTACTACAAGGCATTTTGGAGAGATTCGGAAAGGTGTCCTTCTACAAGATTAATGTAAGCAAAACCCAAGCTATGAGTATCAACATACCTGATACCATACAGCAGAAACTCCAAGCCACATATATGTTTGATTGGAAACAGCATCAGCTGAAATATCTGGGGATCCACCTTACGAAATCACCAGATCACTTATATAAGGCAAATTATCTAGGTCTACTCAACAAAGTCAAAAAAGTGATAGAAACTTGGAAACTTAGCATGGTCTCTTGGTTTGGGCGCATAGCGATAGTGAAGATGATGGTCCTCCCCATAATTCTATATACAATGCGATCTGTCCCGATTTTGATCCCAAGACCATTTTTTCGGGACATTCAAAAAATCATTACCTGCTTTGTTTGGGCGAATAAAAAACCCAGAATAGCAAATCACCTCATGACTCGATCTAACAAATTAGGGGGCTTGGCAGTCCCGGACATTGAACGCTATTATAAAGCCAATATCTTAGCGCAAACTTGTACCTGGCACCTGCAGCCACAAAAGAAAAGATGGCTGGAACTGGAACAGCACTGTGTCGCCCCACATTCCCTACAACAAATCTTATGGTCCCAATCGCCGGAACGAGTCGTTGGTACACCTTTATTGGACACGGTGAAAGCCGGCCTGCAAATTTGGTCGGTTAACGCAGGCCCGGAAGGTAGAATTCCTTTCCCGTCCCTTAATGCACCAATACGAATGTTGGAGTTGCACACTACTACCAAGCTTAAGACCTGGGAAAACTTGGGCATGTCCTCACTTAGAGACCTATACGTGGGAGGTCGATTGAAGGCTTTTGAACAATTACAACAGGAGTACCAGGTACATAAATCAGATTTTTATAAATACTTACAAATCAGGCATTTACTCTCCAAATTTCCTAACCCATATGATAGAGATCGAACCTCCTTGGAGATCCTGTGTCACAAAAACCCAACAGCGCCTAAAGGTATTGCAAGATGTTATGACCTACTATCTACAAGGTTCATACAGGGAAAGTTCCGGCGATATTGAGATGGGAGGATGACCTCCAACAAACCTTTCCGTGGGAAGAATGGTCGGGGGCCATCAGGAGGATGAAATCACATACCAGCTGCGCGGACCATCTAGAAAACTATTTTAAAATACTACACAGATGGTACTATACTCCAGACAGACTCGCACTGATGTATCCGGGTACCAGCAATCTCTGCTGGAGAGGCTGTAAAAACAAAGGGTCAATGCTACATATATGGTGGGGCTGTGCTGTACTGCATAACTTTTGGACCAAGGTATATCACACTATTACAACAGTATTAAATATAACAGTTACAAGAGCGCCTGCGACGGCCCTTCTTGGCTTAGACACCAACATAAACGATAGGATATCGGAGAAACTGCTGACTCATATTTTTATAGCAGCTCGGAGACTAATAGCTAGATGTTGGAAACAAAAGGAATCCCCCACAGGTGATCAGTTAATACAAGAGATAAATTCCAATATTCAATATGAGAGAGCAGCACTGACGGCGATGAACCATCCTCTCAGTGATAGTCAAAAATGGCATCATTGGACTCTATTCTACGATAGGACAATCAAAGGTTCACTAAATCCACCACAGGGCAGCAGTAAGAGCTGAGGGATGTTAGAGACGTACTGATAGGGTAATCAAGCTTTGATATATGTTATACAGATAACAGGTTTGTTAATGGTTGGAATGAAGCCGCACTGGTTTATGCCCAAGTTCATTTCTCCCCCATTCCCCCTCCCCCCCCACCCTATCCCCTATATAGCGTGACTATACATAGGCAGCTTATCAGAGGTACAATTATTGAGCAATCATGTGTATCTTACATGTTATGCAGTTACTTCTCAGATGTATATTGATACTCCTGTTCCTTCACTGTACTTGAAAAGTATGTATCACTAATATCTGCTTTTTTCAATAAAGACAAAATTTGAGTGAAAAAAAAAAGGAATATGTAAAAAAAATAATTAGGAAACAGTGATGATATATTTAACACTTATTCATGGTGGGTCCTGGGCAAATGTCTGTTTGTTAAACCATCCCTGATTATGATGACCCATACAGACAAAAGTCAAGCATTTCAGCTTGTACGTGTTTAGAAGCATGCATCTTTTCTGCAAGTGATAGATCTGAAAGATCTGGCCCATCATTAGTTTTCATCTGCAAGCCTAATAAGCCATTAATGCTCTGCTGTCATTTTCTGTGTATTATCACAATTAAATTAGCCCCTGCTGTGAAGATGGTACTAGTCACCTTGGCAAAATGTAGTTATAGAAGCAAACAACTTGTGCCTTTATAACTCTGCAACTGGTGCATTAGAAAATTGCTAATTATGCAAAGTAGGGAGACCACTTGTCACTTATACAATGCTCTATAATGGTGCCAGGCACTTACCTTTATTGAACAGTGTGCGTTTGCTTAGGACGAAGCCAGTGTGGCGTTTTTACGTTTCGTTTTGAAAAAAGCTTGGTCGGGAGTAAATACGTCACTGAAATAACACACGACCATCAACATGCATTTTTGATGCGTGTTTCAGCACGTAGGTTTCTTTTCCCAACATGCAATTCTCATTGTCCTCGTTCCCCATAATTCTGCTGGCTAGAAATAGAAAAGCTATTTAAAAATAGAAAAGCTACTGTATTTACATGCAAAATGGAGCAGGAATGATCGTCAATACACAACATAATTACGTCACCGGCCTAATACGCCATAAAACCGTATATGCGTAATGTACCTCACAAGAATTTGGATGCCATATTCAAAATACGTTGCGTATTTACGTATAGTGTGGTTCCAAACATGCAGATCCCATAGAGTCTATTGATTTGGTAGCCAATGACGCCAATACTGGCGTCCCGTGGCGGATTTCGGCTTGCACGCACCCTGTGAGAATTGCCATAGTGTGTTGTTTTTCATTAGTTTCAGTTGTAGTACAGTTTATGTGTTTGTATGCCTGACAGAGCTTTTTTAAAAATGCAGCGTAAAAATGCCACGTCTGGCCTTGCCCTTATGCTTATAAAATTTTCCCTACAGTTGTACATGGTCTTATGCTGTAAAGGTGAACTGTAAAAAAAGAGAAATGCATTTCTATTCAAACCTTATGTAACAACAACCTATACAAAATACCAATTAAAGCACTAAGAAAAATCATTTTAAAGGGGAAGTTCACCTTTACGCCAAATGTGGAAACGTGGTAGGTTGCGCTCTACCAGAAAACGAACCCAAAGTAACAGTTAAAAAGAAAAATCTTTATTGGAACATATAAAAATATCTAAATGTTTGGCTGATTTCGTATCCTGCACTTATTCATTCGTGCAGGACACAAAATGTGTCAAGCATTTATATATTTCTAAATGTTCAAACACATATTTAACTTTTTAACTGTTTATTCAGGTCGGTGGTCTAGTACACCTACAAAGTTTGGAGTGTTTGAGTTCTCCCCTTGCTGCGGCTCAGGGCTGCTGCACCTGGGCCACCGATATCACTTGGTGAGTTCCGAGATAGCAGATTAGAAGTAACTGCTGTACATTTTGACATTTGTCTAGTTGATGTGGGAGGGACTTGGGGCTTGAGCACCGAGGTCATAGTCTTTACAGGGGGGGGGGGGAATATCTATTGACCTTGTGTAATGGCCTTTTTGGATAACATGAAGTTCACCTTTACTCAACATTTTTGTATGTTATAGAGAAACCATTTCTATGCATTTTTTCTGTAGAACTTCTTATTTGTTGCTAAGATAATAAAACCTTCGCCATCAGTTATCAGTATAAATTCCAGATGAGAGAACAAAACAAGTAAAATCATGTTTAAAAAAAATGGAAAATAAAAACTAAAGCCCAAATGCAAATTGTATTAAAATTTTAAGCCTTCACACCATACTAAAAATCTATTTTAAGGTGAATCGACCAACAACCCCATTAAAGCAAAATAATTTTTTTAAAGACATTTGTTACACAAGGTTCTACACTTATGTCTATGTAGGTGGCCATACACGGGCAGATAAAGCTGCCGATATCTGTCGTTTAGACCAATTTGACAGCTAATCTGCCTGTGTATGGAGACTTCCGACGGGTCTTTCCGATCCATATCTGGACACGATATAGATCGGGAAGGTTTGATTTTTCTCCCCACCGACCCATCGGAGCCCATTGCGCTCATAGGGGCGAACGTTCAGATTACCCCCAATATAGCCTTGCCGTTAGTGGCATATCGGGGAAAAGATCCTCTAGTTTGGCGATGTCGCCAAACGAGCGGTTCTTATAGTGTATGGCCATACATTTGGAGCACTTCCAGATTTGCAGTTTCTGGCCCTTTGATGAAGTAATTCATCCTCTTGTGTCGCCTTTATATGAAAAAAGAGAGCATTCTATTACAAATGTTTCTTGTAAGTACCCTGCAACAGAAACCCAAGAATTGCTTTCTAACCCATGATTTGCCACTGCTAATGTGCATAACTCTGAACTGCAGTAAAATAAGGAATATTTCCTGCAATATGTCTGAGCCGAGCTATTGACAGATATTAAAGGAGAGATTTGATTAATCTGCATAGCTCAGCTCACCCTTTAGTCTGTTTTTCAAATTAGTCTTCCATACTTTGGAGCAAATGAAATGAGAAGGGCGTCCATGCGAGGGGAGGGTTGCATTTGAAAGCTGACCTGAAACCTATTCTCAGAGTGTCCTAACATATTAAGGGTGTGTCATAAGGAATTAATGTGATATGGCTGCTTCTCTCCTGGCCTAGACAGAGCTGGTTGCTTGTCCAAAGAGAGAACTTCACAAAAGGCACATGACTCCTGAATTGTATTTTCCTAACGGAAATCCAGTTTATGATTGCTGGTAATAATGATGTTATTTTCAAAGAGAAACTTGTGTTTTATTTAACCATAAGTGGACTTGATCTACTAAATGAGTGCAAAATCTCGAAAAAAAAAAAATTCACACTTTTCCCATATTGCAACATTCTTTGCTAAACTTCTAGGATAACTGTACCCATCACAACTGGGTGCACAATTCTGCACAAGACACAAGAGGTGCAAAATGTTGTGGCAGCCTGTCAAAGCATTTGTCAAGTACTCAGCTCGCTTGTGCCAAATCATATTGTGTGTTGTGCCTCACAGAATAGGTACAACTGGGACATTGGTGGAGGGCACTTGTATGGATGGAGTGCGAGTATACATAGGCCCTTTGTGTATGGTGGGCACCTAGCACTGCATCTGTAAATAAGTCCTTTGTTCTCTTTATTTGAATTGCCATAGGGTCTTTACAATATGTGTTTTGTGTATAATGATTAATTGTACCATCTCTCAACATGTTCTTGGTCCTTTGCTTTTCAACTTGTTTATTAATGACCTGGAGGTGGGCATACTGTTTCTATTTTTGCAGATGATACTAAATTGTGCAGAACTATAGGTTCCATGCAGGATGCTGCCACTTTGCAGAGTGATTTGTCTAAATTGGGAAACTGGGCAGCAAACTGGAAAATGAGGTTCAATGTTGATAAATGCAAGGTTATGCACTTTGGCAAAAATAATATAAATACAAGGTATACACTAAATGGCAGTGTGTTGGGAGTCTTCTTAACTGAGAAGGATCTGGGGAGTTTTGTGGATAACAAGTTGTCTAATTCTGGGCAGTGTCATTCTGTGGCTACTAAAGCAAATAAAGTTTTGTCTTGCATAAAAACTCAATGGATGAAAACATAATTATGTCTCTTTATAGGTCCCTGGTAAGGCCTCATCTGGAGTATGCAGTGCAGTTTTGGACTCCAGTCCTTAAGAGGGATATAAATGAGCTGGAGAGATTGCAGAGACTAAGTGCAATTAAACTGGTTAGAGGGATGGAAGACTCTATGAGTTTAGACTGTCAAGGTTGGGGTTGTTTTCTCTGGAAAAAAGGCGCTTGCGAGGGGACATGATTACACTTAGAGGACATTATAGACAAATAGCAGGCGACCTTTTTACCCATAAACAGGATCACCGCACCAGAGACCACCCCTTCTGTCTAGAAGAAAAGAACTTTCATTTGAAGCAACATAGGTGTTTCTTCTTTAGTGAGGTTGTGGAATGCACTGCCGGGGGATGTTGTGATGGCTGATTCTGTTAATGCCTTTTAAGGAGAATTCAACCCCTTTTATTAAATACCCCTACCCCCTACCCTAAATAGACCGCCCCCAGCCTACCTGGTACCCCTGGCACCAGCTATTTTTCAGAAATTTTCGTGAGGGAGGGGGGGTCTATTTAGTGTAGGGGGTAGGGGTATTTAATAAAAGGGGTTGAATTCTCCTAGAGTGGCTTGGATGATTTCTTGGACAAGCATAATATAAAGCTACTAAAATCTACAGTATAGTTAGTGTATGGGTATTTACATATATTTTGTGTATGGAGGGATCAGTATGTGTGTATGTATGGATGCTGGGTTTAATTTGGAGGGGTTGAACTCGGTGGACTTTGGTCTTTTTTTAACCCGATCTAACTATTTAATTATTTCACAAAGCTCCTCTGTTTCTGCTTCTGAGTTTGCTAAGGCTCCCCATTGAACCACTTGATCTACTTTAAATCTGGAATTATACATTGTATGTATATAAATACATGTATGTTCTTTTGCAGTACACCAGAGCACATACAAAAAAAGGTGTGAATACATTTTTATAACATAGAAATGTGAGTAACTCCTAATGAAAGTTATATGCATATATAAATTATCCAATCCTATACACGTTACTGCTGTTGGAGTTTTTTACAGGATGACCATAACTGCAAATATTTACTATTCTGTGACCTAGAACTACATGATCATTTGTGTAGATGTGTGAAGATACTGAGAATAGCTCCTGACAGGTAGATGCAAGGCCATTGAGCCCAGCAGGACAAGGGGCCCACCAATAGACATTTTTTCATGCTGCAAAAAAAGATAAGGCAGTATATACCCGAGTATAAGCCGAGTTTTTCAGCATCCAAAATGTGCTGAAAAAGTCTACCTCGGCTTATACTCGAGTCAGTGGGCACTAGCTGAGATTGCAGTCACTTTTAATCATTCCTATACCAACAGTTCACTTGGGAAGAGACTGCAATATCCCACAATGCCCTCTGTTGGTTTTATGAAAGAATAACAGTGCGCCCTCTGTTGGTTATATCAAAGAATAACAGTGACTGCAATATCACACAGCGCCATCTGTTGGTTGTATCAAAGAATAACAGTGACTGCAATATCACACAGCGCCATCTGTTGGTTGTATCAAAGAATAACAGTGACTGCAATATCACACAGCGCCATCTGTTGGTTATATCAAAGAATAACAGTGACTGCAATATCACACAGCGCCATCTGTTGGTTATATCAAAGAATAACAGTAACTGCAATATCACACAGCACCATCTGTTGGTTGTATCAAAGAATAACAGTGACTGCAATATCACACAGCGCCATCTGTTGGTTATATCAAAGAATAACAGTAACTGCAATATCACACAGCGCCATCTGTTGGTTGAATAAAGGATTAACAGTGATGGCAATATCACACAGCGCCATCTGTTGGTTATACGATAGATCAGTGATGGTTTTATGACACACAGCACTCTCTGCACAATTCTCTGTCACCATCAACTTTGCAAAGAAGTCCGGTCGATCGCTGGGGGAGTCTCTTTGGTGGAAGGTGCGCTGCTGGGAGACAGGGCTGTAGTTGTGTCTAGGCTTATACTAGAGTCAATAAGTTTTCCCAGTTTTCGTAGGTAAAATTAGGTACCTCGGCTTATACTCGGATCGGCTTATACTCAAGTATATACGGTACTCTGAAAGTTGTAAAAATGTGAAACATTTTCCTAAAGAGCAAAACAAAATGCAATGCAAATTCAAGTGGTTATCATCAGTTTATCATTAGGATTAGCAGGGATTGATATGAATCCCGTTATTAGTGATGAACTAATGCGTATGAACAAACCAAGTAATAGGAAAGAATGGGTATGGACAAAACCTGCATCTAGCACCCAGACCAGGATCCCACCCTGAGCCACTATAAAACTCAGTGGGAGCCACCTATTGTGCTAAATTAAAAGAACCAAAAGAGCACTGATTGTGTGTTTTTGTGAAACCAAGGAAAACATTTGGGCAGGTGATATGAATTGAAAACATAGTAGAATGAAGAAAATCGATAACTACAAAACAATAAAGATTGCAATGATGGAGAGAGTGGGAGGGATTAGCAAGCCATACATTACAAGCACAGGCTAATTAAAAAAAGGCATTTGGATGATATATATTGATGCTGCTAGTGCATTTTTCACTCTCCTGTGCATGTTCCCATTTAGCAGTGCAGAATATGCTATGCCTATTATAGATATTACACTGTTTTGTTATCTGTTGAAATACAAATTCCACATGTCATTCTGTGCAGCAAAGACATGGAAGCCATAACACACCAATTGTTTGTTTTTCCTAAAATCCCTTTCTTAAGCTAAACTGAAAGCTGCTGAAATCCCATCTCTTCTTCCACTGATTAGTGACAGATCACACAATTTCCTATTGGCATTCCAAATAAACAGGAATATGCTGGTGTTTGTGTTTCCTTGTCTTGCAGTTAGAGTTGTTGTTACTTTCATCTTCTCATACACTCCAGATTCTTACCTCAGCCCCCCCCATTGACTACATATTCTGAAAAGTATACTTTGTGTGTTTCACTATACCTGCAACTGATTTGCACCTAAGGAATTACACATTAAATAAATTTCTGGCCGCACACACTTTAGCACAAAGGAAATCATACCCCCACTGACTTAGAAAAAAATTATGTTGCTTTTACATAGCATTCACAAACCAGGCACACAATGTGGTGCACAATGGTTATAAAAAACATAACAAATTATTGCACTTTGCATTTGCATTAGTAGATGAGCCCTAACAAAGGAGAGAAAACCTAATCCCAAATAAATCTAAGAAAGTGTTAAGATGGTCATACATTGAAAGGTCTGCTGAGGTTGGTTGAGGTGGATTATATTGGGCTGATCCAATTGCTAGGTTTTGGGGTAAGGACCATATCAATGAGTTGATGTGATCATCATGATGATCACCTGATGTGATTTTTAAACCTGTCTTATCAATACCTGTCTGATTTTGGCAGGGGCGATCTTGGAGTTGCTGCCACCAGAGGCACCAGCCCCGATGCCGCCCCCTCTCCCACTCAACACTTAAAACTTCAGCATCGGAGCAGATCAAAGGAGCATCACTAGTGCAACGCGAGCGGTAGCACTCTCTGCTGTAGTGGAGCTGAATTTTAGCATTTTGCTGCCCCTGGTAACTAGCTACTCACCTTGTCTCAGGAGAGGTCCTGATCTTAGGTCAGATATCAGTCGGGTAGTCCAATTAGAATGCTCCACATACAAGCAGATAAGCTGCTGGCTCAGACTGATGGAGCCTTTGTATGACAACATTTAAGGAAACAGGTACCCTCATCGTTAGTAATAAGCAAACCAATGTAAACTAAGCATTATCAATTTAAACTAGAATCATTTTTATGTTTTGTAACCATAGTAAGCTGCTCAAAGCTGCAAATGTTCATAACAACTTTTGACAAAGCTTTATGGGCCACGGTGTCACTATTTATAGGGCCAATTTTTTACCCCATCTTTCTCCTTCCCACAGGGGCACGTGTGGTTAACTAAGTCCTAGATCTGACCACCACTTTATCAAAACCACTTTTCCCCTATCACAGACTGACCTTTAGTAGACCCCCAAACATTGCTGTTTGCAAATTACTTTGGGATATCTTTCAAATCCTACTTTATATGTAAGATAAACATGCCCAACAACACAATGTGAATTCAGATAATAATTTTATGAGTTTATTAGGGTACATGGCAAGAACAACCAATCCGTATACCTACTTATATGTGAGCAGAAGACAGAACAGAGTTCTTCCAATTGTTGTAGAGTAATCTTGTAGTGAATATCTTTTACAAGCACTTTCACTGCTTTATTCTGTCCCTATAAATATTTTAACCCAGACATCAGTTAACAAGCAAAAAACATGCTTACTGCATTTTCTATAGGACTTTTTGGTGCTCCTTCCCATAAGATTTTTTTGATCTCCTTTCTAATCTTTCACTAATATAGACTGTATACTTACCCATCCCTTTCTATACAGAAGCCAGGAAACATCTCAGAACAAACACACATCAGACTTGGCTTTTTTATTCATGACGTCATGAGTCTGCCAGACTGATTTTGACCTACAATAACTTATTGAGAGTTATGTTGCACCCTTTCTTTGTTTTTAATTTCCGGATTCTCAAATGCCCGACTTCCCTTCATCCTTTCCACCAACCCATACTCATAACAAAGGATGTCTTGCAATAAATATATTTGGTGGCATTTTCAGTTAACAAATGTGCATTGTTCATTCCCAGTCTGTGATGTTTGCAATGGGTGTCACAAAATACACTTACGCACACACAAAAATATAAAGGTTTTGTTTCACATCTCTTCCTCTTTAAATAATGACCACTTCTGCCATATGAACAGCAAGAGTTTCAGAGACATGACACTGTTGCTTAATTTTCCAGGCACTCCATCTGCCAACTAATATCACCTTTGTTATACAGAATGAAGTGGACTCCGTTATTGTATTTTCCTTTTCCTTTTATTTCACTGTGCAAAAAACAATTCTAGGTGGTGATCCCCTTAAACAACAATCTTGCTTTAGCTTCTACCAAAGCTTTGCCTTCCACTGTGCTTATATTGTTGAATACAGAAAGGGTTAACACATGTTCAGAATAAACTTCATAGAGATTTTTTATAAAGGAGACAGCTATGGGTGTCTGGAGAACTTTATCAGATTAGGTGGACACTGTGTGCAGCATGAGACAAACACAGAAACCTTTACTGGACTAGTGGGCTGTTTCAGAGCTAATGGTTTCTAATTCTACCACGTGGATATAAAAACTGCCATTTTATGTACCCAAGAGAGTGGGGAGCAGAGGACTTGTTTCAAAACGCCAACAGGAGCAGCAAGACATATACAACTACAGTGACACAACCAAAATCATTCTTTCCTATATAACTTTATATATTCTGAGTCCTAATAAATTCTCGCATTTCCCTGATTCTTTATTTTCAAGCTAAACCTTACTGCATGCAACCCCATTGCACTGAACCTATTTACCGATGGCTGTTTAGACATCAATGTGTCTGAAACATTCCTTATTTGTTTATGTTCCATGAATTTGGTGTCACGTTTTTTTCCGGCTTTGCTTAGGAGTGCTACGGAAAAAACACATAACATTTTCCCATTTTCATTCCTAGCTTGTGGGCTTGTAACCTTAGCTGAATAAAGATGCAGTATCACAGAAAAAAAAAATAGCAACACAAAGAATGAATGTTGTTGAAATTTCTATCACTTATCAGGTTATGTGAGTTCCTCAGCACTCTCTGTGGGTTTCTGAAGGTGTTAACAAACTGCACTTACAGCTCGTTCTTTACAGACCTCTGTCATTAGGATTGTGAATGAACAAAGAAAGGAGCATTTCTTCTTTCTTGGTTAAATTAGTTTGCCCTTCAGACATAAAGGGTAACATAAGGTGCACTAATGAGACAAACAGTTGATTGGTTGCCATATATTACTGCAGTAGCAGACATTTGCTCACTGTTAGGAAATGTGACCTGTATGAGGAGGAAAGTTACTTATAATGTGCATCTATTTAATAGCCTGTCACATGGCTCCTTATGGATATAAGTGCTAGGGAGTCAAGTCTCTTAACTATGCATGCAGTAGCTTGCTACAACATAAAATAAGGCAAGTGGCACACAGGGTGTTTCCTCCACCAGCACCATTTTAGTACCAGCACTTCTTGGTCTGAAAGTGTAAGGAACTGTAAGGGATCTCTATGGAGGATGAGGACTGATATTGTGTATGTGCCCACAGGAGATAAGAAGAGGTGATGAAGGAACAGGATGAGGTTGACGAGGGTGAACAATCAAGATCTGGCAGGATAGAGATGGAGTGGGTGATGAACAGAGCAGGTGGAGAACCAATGACTGGACATAGTGGGCATAGAGATAGAACCTGGAACAGGACTGGAACCAGAGCAGGACTAGAGTAGGGAACAGGAGTAAGACTGGTGGAGGAGTGAGAACAAGGGCAGGAAACAAGAGCCAGAGCAAGGAACAAAAGAGCTCGGGTTTGCAATGCTCATGGCATAGGCAAATGCTCAGACCCAAGGTGAGAGAGGCTTATATATGGATCCACTACCAGTAAAGCAGTAGCCCAAGTATTATTAAAAGTTAAAAAAAACTTTATTAGGGCATAAAAAAGCCTAACGCGTTTCGTGCCTGTACTTGCTCATAGGCTATATGAGTAAGTGACCATCCAAGCACAAAACACATTAGGCTTATGTATGTCTTATGTATATAAAGTCTTTTTAACTTTTAATAATACTTTTTTTTCAGAGAATTTATAGTGGAGAAAATTAAATATACTTGAATGCAATTTCCAGGAAAAAAAATCCACTCCAGCATTCTTTACACTCCTTCTGAATGCACTTGTAGAACTGACATGCTGGATGTATTTTTTTTTTAAAAAAAGGTGGAAATGCCTTTGCTGCCGCTACATCTATCTTTTTCATTCTTTATTAAAAAGTACTGAGCAGTTATTTGATTTAGAAAGCTCCTCGGGTCACCAACCTGTATTCATTGTTGAACTGTGCATTGAATGCAATTCATGAGTTAGCATTTATGTTCTCTCCTAGACACAGAGCTTTTTGCTAATATCATTCTGCAGCCATGATCCTGGTCATTCTGCTGATGGGCTGAATAGCTTGTCTCTTTCCAACTATCTTCTGCTTGTGGGGAGCTTTCTACAGGAAAGCACAATTCTCAGCTCTATTCCTCTCCAATTTGAATCCAAATGTTTGGCTCTTAAAGGAACAGTAACACAAAAAAAATTGTGATTCATAGTAATGACATAATGTACTGTTGACCTGCACTGGTAAAATGTGTGTATTTGCATCAGAAACACAACTATAGTTTATATAAACAAGCTGCTGTGTAGCCATGGGGACAGCCATTCAAGCCCAGGATACACAGTAGATTACAGATAAATTCTGAAGAATCCCTTTGTATGTTATAGATCTTACATGTATCTGTTATCTGCTGCATGTCCTGTGCCTTCTCCTTTTTCAGCTTTGAATGGCTGCCCCCGTAGCTATACAGCAGCTTGTTTATATAAACTATTGTAGAGTTTCTGAATCAAACACATCAGTTTTACCAGTGTAGCACAACAATACATTATATTTTAATTTTTTGGTATTACTGTTCTTTTAAGGTTACAGGATACTGCTCTACCAAGAATGGAGGTGTGGCTATATGGCTAGGGAGATGTTCGGCACAATTACAGTCATGCCACTTAGGTAGGTAGAACCGGAAAAATGGTGCATGTTGCTAATATTGTTGAATGTAAGTAGCCACAAGAGTGCATGGCATTTTAATGGACATAATTCTGTTGCTAACAATCATTAATGTGCCCTCATGAATCATTTTGCGAAATAATCTTTGGTTTTTTGAATTTTCTTTGTGTTCTCTACAAGTGCCATAAGTGTTTTCCTACTTCTGCATGAAGTTTGATATATTCCTTTTTTTCATGTGTCTCTCTTCTGAACTTCCCTTATCCTCTCTAGTTGGCTCTCTACTACTGTCTCTTCAGTCTGTCCATTTCCCATTCCACATCACAGTAATATATCCCCTTCACACTGTCATTTGCTTTTCCTCCTATCTCTCATTGTCCATTTCCTTGTTCTCTTTCCTAATCTAATGATCACTTGTGCTCTCCACCTTGCTCAGCAAGAATCTTGCAATCTTTTTAGGTCAATAACATGTCTCTTCTGTCAGTCTCTCATACCCCCAGCTATTTTCAGTGACTGTTTATCCCCCCTCTCATCCAAAACATTACTTTGTCACTGTCATTTACCTTACTATCTGTCATTTTCACTTTACTTTTACCTCCTCTTCGTTATTTTGAAACATTTATAATCCCTCTCACCTACTGTCACTGTCCCTTTATCCTATCTGCCTTCTCTCTCTTTCAGTGTCACTCTGCTGGGCATGTACACAAGTAGATAAGGATGTATAGTCAACATGTGTTGCTTCATAAAAAAGGAAGATGCCATGTATCTCCTATATGCAGAAGACTTTTTCAGTTTTGCATGGCCTGAAATGCTGTAATGCCCTAAGTATGCAATAAAGTCATTTTATTGGAATACATTTATTGTGCTGTTCCAGTTTTCTCCTGTATTTGTGTGCCGATGGGAAATGGCCATTGGAGAATGTTCACTGCCAAGGAAAATGAATTAATTGCATTACTGACTATTTGCTTCTAATTATGAAAATGATATTACCATATCAGCAGTGGCAGAAGACTTTCCTGCAGAAGAGCACTACTGTAAAAGGACTATGTATGTCTGGTGCAACTTATGACTAGTGAGCTGTGACTTAGGGCTTACTGGTTGCTGATAGGAATTATCACCAGTCATTGAACCCAGATCAACTAGAGCCAGACTCTAGTTACATAATGCCTTCCTTAGCTGTCTCCCGAGAATGCTGCATGTCTAGAAATACTAAAATGATAACTTAGGCACCAGCTGGTACCTCCCTATCTTGTGCTTCTGACTGGCACACAGACTAAGGGGCGTCCAAAGAGGCTGCCCAAATGCTGCCCATAACTCAGCCATTTTGAATACAGTGCTGCTAAACATAGGCACAGTGGTAATGATAGAAAGGCTTATTGCTTTGCGCTCTATTCCAGCAGTGTGCAAGGTGCAAAACACACCACAACCTGCACTGTGTTTAATAAATGAGCCTTATGTCAAACGGGACAAAATTCTGCTGGGCTTATTTTTACAAACAGTTTATTACCTGCCAAACAATTATCTACATTACTTACACAGGGCTCATTCATTGGAGGTCAGTAGCAATGGCGAATAACTGCTTGCTCTAGAAATCTGTAGACTATAGTAAGGTTTTCAGATCAATGGATTATTTCCAATACCTCCAGTCTGGTGGGCTTCACTACTTAAAAACGAATTGCATACAACTACTGATTGGATTCCGGTAACAATTTCAAGGATCATTCACAAATGCAGCTGCAAGTATGGCCACTCTAATACAATTATTGAACTCATTACCTAACATTTTGTCCCCCCCAGGTGATTACACCATTCTTTTGCTCATTTGGCGATATAACGTATGGCCAGATTAAGGCTATAGTAATGGCGATTGATGACTGCAGCTGCACTCAGGCAGAACAACCTGTCAAAACATCTCACAGAAATGCATTGCAAACACTTACCTACAGCAGACTGGTAGCAACAGGTGGATCAGAGTGCTCTCTTTAGCAGGTCTGAGTGGTCGTCCATCCACCACAACTAGGTCATCCATAGGTAGTTTCATGAACACCCTTTTTGAACAAAGCAGTGGCCAAAATACCCTGTGTGCTAGAGGGTTTGTGTTTTTATTGACCCAAATATTTGAATAAACAATATGAATATTATAGGCACCCAGTGAGTACAATCCTATAGTACATATGAGAAAGAATAAAATTCTGTGTATGTAAATTCTCCAGTGAGCCCCCCCCCCCTGACTTGGATGGATACTGTTCTCAAGGTAGCTTTGGTCGCTAGTACAGTGGCCTTGAGGGCAGAGCCACCTGCTTTGCTGTAAGAGCAGTTCTTTGTCTTTCTGTGCTATGAAGGGATATGCTCTCCCACTGCTAACTCCTTTATTACAACTCTATAAAAACTCTGTGATTCCTTTGTCAGGGTTCTGACTCTATATGAGTTCAGAATCCATAGAGCTTGTTTCAAATAAACTTTGTCTTTTACCTCATCTGATCTCCAGTTCCTGAAATTCCACAAAACAATGTTGAGAAATAAAGAGAGTAATCACAGCATCATATTGAGAGAACAAGGAACTCATTTGATCTTCAATTTCTCCTATTTACTTACATCAAGTTGTTTAAATGTATACTTCATTTAAATTTCAAGGTCATGCTCCCATTGCTGACCTTTAGCGAAGTACACATGCTCATATATACTTTTGATATGGAACAATCAGCCCAAACTGCTAGATCAACAGTTACATGCTGGTGGCAAGTAATGAAAAGGTCTTTTCAAAATATTCATCATGTCATCAAGTTTCATTGCATTATGGAGCTAAGCTTGCTGCAACATTGGTTCAACCAGACCAGTTTTATAACCAATGGAATGCCCATTAATCTCTATGGAGCGCCAAGGAATTCATTCTAACAGAAATGGGAAGAACAAGAAAGAAGCGTATGAAAAATGTGCTATAAAACGATTGCTATACCATCCACTGCAAAACCGCAAATCTATCATGACATGTTAGGTTCAATATGAGCTTATGAAACTACAAAAATAGAGTAAACTGATATATTTTTTATTATACGTTATTCATGTATCACTCACATATTGTGCAGAAAGAGATTATATATTATTTACATCAGTGGAGCTTACTGTATAAAATAAAGGAAAGCCACACAAGCATGTGGAGAAAGCACAAACTCCTTCCAGGCATCACAGGTCTGCCACAGCTGCTGATAGCAATTCTCTTTCTTCATACACAATGGCATTTTACAAACCATTTCATATTATGTAT
The DNA here is from genome assembly GCF_017654675.1 of Xenopus laevis. NCBI lineage: Eukaryota > Metazoa > Chordata > Amphibia > Anura > Pipidae > Xenopus > Xenopus laevis. The sequence continues at coordinate 72,444,168 of NC_054384.1, forward strand.
ATGCCCAAATAATACACCTTTCTTTGAAATGGGATCCAAAGCCTCTACAAAGCTGTCCCTCTGTTCCCCTGTGTTCTCTATAGAAATTGACCACAAATATAATCACAGATGCAAGAGAATTCACCAATGAGAATGCTGATTACCAGCACTATGTGAGACTCACAGAGTCATATTGCTTCTTATGAAGCATTATTAATAATATTATGTACAGTAATTTTGGATATGTAATTGGCTAGTAATTACATGATATTGGAGGAAGAACATTCTTGTACTAACAAGCTGTGCTTAAAGTAATAGTTCAGTGTAAAAATAAAAACTGGGTAAATAGATAGGCTGTACAAAATAAAAAAAGGTTTCTAATATAGTTCGTTAGACATCCGTTCACTTTATAGTGTTTTGGCTAAAAGAACAGAATATAACTTCCTGCTTTTCAGCTCTCTAACTCTGAGTTAGTCAGTGACTTGAAGGGGGAACCACATGGGACATTAACTGTTCAGTGAGTTTGCAATTGATCCTCGGCATTCAGCTCAGATTCAAATACAACAGTTATGACCCATTTGGCTTCCCCTCAAGTCACTTATTGGTTACTGCCTGGTAGTGGAACCAAGAGAGCTGCAAAGCAGGGAGTAGTGTTCTGGCTATTATTTTACACATCCAGTCACTCCAGCCTCTATACATTACATTTTTGGCTAAATAACTCTATTGAAAACATTTTTTGTTTTGTACAGCCTATCTATTTACCCAGTTTTTATTGTAATACTGAACAATTCCTTTAATGTTTCTATCCCAATACAGGTTCAAAGAACATAGAGCCAGATTAAGTGGGACAAGTCAGACAGGGCTGCTGCATGGGGGCCCTATCCCATTCAAGAGCGCCACCAACAATTGCAGCAGAAAAAGCGGACCTGGGTCAGTGGGGGGCCGCTGGGTTTCCCCCCATTGTTTCACCAGCCCAGTCTAACTCTGGGTGGGCAAAAAAACTATTGCTCCATGAGGCTGAAATTTTGTTACTTTCTATTACTTATCTTGCCATTCATATTCCAGTCTGTCGTTCACAGCCCTACCTGGTTGCTAGGGTAAATAGGACACTATTAGCTTCAATTCAGACACTGTTTATTTGCCTGCTTTCATAATGTGCTGCGTCTAATGTTGCTTTAGAAACTCATATATTTCCTGTATATCTGATCTTGTTTATAGAAATGTTGCTGTGATTAGTTCTGAAATTAAAATGTTAAATTGCAATTAAAAGCCTTCTTAATTGTGATTAAGCTACTGAAATACTATTGTATTTATTACAGGTCTTTTAATGATTATGTTTAGGCATATTTATATGTAATATTTAAGGATGTGTATAGTGTGTTCAAATCATATTCTGTAAGAACATTACCTCCTCAGAGAAAACAATGGGAATAGCCACATAATCATTGTGTGAATACTGTTTGTTTTTATTTTTAACTCATAATTCAGCCCATATGCCAGAAGACTAAGCTATTACAGCTACTAACAGCTAAGTAATTATCTTATTACTGTTTTGGTGTATTGTGAGGCAGTTAGTGATAGCATCTGCTGCACTGTGCATAGGGTTTTGCCAGGCCTGTACTTACCTCCTGATCAGTGGTGTAACTAGATATTACTGGGCCCCACAGCAGATTATTTTTCAGGCCCCAAGGTTGACCAGTTTTGCCAATATGTATTTAAATTGTATATAGTTACGGCCCTGCTCCTGAATGCATTAAAACAAGTGCAATTAAGTGCAAGTTCTAAATCACAAAATTGTAGTCTGTGTTAATTGTTGTGTGTGTGATTTTTTGGGTTCTACCCTACTGATATAGCCTGCTGTGGGACCCCTAAAATAATAGCAAAGTTAAGCTGACCATAGACGCAACGATCCGATCGTACAAATCGTGGAGAGTCCCGACATTTTTAGTCCGGCGGAGATCGGTCATTTGGTCGATCGGACAGGTTAGAAAATTTCTGTCGCCTGCCGATAATATCTCTGCGTGTATTTCCGATTGTACGATTTTCAGAGGGAGACTGTCACTAGCTTTGTCAGACATAACTATCGAACGATTGCTGTCAGGGACAGAACATCGGCTGATCTGTTCTTTTACTACTTTATTTGATCGGAATGGTAAGACTTTGATCTGAATGGATAGTGCAGGGCCGGGAGATGGGAAAGTCCGATCATACGTTGATTCGTACGATCGGATCTTTGCGTCTATGGCCAGCTTTAAGGATGGCAGTAGCTCCATGGTTTCCTTATATCAATAGCACATATGCATGCTCTATTGATGTGGTGTTTTAACTTTTACAGTCTTTTTTCTGTCTGTCCTCCTTTAACCTTTTATGTTTATTTTGGTTCTGTTATCCTAGGTTCATGCCTTTGTCCTCTATTGGGTACCTGGTAAAAAAAGGAAATATGTATGCTATTGAATCATAAAGAGTTGTTGTTTTTTTGGATCTTCTCATTTGTGGTGGGACCACGTGTTCCTGACAGTCAGGTGGAAAGTGTCTCAGAGAAAGAGACTTGCTATAGGTAGGGATATTGTTTAGTGTGTGATGTTTCAGATGTATGCATGCAGATATGGTAGGTAACAAAAGGCCAAAGAGAGATTGGTAATGGGATAGTTGCCTGTGCTAAAAGGTCATGGATGTTTATCTGCCCAATTAGTTAGGATTATACTGTGTAGTATAGAAGCCCAGGTGAGACAGACAATGCAATTCAGTGATATTATCAGTGTGAGATCCAAGCTGAATGTTTTAATTTAACTGCACAGTGTAGAAATTAAATAAAAAAGTTCAGAAGGGCTGGCCCCACAGACAGTTTAATGGAAAAAAGATAAAAGGCCGCATTTACAATGCACCAGGCTTTTTATAGCACAGAGACCTGTGGCATGTGCAGTGTATTGATCACTGACTGCATTACTGAGTAGTCAATATAAGAGGGGTGAGCGGGGGAGGCATATAAATGTCTCCCATCTTGCCCTGGTGGGCCCTATTGCTCCATGGTACATCTCTGATCCTAAACCCAGTCCATGATGCATTCAAGCTATACCAAAACCCTCCGACTTCTCAATCCACCATCAACCCCCCCCCCTTGTCACAAGGCCTCTGACTCAGTTACTCAATGCACCCCCACTTATGGCAGCCCTGGCGCACTATAGATTTAACTGCTGCTTTAGTAACGGCTCAGCCCTGAAAGGAGGGCCTGTGCTACAGTGGGTTAATATAGTTCCATTGATTGATAATTACAATCATTTTAAAAAACATTTTTAGAGAATATATTAAAATTCAGGGAATCTTCGATGAATAATGACACAAGCAGCTCACAGTATTATCCAATAAATGTCTTTCTCTGTGCCTTTTTTGTAATTCATGGGCTGCTGGCTACTTGTGGTCTTTCTTAATATAGTCAGCCTGCTAAAATTCCTGACAGCCATCAAAACAACCAAAAAAAAATGTCGTAACCCCTATGTTTTTGCTTCTGTTCTACCTGTATGTGTGATCTCATGGCCATATTTTCTCAATATATATCTCTTGTCGTTCTTTCTTTGAATGTGACATATTCCCTATTCTTTTACCCTCGATACCTTTGCCTTGTCACTGTCCCTTCCTCTTTAATCTTTTTGTCTCTTTTACCTGACAATATTCAAGCTATGAAAACCACCTTTGAAAAGTTTTGTACATTCTCTTCCTCACAGAGGACTTCTTTTGCTGATATTTTAATAACTACATCTATATTTTTCTCTATCTCTTCCAGCTAGTAATTACCATGAAGGGTTTTAATTTAATTCACAGTGCCATTTTCTTATTGAATTGTTTTTGGAGTGACGTAGCCCAGGTCACTCCAAGCCCCAGTGAGACCCTTATGAGATTAGCAGGCGAGGTTTTCAAGATGTCCTATCTCATGCTTTGCGTCTCAGAGAGTACAAGTCTGGCCTCGCTCTGCAAGATGAATATGTTGTACACCTCGAGCAATTAAACTCCATTTCACACTTGGACGTACTGTGTTTATTTGCATCTGAAAGTTTGAAATCTAAAGATTTCCACATATTGGGGACGTGGTTGTCAAGGACATGGTCAGATTGTATCTCAGGCAATTTTCCTGTGGATCTAATGGACGCAGGGTGGGAAGCAGTCAGGCATTGGATAGAGCTCTCATGGAATGCACAAGAATGAAAGCACAGGAAGGGACAGCTACAGACGATTATACGGTAGCACACATCTATCTGTATGCTGATGTAGAGTCTTTCAAACATTTGAAAATGTAGTTGTGAAAATAGTTTATTTCTGTTCTCAGACATAAACTGTTCTATAGTATCAAAGCTGAAGGCTGCACAATGTTCTTGGGTGTCCCACAAGGCTAGGAGACACAGTAAGGACGTAACAAGGCATCTTTAGTGGTTGCAGATCCAAAAGCTGGCCATAGATGCAAACATCCAATCGTTTGAATCCTCGAATTTCCCCATCTCCCAACCTGCCACTAACCATTCCAATCAAATAAAGTAGAAAAGAACAGATCTGCCAATGTTCTGCCCCTCACAGGAATCGTACGAAAGTTATGTCCAACAAAGCTGGTGACAGTCTCCCACTGAAAATCATACGATCGGCAATACATGCTGAGATATTATCGGCAGCCAACAGAAATTTTTTAACCTGGCCGATCGAATGACCAACCTCGGTGGGACGAAAAATGTTGGGACCCTCCACACACAGTCCGAAAATCGTACGATCGAGGATTCACATGATCGGATCTTTGCGACTATGACCAGCTTAAGGCAAAACAGACCTATCGACAGTCAGTTCTTGCTAAAGTCCAACTTCCTGTGCCTCTTTTAACCAATATTGAAGGCAACGTTATTATAAAGCCATCAACACAAAATATACTGTACATGGATACTTTTCCAGTTGCATCTGGCACAAGGCACTGGGGCTCACGTATCAACCCTGAACAAATTTGCATCTGGGCTGTAACTCATAGCAAACAACTACAGATTTTCACAAATTTCTTTGAAAGAAAAAAGTGATTGGTTGCCATGGATTACAGCCCAGGCATTGTAGCACTTCTATATGCCTCTAAATATAGCACTCACAGAACAAAAGAAGTCCAATAATTAATTGTATTGCATACTGGGTCCTGAGCTCTCTGCAGTTTCAGCACTCATGAATAACACAGAAAATAAAAGAAGTGGCAACTTTGTACATTGTTTGCACATTGCACCTTGTCTTTCTTGATAAATTAAAAGTGATATGGATGAAAAGTGTTTTTAATTAACATTAACCCTTACCTTACTTTATAATGGTAGTTTGCCAGTCTAAACCTGGAACATTTTGTTCTGCTGTGCTCTTAGTAAAATGTAGAATATTCACCTGGAGAAGAGACATGAATTTATGCCAATGTAAAGAGAATTTTCACCACCGCATAGTTAATTCTCCAAAACCTGTATTATCATTTTAGTAAATTGGCAATGTTGAGGGGATTCAAATTTTCGCTTTCATTCTTTAATAAATACTGTATGTTGAGTGCTTATAAGCCTGTTAGAACTCAGCATCTGAGATAAGGTTTTCATCATGGGAGAGGCTATTTTTCAAAAAGCCAGGGCTACACAATTGCCAAAAGTTTCAGGTCTTGTCCTCTGCAGCTTTCTTCTCTACAGGAATCTTCAGCAAGCAGAGAAGGTGCAGCAGGTAAGTAGCTGGGGTCTGTTGGTGGCTATGCCTTATGTATGTTACAAATGATGTCCCAGACAGCCTATTACTATATACATTATAGGTATTCTAATTATGACTGTGCCATCCATCACACAGCCAATACATGCTGTAGATATGTACATTTTGCATATGGAGAGATTTGGAGGACATGGTGAGTGTTTTCAGCTTAGGTTGATTGGCTATATCTCCCCATTGTTCATGAATGATAATTGAACTGGAAATATGTATTTTAATCCCCCTGTGGTCTAGATGTAATGCTAAACAATTTGGGGGTTTCTGTTAGGTTACAGTCAATTTATAATTTTATGGAGGCTTCAATGATTTACACTGTTTCTAAATAATTGGAAGAGGCCAGCAGTTATTTCTGGATATCACTTAGAGTGTTGCTGGTATGCTGAAGGGAGGATTAGAAACAACATCAGCTGATACCAGGTGTACTCGAGTCAGGGACCCTGTGGGAGATGGTGACCCCTAGTGGGTGCGATCGGAGCAGTGCAGGAGGTACTTGAGTCAGGGGTCCCTGTGACAGAGGAAGTCAAGATAAGCTCAATAGTGTGAACTGTGGTTAGAGAAGTAGTTGGAGTTTGTAGGGAACAGCTGTGGTTTGGGTGGATTGTGGGCTGGGTTTAGGATCAGGTATAGACCCTAATCATAGCTGCTTGATCAGGGTGGCTCAGCATGACTGTGAATATGCAGGGCATTTTTTCATTTTGCCCCATTGTAATTGTTGGAAAGTGACTATAAGGTTAATAAGTGGTACCTGTCTTACAGTACTTAGAAGCATGGAGCTCCGCGATTATAAATGTCAGTCCTGGGGAAGATATTCTGATTTCAGTTTTAGCTGGAGAGTGCACTGTGCCCAATCCATTATTAGTAGATATAGTGGAAATAGTTTGGGAAATAATGTAGTTATAAATGTAGTTACAATTGTATAGTATTCTGGGACATTCTTAATAGAAATAGAAATAGAAGAGACTGGAATATGAAAAGAAGAGGGAATGGATAGAGAAAAAGTAGTAAAAAGGAACTGTAACAATACAATTGCAGTCATTGTAAACCAATAGATTTTTGGCCTCTGGGGGAGGGATGGGGACCCCCATTTGAAAGAGGCAGAAGAATAAGGCAAATAATTTAAAAACTATTAAAAAAAAAATAAAGAAGACAAATCTCAAAGTTGCTAAGAATAGGGAATTCTATAATATACTAATAGTACAATAATTCATTCCGTTTGCCTTGGCATACACTTGTGTAATTTCTTTTACCTGAAACAGTATACTATTAATGCTATATTTATGCTCTCAGAATAAGACAATGTTCAATTATTTTAAAAGTTTACACTGGCTTCCAGTTTCTCCACAGTAAAATTTAAAATCCTCACGCTGCCTTTCAAAATGTTTCCTAATCCTAATATATTCTCATCATGCCCCTGAAGACCCACTTTTAATCCTTTGCTGTCTATAATTGCATTCTCTTGGATTCGGTAATATTGTTCTTGAGTTTTCTTAACTTTTTTCTGCACACAAATGTGCCCTTTGGACATCTGTATGGACCTGGAAAGCACTGTATTTATTTGTACAATGTATAAAAGTTTAGTGAACTGCATGATGTACGTATGAATCTATCAAATAAATAAGTCGAATCTCATACTATATTAGCAATGATAATCTGTTAATCATTTCTGTAATGTAATATAGGCAGACCTCTGTAGCTGAGAAGCAGCTCATAGCTGAATTTCACACACAAGCAAGCAGTGACCCTTGACCAGAGACAAGTAGCAGGGCATCAGGCCAACATGATGTACTCCCAAACTAATATTGATTTGTTTTACATATTAGAAGAGCTGCAGAATGGTGTCATTGTAGATAATAAAGTGTTACAGTTATCATAGAGATGGCATCATTAATCCCCTTCATAATATTATTTGCTGCAGCAAAACTTCAGTATTTTAAAATCAAAACCAGGTTTAAATATGGATCTCGTCAATGTGAAATTCAATTCACTTGTCCTTCAGACATCCAGAGCTGTGAGAGTTTGTTCAGACTGATGGTATCCCCGTGTCGGGGGCTTGACCTGACCTAGCTCTTTGCTTTAAGTTCAAACAGATATTTCATTGTCCCATTTTAATGATTCCAGTCTTTCCAAATAGGTATAAATCTAGTTCAAGAGTCCTCATGATTTTAGGCCTGTCAAAAGAACACACAGTGCTGGACTGAATGAGATAACTTTATGGTCAGGGAAGCTTGTTCCCGTCTGCAAGGCAGATGATGCAAGAATATAAAGTGATCTTTATTTCTGCTCGATATAATCTGGGAAAAAGATACTAGCATGAGCGATGGCCTCTCACTCATTATACAGCAGTAAAAAGGTTATGCAGGCTCTGAGCACAGTGGTCTCTCTGGCTGGAGCTGGCATTGTATCATTTATTTGTTATCCCTTAGATGTCTTTCCAATACTGCCTTGCAGAAGCGACAATCATATTTGAACTGCATATTATTTGCATGGCATTTTCATTTTATAAACATACATGGGGACTTTTAAAATGAAGCTAAGGCTTTAAAAAATATTATTTTGTATGAGGACCATAAATTACTTTTGAGTATCATAAAAACACAAACAAAGCCAAGTTAATTTAAAATTAATCATAAAATATGGTTCACATTGCTTTTTACTTTGGAATTGTGGCAGCAGAAGTCAAAATAGCAACTTTAAGTCTTGCACAACCATCAACCTATTTAGATGTCTTGAGTATGAAAAATGGATTTGGCTTTGAAAGAAACTTTAGGAAGTTACTCCCTTTAGAGAATGATTCTACAAAGCAGATACTGTGCAGCAATCTTCTATCACGTTGCAGTTGCCTACATCAACAAATAAGTAACGTCATTGTTCTCATGATGACCTAACTGATAGAGAGGCACCACTCTTGCATACAATGCACCCAGGGCAGAACTAGGGGTAGGCATGGTAGTCCTGTAAGTCTAGCACAGTGAATCTCCCCACTCATAAAAGCAATGTTGTCTTGCTATTGAGGAATTTGGTGCACAAGTCAAGCAGGGGTTAGGGACACAGACACAGGTAGATGCACAGCTTGGGGTGGGGTGCAGGTTCATGTTGGGTGCCCTCAACTTTATTCCCAACACTGAATGAATGTGTATTGATCCAGCTATAGAAAAGAGTGGGGGGTGTCTAAAGGTGGTGACATGCACTAATACAAGCCTGGTTCAGGGGCACTTTGTAAATTATATACTCATTTTATCTAAAGAGACATTCTCAGGCATCATGCACTGCCTACCAAAAACATTTGTGTCCCAGGTAGTAGATCTCCCAGCACTGTCCTTGTGGACATACAGGGGCACATTTACTTAGCTCAAGTAAAGGATTAGAATGAAAAATACTTTGAATTTCGAAGGTTTTTTTGGCTACTTCGACCATCAAATGATTCGAAATAAAAATCGTTCGACCATTCGATAGTCGAAGTACTGTCTCTTTAAAAAAAACTTTGACTACCTACTTCGCCACCTAAAACCTACCGAGCACCAATGTTAGCCTATGGGGACCTTCCCTTTTTTTGATCGAAGGAAAATCCTTCGATCGATGGATTAAAATTCTTCAAATCGTTCGATTCGAAGGATTTAATCGTTCAATCGAATGATTTTTCCTTCGATCGTTCGATCGAAGCATTTGCGGTAAATCCTTTGACTTCGATATTCGAAGTCGAAGGATTTTACTTTGAGGGTCCAATATTGAGGGTTAATTAACCCTCGATATTCGACTAATAGTAAAATGTGCCCCACAGTATAGGCATGCCGCAGCAGAATATGGGCTCTCAATTGACCTCAAGAGCAAAAAAAAAGGCTCAAACAAATTAATTCTATAGCATAAGTGCATTAATGCAACTGCAGATGTAATGTCCATGACCCCATTGCATCTCAGTGCTCGCATTAATAAGCACAATTATAGTGGCAAACAAAAAATAGCAATACCCACTTTTTCATGTTTATCCTTTTTACCTTTTGTGTTTAATATGTTTTTAATGTCCCTTGGACTGTCTAACAAAATGGGATTTGGGTTGGCCTTAAATTACATAAATGATTGTACATCAATACGTGCTGTATCACTGCTACCTAGGTGGGTGTTTATTCTACTGGTATTTTCAGTGGATGATGTCTATAAAATAAAATAGTATGGGGCCAGATTAAAACCTTTTTATGCCAATTTACAAGGAGAATCAGAGGTTTATTTAGTTCAGTTTTCTTAAAGTATTGAAAAAATATGGTATAGCATACATGCATATGCATGTAGCATAAAATGTATGTTCAAATTTATCTTTTAGCAATGAGTTGAGATAATTTAGACAAGGCACAGAATCATGTGAGACATGAGCAAAGCACAACACATCTGATCCAGGGGGCCACATAATATTTTGGGATTATTTTACTGCTGGAAATGGAAATGGAAATTGTGATCATTTTCACTTTGCTTTTATTTATTTTTTTCACTTTATACACTTCCCTCTTGGCTTTATAGCTCATGTTGGCAAACAGCTTTTCAGTACTTTGTGAACTGCATAGCCACCCTCTCAACTGAGCACACGACTCTGTTTTGCCTACAGCCTAGCTCTGGTATGTAGCATATGCAGAGCACCGCTAATAGAATGTTTGTTCTAAGTATAAAGCTCAACAGAGAATTCTGTGTTATCAAACCTGAAGTCTGAAAACGTGTAACACAATTAGTTTTAGATTAAAGATGCAGGCAGTAGACAAAATATTGAAAGCACCTAATGAAAATAGAATCCTGTTTTGAAATAACTAAATTGCAATAAAAGAGGATTCAGGGGATTCTACACGTGTTGTATTAATTTCAGTGCTCATTACAAGCATGTTCCTCATATAAAAGACATCAGATATGGAGGTTTCCAAAGCTGCATAAGAGAGAGATAAAAGATTTCAGAACAGGTGAGATATTTTATCAGTAAAAATGATGAGATAACGGTAAATGTTTATCAAAACATCATACTGGCGTACAACAAAGCTCAAAATCAGGGATGCATAGACACATAATGGGCCCATTCCTAAAAACTGAGAAAGTGTCGTTAAAAGTGACAAAAAGTTCATCTTTACTTTTTTGTAAAAGTTTAACAATGCATAAATTAGTCTACTGAGCTAGAAGGCCACATTCAGAATATACGGTACAGGTTTGGTCTCCAGCGTTCAAACAGGACATTATTGATTTAGGGAAGGTCTAGAGAAGGACAACTAAGCTGATAAAAGATATGAGGAAAGACTGGATAGGTTGGAGTATTTCACGCTGGTTGGAGTTTTTATTTCTGGTGAACTATTTTTTCAATTGAAATAAGTGGAGGCAGATGAAAAACATGTCCCACCAGAATATTGTGCTTGAACAGGCAAACAGGTAGATTCCATGTAAAACAAAGTACAAGTTGCACAGTAATGTTTGGGCATTAATCTACCAGTTAAAATACACTGGCAATATACCCCATGTGTTCAACCTTTTTGGTCTATATATAACTTAACTAACTTCTAGTTTATCCAGAGGAAGGCAAAAAAAAAAAAAACACTTCAAGCCCCTCCAATTAGCCTTAGAGGGGAAAACGTCCTTCCTGACTCCAAGATAACAATTATACCAGTTCCTGGATCAACTTATACTATAAGCTATTTTCCATAAACTTGTTTTCCCTCACTTGCCAAAATGCTCTCCAACCCCTTCTTAAAGCTATCTAAAGTATCAGTCATCATGACTGATTCAGAGAGAGAATTCCACATCTTCTCACTGTAAAAAACCCTTTCCAAATATTTAGCCAGAACCTCCTTAGATCTAAACAGAATGGGTGGCCACAGGTCAGCTGGAAGGACCTACTGATAAATAAAGCATTAGAGAGAGTCTTATATGATCCCCTTATATATTTATACATAATTATCATATCACCCCTCAAGCACCTCTTATCCAGTGTATACAACTCCAACCTATGCAGTCTTTCCTCATATGTTTTATAAGCTTAGCTGCCCCTCTCTAGACCCTCCCTAAATCAATAAAGTCCTGTTTGAGCGCTGGAGACCAAACCAATACGGTATATTCTAAATGGGGCCTTACCACGGTTCTGTATAGTGGAAGTATAACTCATTCCTCCGACAAATCTATGCCACTTTTAATACAGCTCAAGACCGTGTTTGCCCTTGAAGCTGTTAACTGCATTGAATTGTATGGTACAATTCAGCACTCATCACCTTGCAGTTGCTTGCTACCCTTAAATGAGCCCTTTAGTTTCAGTTCTAGTCATTAAAACGCTATAAAATGATTCAAATGAGGCCCTACATAGGACACAATAAAGATAAAATATCTGTTTGAACAGCAGAGATCCCAATCACCTCCCTGTTGAGCACAAAATGAAAACAGGAAGGAAAACTGAATCACAGTACAAGATTAGGGTGGAAAACATTGTGGAGAAAGGGGTATAAGAAGGAATGGGCTCAGTTTGTGTTCTGTGCTCTGTGTTCTCTGTGTCATGGCCTATTCTGTGTCTATGCCCCCCTAGTGAGAGCAGGGCCACTGTAATTAATCACTAGGACTTGATTAATACTAGAGCTTGATTAGTGAACTATGAATAAAAAAATAAGGGTGTGGGATGATTATGTAAACATATCAGAACACATTAATCTATGTTGTTGTAGGAGTCTGTGACCTCAAGGTTGCTATAGCTGCTCTTCAACTAAATGTCATAGTTTAGTTGTAATTAACTAACACAAAGGTGCTTAAGCTGTTGGAATACATGTGTCTAATTACTGTATTATTAATTAGTCATGTAATTTTGAGTACTTATCTCTAAAGTAGCTTAAGAACTTACAAGACCCCATCCAGTCTTGCAAGTATTTCTTTTACCTAGCATCACTCTAGTTAGAATGGGCATCAGTCTATGAAAAAGATTTGCATTGTGCTAAATTAAACAGAAATTCTGCATTTTAGCTTTAACCCGTCACCATGATAATCCCGTTTTCTTATTATCATTTTGAGAGACCTCAGTATAGTGAAAAGTGTTGACTAGGTAGTACCAAACAGGCCAATTGGCAGAATTGCAGAGGAGCTGCTGTAAGATGGCACAGACAGACTATTTAGTGGGCTGGTAGGGGGTATTTTGGGCCTCTGTGTACTTGAAATATTAGGGCCCCAGTCTAGGCCTGGTGCCAAATCTTGTGCATACCTTGAGGTCTTCTTTATTCACTTGATCATTCTGAGTGGTTTTACTTTTGTTGTGTATAACCTGAGGAAGCTCCTTTTGGGTGACCATGTTTTGTCCAGCCTTGTAACAGGTACGCTGTTCTTATCCTTTCAGTGGACTGCAACTGATCCGATGTGAAAGTTTTTTTAGGCTTCCTGATGTGTATATAAATTGTTGAGCAGTCAAGCAAGCGCTATCCATTAGGACATTTTCAGTAAAAGAAATGTAGTCATTTGTAGAACTTGTGAATTTTGTCTGTTGGGTATAACTGACATGCACATATTTAACAGGAGTTTGGAAAAAGCAAAAGCTGGTGTTAAACAAAAAGAATATCAACAGCCTTGAAAGAGTATGTTATTGTTTAGGAAATATATCTCCAACATAATAATGACATGTGTATATGGCCTGCATGTGTTAAAGCAGAGGGAAGTACTATGTTGGTTTGCATCTGATTGAGGCTGCAGACAATTTACAAATTGTTAATATGCACAATGACTTAGGCAACAATTATTATTTATTAATCACTTTTCTTGACAACACTTCTTTGAAACAGGTATGCATTTAAGGCATAGCAAGAGGATAAAATGTACATTACCAAAGAGAACACAAAATGAGCCACTTTATAAAAGTTCTAAACCATTATAAATTTCCCAAAAAAATTGTAATATTGGTCAAAATGCTTCATGATGGCGTAATTTTTCTGGTACAAAATAACTAAATTCAGTAAAGATTTCTGTTACGCTATACAGAAGAACAAACTACACAACATTAGTCGCTGGGCGACTAATCTTCGCCAGTAGCTAAGTGTGTCCCTGCCCTTAGTTGGTGATCAGTAGATCTCAAGTCAACAAACAGCTTGTCTAAATCACTCTCCTGTTTCATGCTTTTCATTCAGATATTTATTATGTTATGGTTACATAACAAATAGTTGTTAAATATAGCAATATAAATTCTCTCAGAAATCAATATACTATTTAAGTAATAGTTTCCATGGAACAGAATGCTAACAATGCTATTATGGATGTAGATCATAATAGGACAATATCACTAAAAGTAGACCTCACATTAGTAAAGTATGGGCACTCCTGAACTAACACATGCCCCTAGTCAGCACTCACAGTGTATTTGCAACTTCTCCAGCCAGCACTCGCTGTGCATTTGTAATATAAACTCTTCTACAAAGTACTCACTGTGTGGCCATAAAATAATCGCCCAAAGTCCCTGTCCATGTGTATCTTTCACATAAACACTTTGATTGGTGCCAAAAAAAATAACTTCTGTAGAACAGCAAGTCCCAACGGCAGCAAAAATGAGCATCTGTAAAATAAACTAGACTTAGACTAGAACATAAATACTAGCAAATCGGCCTACAATTATAAAACTGCAATGATTTTTTTGTAACTACTTCCCATGCTCTAAACCTAGATGGAGGTGATTTTTGTGCTTGGGAAGGCTACTTAACCCACTCCTTGCCAGCATGCTTTGATTTTACCTCTCTGCTTATGTCCTGTAAACACAGGGAACTTTATAGAAGAAAGATAAATGACTGTGTTTTTTCTGCTGTCCCATGTACCCTCCTATTTATGCTTTTGATCTCTTACTAGTTTCTCATCTGCACGTGCCACTACTGTATTCCTCATTTATAATTTGTCTCTCTCTTTTAATACTGCTTTCCACCATCACCTATACATTCTATTTTTTACCCCCTTTCTCTTGTTTCTTCTCATTTACCCAATCCATCTTCTCTTCTTTCATGTCACAGGTCCCTTTCTGTTTTTTACTAGTAACCTTGCATTTTGGTTCCCCCCTCCATATTTCTGTGCTCTAACTTCATGTTCCCCCAACTTGATATGCATGTTCTACTATTTTTTACTGTTTCCAGGCTTGTGGGGAAAGGGGCAGAAGGGAATTAAAGCAAAGGAAAAAAGAAAAACAAAGGTAGCTGTGTGCTGGCCCTGACACACATAACCCAGGAACAGTTAAAGTAGAAGGAAAGGCTTCATACACTTGGGGGTCCCAAATGTTCGGCACCGACTAGTAATTTTATTGATTTACCTGAAACGACCAGTGCTCCAATCAGCAGAAAACTGCACCAACCCGGGGTTATACCAGTGAGCACCATGGAGCGATCCTCTTCAGTCTTCCTCTTTCTTTGCGCGGCAGACACAGACTAAACTTTAGCTTTTTTTCCCCTAAAATTGTAAGTTCCGGTCCTGCCAATAGGGGATCGGTTAGGCTGCAGAAAGCATCAAATTTCTTCCACCTTCTTCAATCCTCTTGAAGCTGTACCGGGACTTAAATCTTGAAGGGGGGAAGAAGTAAGTATTTTTTTTTTCATTTTTGTTCTTCTTTTTAATCTTTATTATCAACCTTAGCCTTCCCTAGCCTTAGTGAAAATCCACCCACAGCTCTCAGTTGGAAAACCCTGCATTGTACTGTTTCGCCCCAAGAATGGCAAAACTGGTTTACAGCTGTGAATCTGATCAGCTGCCTGGCTGTACCAGGTCCCAGTGAGGACAGTCGTGCTGGACCTAAAGCATTACAGTCCTAACCAACTTATTTATACACATGCGTGTTATTTTTCATGCATGTGCATAACAAATGAGCCAGTCACCAAATATTGCTGTCTACTTTGGAAGTGAGCAGTGTTGATATCATAGCTCTTGCTTTCAGTATTTTTTGGCCAAAATAGTATTGTTCCTCCTAACTGAAGTGCAGGTTATTTTCTTGTTAACTTCTGGTGGGGTAAAAATTTTCCTGTGATAAGTGTAGTTTAAATATTTCATTATTATGCCTGTACAATATATATAATAGAGGATAGATAATAGATAGATAATAGAGGATGATGGAATTTCCTAAGGTCTGAACAGGTTGTCAATAAATATCAAACAAGCAAGAAATATAAATTAATAGAAGCTGCTAGTAATAGAATGAAACATTTCTGTCAAACTAACGTTTTATAAATAATTGCAAATGGAGAAATAATGTGCTAAAGTCCATATATCTGACTTGTTTGAGAATATCTAAGTATGATAAATAGTTCTTTTACCACATAGCAAATTTTTTTTTAAAAAAATTGTGTATGTTGTATTTAAAATGCAAGAGATATGTACTCTAGATCCATGGGAATTTGTTGGTTTTAATTATTTTTACTTGTTAATAAATTAACAAGTGTCAAACATTATAATAAGGCACATAATGAAACAATTTATGACATACCGGTAGACAGTTGCGTGTGGCCTTAAAATGTACAGAGATATGGTGATTTATGATGCATGATCTGGGCTACAGAGGTTTATAGAGCTGCTGCCATGTTGTGCATGAGGAGGAGATTCATGGGTCTTCCCTGTGAGTGTGAAAACGGTGAGTAAGTCATTTACAATACATGATATATTTGTACCTGGGCACTAACCAGTCAGATGTTTTTCTGCAGAGTTTGGGGTGCAACCTGGCTGGACACCCCTCCTTGTTTTGTTCCAGGAGTGTATCCTAGCTGCAGCAGTAAGACACTTTCTCCAATTCTATTGGACCCACTTCCCCCAGAAGGGCTGCATATTGCTGGAAACCTAAATCTAAAAGTAGTGTTATTTTTTGGATTGCCTAAAGCTGTACTACTGTGGATTGCCATTCCCAATTTCTGTGCTGCTACACTAAAAGAAAGCTTGTAGTAAGCACAATTGTTCAGACAGATATTGAAGACACCTGCCTAACTGAAGTATATTAGGGAAACATGTGAAGTGCAATGCTAGGAGCAAAAGTGTACCCAAAATTCTTCCCATTTAAACATTACACATGCAGTATTTGAGTTAATTGAATTTGGGGTTCATGTTTAATTTGGAAAAGACTTTAATTTTACAGCTTTTATATAATTTTATAACATGTACCCTTTAAATAAGCCTTGTGGCTGAGCCCCCTTACCACTATTAGGGCTAAAATCCATGGAACGATACTTCGCCATGCGATGACATGAATGTGATGTGTCAGATGTCCGGAAGATAAAGCAAGTGAATGAAAAATCGCTGCTGGATGAAAATGCTGCATGCTGCTTCTTCATCCGACAGTCAGATATATGTAGTTTTTACTTGTGATTTCTCATTTACTTCTTTATCTTCCTTTATCTTCTGGATAATCGCATGGTGACGGATCACTCCTTGGCCATGGAGTTCAGCACTTAAAGGCTCCCTTGTAGGGTCACACCCACTGTTTTGGAACCACTGATCCAGTGTGCAGAAGTCCATCTTATCATATTAAAATTAGTAACTTACCATTTTAAAAACCTGCTGCCTCGTGAATTTTATCAGTTAACATGTTGGAGATCATCAGCCAACCAGGAATAACTTTGTCCATACTTCAGTATAGCCAAGTTGCACAAAATCCATTCATAATAACTTTAGAATGAGTTGGCCTACGGAAGCTGACCTTTGTGTGGTCTGCTTTAGACCTCTATCTTGACCAAACATGTAGCAGTATTGTTGGGTAACTGGGACAAATTTGATTATATCCATTCTGTCAGATAACAAAATCCATATTAGTATGTAGTAAATAGGGTAAAAAATACTAAGCTTGACGTATTCCTAACCTCTTAGGCCACTGCTGATTTAGGACGAGATTTACTAAAACTCAATTTTTTCTAGTCGAGTTTTGAAGGGGAAAAAACTAAAAAAAAGGTTTATAGACAAAAAAACTTCAAATCTGAAAATACTCCAGCTAAAACCTGTTGAAACCATGTAAAAGTCAATGGCAGATGGTCACTTTCACTTTCGGAACATGTTTTATGCCTTCATGGTTCTCAAGAGTTTTGGTCTGTTTGCTCTGGTTTTTATTCGATAATCGGAATTATTCAGGGTTGATGCTGGATTTTTCCACAATGTTTATTTGCACTAATTTCTCAAGAAAAATTATTGATAAATAAAGGGAATCCAGGTTTGGGAGTTTGGTTGATTTTTTTTCTGTAATAGAGTTAAGAAAAAGTTCAGTTTTAGTAAATAACCCCCTTATTGTCTACAAATGCATACATTTGTGGAGGGGCATCTATATGCATATGGTCAATACATAATAAATTAGAGTGGAGGCCTGATAGCTCAAAAATTGTCCCATGTATGGCCATCTTCAACCATCTCCCCATTCTTTTGGCCTGTTGTTGTTGTTTTTTTGTTGAATGTACAGTAAATCGGGCTAAAAATCTCAGTAGTGTTCGGACAAAAGGATGAAGGTTTGTGAAAAATGAGAAGAAAGAGTGTGCAGTTAAGAGAACAAAAATAAAAAAAGTGCCCAAAATAGGCATAATAAATACTTAATCAAACTTAATGCACACTAATACAGTTATTTACCAAAACCTGAAATGTTCATACTATTTTCTGAAAACCACTTTGACGAAATCTGCACAGACTTACCCCCCCATTTTTTTAAATAAATAACCCCCTAAATATACAAAAAAATATCATTCAGCTCATTAGTAGGTATTACTGAAATTAGGGGTGAGACACAGGTGTCCTATATTTTTGCTCATAGAAGTTTAAACAGCCTCCAAGGAACATAGCAAATATGGGGCTGAAGGAAATAATGGATACTCAAGATTTATGCAACCAAATATCAAAAGACCTTCTTAGTCCTTAAAAAAGCATTGCTTTCCATGAAAGTTCTTAAATTAGAACTGAATGCAGAGCAGCAATATGTTTTTCCCCTTCCCTTCAGATAAAAAGACTCTCTGCAGTACATTCATCAAAGTCTCTAAAATGTCTCTAAATAGCTATATTTTCCACATCAGTCCACATCACGGCTTGTCATTTTCTGATTAAATCATCATTTTGGCAATTGGTTACATTGATGTGTAAATTAAATTGGTAAAATGTGGGTTTTTCCACGCCCAGTAGATTCTCTTGGCTACAAAGCAAGCACAGTTCTGAGCTCACTGACATGCAGCAGAAAGGAGCTATATATAATCTCTAAGCCAGGGGCAGGCAACCTGTGGCTCTCCAGCTGTTGCTAAACTACAAATTCTATAATAGTGGGTTGATGAAGAGGGGAGTTTTTTCACCATGCCCAAAATCGCCTCCACACACCATTTTCCAAAAATACAGCATAGGATAACACATATTTACATATTTTAAATGAGCTATTTATATAGATTCATGTAACCCTGTAGCTAGTCATGGAGTGTCTTTCTACCTCTAAATGATGCATTGCCTAATTTTAAAAAGAGAAAATAAAACTTGTCAGATAGAAAAACATTGCAAATATTACGCATACAAATGCTACTCACTCAGAAATAGCCCCCAGAGCTTCAAAGCTGTCTGTATTTTAGTAATCTGCATGGTAATGTCAAGAAGGCAGCATCAGAATAAATAGCATTAATTTGGCAGTTAGAGCAATGGTAATAAAAAAGCTGATCATTTAGTTACATTTACAAATGGAGAACTTTGTATTGTCATTTGTTCTTTAAGGCGAACTTTCTCTAATGAAGAAATTAGAGTGCCATTTTTATATTATTTATACAAACTGTACATTTACCTCTGTATCTGTGTCCCATATTTCCAGTCATTTGTAGTAAGTGATAAAAGAGATCCACTGTGTGCTGTGCAACAGAAGTGAAATACCATTTGGTGGGGGTCAACTGATACCCTTATTCCTAGCGGGGACTGGGGTATATTTTGCTAGCTTTAGGCTGGCATAAGGTACAGGGAATTATTTCAGCTTTGTAGCCATTTACTGCTATAATCTATAGGTAGAAAAGATACTATGAAGAACCAAAAGATCTGTTGTAATGGCAAAAACGTTTTATGTAATAGTAGCATTGCCCCAACAAAGCTGTTGTTTATCCTTTATTATTGTCCTCAATTGTCCTAATTTACTACTAACCAACCAAATTTGTAGAAGTGTTATAGTCCAGAGAAACCAGGCCCGGACTGGCATCTGTGGGTTCGGGCAAATGCCCGATGGGCCTCTTGCTTTAAAATGTAGATTGACCGATCACCTAAAAATGCAAAAGAGGCCCGTTTTTGATATGTCAATGAGCTGCTATCTTTAGAAATGTAAATGAGCTATCTGTAACAGACACCCACAGCTAAAACAATGCCTTCATTTGTTAATGCACATGCAAGTGCTATGGGGCGGGACCAGGAACTCTCCAATCTCCCCAATCTCCACACAATAGGGCTAATCCCATACCTTGCCTATCTAAAATCAAACAAGCAGTGCATCTTGGCCTGCCCCTTAGCCTTAGTACCCAATTGGATAAGAGCAGACTATATGTATTATTTTTGGGGTCCATGTATGGGGTGAGTTCCTGCTAAGTGCTGGGTTAAAGACTGCAGTTGCATTTTGGTGATCTGGGTTCAAAACACACAGGCACGGAACTGGGGCCAAACTTTAGTTTATGTGGTTGAAAAAAATGCTGTTTTTTTTTTTTATAAGAGTGAGGAAATATACTGTAAGTACAGGGTCACTAATCCAATAAAAAGAATAGCCATGATAGGAACTTGGGTGAAATACTTGTCGCAAGAGCCAGTTTCAGCACATAGGGTTTATAATAATGCTGGAGATTCTATGCTAATGGACCCCTGCTTGGTCCAGAAAATAGTCCTTTATTTATTAATAAACAATAGTTCTAGTTAACCTTGGGGTTAAAAATATTTATCATGCATGTGAATACATGGGCTACTTTGATACTTTTGATAGGGCTGCTTTTTCCTCCCAGTCTGGGACTGAGAGCAACCAATCACAATTAACTTGGTCTACTTCAGGTAGAATACAGAAAATTAATCTTTTATTGGTTCTCATTCTGGAAAGATGGAAGCCTTCAATTAGACAGTTCTATATTAGAAAAGTGCAGTAATGTTGTACCACCCCAATTGTCACGTTGAAGGAGTAATAGTCCTAAATCATAGACCCAAAACACCCCAGAGATTTAGTGTAAAGCAGGCAAAAGTTCAGCAATCTGGGGTATGTCAAGACCAGTGATCCCCAACCAGTGGCTACTGAGCAGTGATGGGCAAATTTGTCCCATTCCGCTTCGCCACAAAATTCACGAATCTCCAGCGAAATGGGTGAAAAATTTGCGAAGACAGTGCACTGGCGTAAAAATTGGCGCCGGCAAATAAGCCCATTAAAGTCAATGGACGTTTAAATGGTCACCGGTGTTGAAGCCGTCTCCAGCGTCAAAAAAACCTTGACACGAAAATTTGCTGTGAATTTGCGCCTGGCGAATAAATTCACCCATCAATACTCATGAGCTTGTAAGTAAGTATTGGTTGCATAAAACCCAGATGTACTGCCAAACACAGCATCCTATAGGCTGTCAGTCCACATAGGGGCTTCCAAATAGCAAATCACAGTCCTTATTTGGCACACCCAGGAACTTCATGTTTTTTTGCTCCCTAAATCCTTTTACATTTGAATGTGGCTCATGGGTTAAAAAAAGTTTGTCAACCCATTCTGAGTCTCATTCCCCTGACTCTGGAACTACTTGAACACTGTAGGAATTTCGACGTCATTTGGTAAATATGCATTGTAGTTATGATACCTGTCTCTCTTCTTAACCTTCCTCCCCCCCTTCCTTTTTTCCCCCCTTCTAACATCTGTTTCTCCCTCCCCACCTACACGCCAGCTGCGAGAATGGCATTACGTTGAACTATCTTGAGCAGAGAGCCTCTAAGACCAATGCTGTTATCTGGGCATACGCTTGAGAGACCACGAGATGTGGTCGGATGCTGGAAATCTGGTCATCTGAGCTGGGTTAGCAGCAAAGCTTAAACTATACCAACTTTTTAATGGGAACTATCACGAAAAATCTAAATTTAATATAAGCTTCATCATACTGAAATTAGAAATTTTCTAAATATATTCCCTTAAACCCCCCAAATCTGAAATATTCTAATTACACTTCACTTCACCCCTCTCAGCATTTATTTCTCTTCATTCCCTTTTCATACCGGAGATGGAAGTCTGATTTTGATTATTTTGACAGTTAAATCTAGTATAGCCTTTGGGGGGCTCCTATTGATTAGAAGATGTATTAGAGCTCACTTTTTTTAAAATCATGAGAAATCCTGCCTCTTGACATGTAGAATTTGTGGTTATTTTTTACGTTCTACTATATATTTTACCATTTCTAATATTTGTTTAAAATCTGTCCATTTTACAGAGTCCTGCTAGTGACAGTGACCCATATTCCACTTCTTCAATTTATTTTTAGTATATTTTTTCTTCTTTTATTTTAAAAGATAATGTGCCCCTTAAGCGCATAATAAGACATTTTGACATTCTGTTACCCATGTTGTAGCACTTGGCCTGTAAAACTCATAGGGGGATATGTAATAAAAGGCACTAAGTTTGCCCAGGAGCAGTAACCCATAGCAACCAATCAGCAGGTAGCATTTACCTGTTTAAAAGCAAACATCCCATTAGTTACTATGGCTTACTGCTCTTGGGCAAACTTAGTGCCTTTTATTACATATAGGGGTTTGTGCTTAACTACATACACACACACACAAATACAAAACACAAAGCACAATACAAAGCATGTCTTATAGTGGTTGTATTCAACTCTATGGATTATTCTTATGTGATAAAAGCTCCACAAGGGTCAACTTAAATATTATGCTGTGAGGAATATAGATAGATAGATAGATATAGATATATATGAAACATAAACATAAACACATACACACGTAAAGTGCATTAATGCAGATGAAAACATGTTTTAGAGTTTGCTAGACCTAACATAATCCTGATTTATAAATTCGGAGTTAGTCCTTTGTTATAATGTTTGCTATTAACAGTTGTATATTATAGACCAAGCCCATAGCAAACCTTTTAATAGATTAATAACAGGCCATGTGAATCATTTCAGTACCATCTGGAGGATATCCTTTTTCTCCTTCTTTCTCAATTAGTGGCGAATTTTGAATTCCAAGCATCCCACTCTCAGATGCAGTTATAAAGAGATGCTCCAGAACCCTGGTATTTAATTGGAAAGATGGTATGACCGTAGAGAAAATGCCTTTTAAGCTGTCTAGGTTATCCTCTTTCTTTAGAAGTGACATATATTGTTACCAAAGCAGTGGGCTTTCTGACTGACCCTGCATGCTGTTACATGACCTTTGCAGCTGTGAGAGTCACTTAGCCTGTCACCCAGAAGAACTGAAAAGCTAGAAGTTTGTATGGTATCGGAGAAATTTACTTTTATGTAATTGTGTTTAAACAGCCTTTTGTGGGCCATTATTTCCTATATTTCAGAACTTTGGCACTCATAGAATTGTATATGTGAAATACAAAGACGAGAGAGAGAGAGAGAGAGAGAGAGAGAAACTGGGAGCCAGTGTTATAATAGGAAAAAAACACAACAAAGATTGAAAGAGTATTTTAGAGAGAAGCCAGCAACCCCAAACACAGCAAATTACAATTCAAACTTGATCATTATATACTAGAACTGCTAAATGCCTGAACAAAATTCTTTAACAAGCAATACGGGTTCAGCTTCTGGAATATTATTTTAATTAGGTGCTTAGATGGGGCTCTCATTCAAATAGCTTTACAGTTTGCACCAGTGTAGTTAATCATAACAACCAGTCAGTCATTAGCCTTCAAGTCTAACTGCTTCAGACATATCAAAGCAAATTGATATTGTTTGCTAATGGTTATTGTAAATGAGTGTCCAGTAGGTGCGTTATAATGAAGCGTGTGATTTGCACACTATAACATGGCAATTTAGATCTGATTTACACATACACAAAACACAGGCACAGTCCACGTGTTTTCACTTTGCACCCGGTCTTGCATATAGGTAAAATGCCACAGATCTGTGCTCTCCAAAACAAAACATTTGCATTTCCTTGATGAATATAGTGCTGGCTGCATTTGGCACATCCAAACCACTGTATTTACGAGAGTAGTGCAGGGGGAGACCCTACCAATTGTCAAATCTCACATTAGAGAGAGGCAGCAGACTGACACTTTAACTACAGTCTTGTCATTAGCGCTTGCCCTATGGCAGCTAAGGACAGAGTGTCTTTCGCCCACCAATGCTGTGACAAGTCTAGCCAGACTTTGGGCAGAAGTCCTCTAAGGTTACAAAGAAAATTATCATCGGTGTATTCTACAAACCACCTTGTATAAGTGATCAGAATCAGGCCCAGTTATTATTACAAATAGAGGTGACTTGGGCAATGGGGATGCCAAGTCAGAAAAAGCTAGCAGGGTTGTAAATATGCTAAAAGCCAGTTCAAGAACCTACTAGGAATGACTTTCATTTGAACCTGGTAGTACTGAACTCATCTGTAGCATCTGTAGTGATCATAACATGGTTTCCTTTGAGATTATGCTGCAGAAGCAACTAAAACACAAAGTTTTCGATGCACAAACTTTGCCAGTATAAGGGCATATCTGCAACATATTAACAGGGTTAAACACAGAAGAAAGATGGGATGTCTTTAAAATGATGAGTACAAAATCTTGCAAAAAGCTATCAGACAAGCTAAAATTGAGATGGAAAACAGTATTGAAGTACAGAGTAAAATGAATCCAAAATTATTTTTTAAATATGTAAAAAGTAAAAAAAAAAATGAAGCAGGATGGGGACGGGACCTTTAATGCCAGTGGGTGGTCAGTTGGTCGATGAGAACAGAGAAAAGCAGAGATTCTAAACTGTTATTTTTCAACTGTCTAAACAATTGAGGAACCGACCAATGAAGGTTTCCTTCCTAATAGTCCCAATTCTAGTAATACAACTAATGATGCATGGTTCAAGCAAAAGGAAATTCAAAAGAGACTAGAACATGTTAAGATAAACAAAGGTCCAGGATTGAATGGGATTGATCCCAGGCTACTAAACAAGCTTTGAGATTGCAAAACCTCTTTACTTCATTTTTCAGGATTGAGGTCTGGCATGGTGCTTAGAGACTGTGAAATGCTAATGTTGCCACTATTCAAAAAGGGACCCTGTTCTTAGCTTCAAAACTTCAGGCTAGTTAGTTTGAATTCAGTGGTAGGAAAGCATTTTGAAGGGGTACTAAGGGATAAGATACTTGACTTTATTGCATATCATAATACTATTAGTTTGTGAATAACAGATCTTGACTAATTTCATTGTCTTTTGTTAAGAGGTGAGTAGGAACTTGGATGGCAGTGGATGTAATCTTCTTGGACTTTGCTAAAGCTTTTGGTACAGTACCACACAGAAAGTTATTGGTTCAATTGGGGAATGTTGGCCTGGAACATAGTATTTGTACTTGGATAGAGAACTGGCTGAAGGATAGGTTACAAAGAGTGGTGATAAATGGAACAGTTTCTAATTGGACTAGTGTTATTAGTGAAGTACTGCAGGGCTCTGTCCTTAGATATTTGATTTTTAACTTGTTTATTTATGACCTGGAGGTGGGCATTAAAAGTTTATTGCTGATGATACTAAACTATGCAACTACTAGTTCCATGCAGGATGTTGAGACTTTGCAAAGTGATTTGGCTAAATTGGAAAACTGGGCCGCAAACTTTAAAATGAGGTTCAGTGTTGATAAATGCAAGGTTATGCACTTTGGCAGAAATACAAGTATGGGATCCGTTATCCGGAAACCCGTTATCCAGTTCCAAATTACGTAAAGTCTCACAAATTTTGGAAAGATCCATTATCCAGAAAACCCCAGGTCCCGAGCATTCTGGATTAAGGGTCCCATACCTATATATAAATGAGAGTTATACACTAAATGGCAGTGTGTTAATTGAGGATAGGGATGCACTGAATCCACAATTTTAGGATTTGATTAAGATTCAGGGTTGGCAGCAGTACAATATTGTATTTAATTATATACTGAATAGGCCAAGTGTATTGTCTATACTGAATTTCTACAGCCAATTGTTGTATAGTTCCTCTTTCAAAGAAAAATAATATCTGTGAGTACTGATCTCAAATGCTAATTATTTTATGTTACTGCACAATTTAGCAGTTACTGGTTTGGGTCAGCAAACATGGCACAGAGAGACAGTGGAAATGTGCAGCTAGAGCTCTTTGTTCAGCCTTCAGTTCAAGATGCTTAGTTACCATTTGCAGACATTTAGCTGGCTGTAATGTGTCAGCATTTGTTTTCACTGCTATGTTATTGATATGTATTGTTCTGTCTGCCAATTCTATGGTATTAAGATACTGAGGGCCAGCATACTGCAAACAGATTCAAGCTTCACACTAGGAACAGAGAGCTGAATCCACTTTGCAGATGCAAAACAGAAGCATAATTAAACATGTACCTTTTCTCCTTTAAACAGATTGGAACAAAAAAAACAAATTCTAAAACCAGAAAAAAGCTATTAGAAAAAAAACAGTAATACATACATTAAAGGCAAAATGATCTGGAAACTGTGAACCATACTATATTTGTAATTATATTAATATAATAAATTAATGTCATAAATATAATTTCTATGCAGTTCTAGTAGTTAACTATAAAAGCAAACAAATTTGCACTCACAGATTCAATGAAGAAGCATGGGTGTTATGCACAACTGTGTTGCAAAATTTTCCATTTATAGAGAATACTTATATTGTAAGCTCTACAGGGAAGATACTTCCTTCGTACAGTGTATCTTATCACATGGCACATAACCTCTGTATATTTATTATACTGTTGTCCTCCCTGTGTGTACTTTTCTATGTTGTAAAATCGTTCAATATAAAAAAAAGAATCTCCTGTTCTTGCTCAATGGACTATTTAAGTGTAGTATTATGTGATACATGTAACTTCAAGAACTCAGCCAAAAGATTTTAATGTCTCACAATATATCACAATATCTAAAGAAAGCAGCACACACCCTTTCATCACGTGGAATACAAATAAAGAGGTAGCCTCAGGTAGAAAAGCTTTTTGTTGATGAAATACAAAGAACTGAATGTAACCACACTACATTTCAAATAACCCACAAGACATTTTTTCATTCCTTTATATTGAAACTAGTTCAGATGTTTTTAAACAGTTTGTATTACTTTTACTGTACAACAATATTGTTAAAAAGGCAGATCCGTTATCCTTTATCCCCCCACTCTGCACATCAGTTCTTCAGTTTCAGTTTGTTCAAGAAGAAGAACAGTATATTTTACCCTACCATGAATAATTAAGCATCTCAATGGCTAAAAGTTTAAATTGGAATCTCACTCAGTAATATATATTAAAAAAAGACAACATAATTTACTAACACTGGCCAAGTGCCCGGTGTTCCCAGGTGCCAGCAATGGATCAATACTGCCACAAAATTTGAATGTCATGTAAGTCATAGGTATCAATGTGGCCTATTCATGGACATAGCATTGAAACATTCTTTAATGCCTTCTGTGGCATTCAGTTGGTGCAGGAAACCTTACACATAAGGGGGTTATTTATTAGGGGGTTATTACTAAACTCCAAATGCAAAAATCATGGGAAAATTTGTGATTTTATTTTTTATAAAATCAGACTTTTAAAAAATCACAATTTTTTTTAAATTAATTAACCCCAAGGATGGAAAGGTCTGAACCAGAAAATCCGGCATCTTAGACCTGTTAAGGTTGCATATAAGTCAATGGGAGAAGTCCCAATGATTTTTTGATGTGCGCTGGGTTTCGTGCAATACCCCGAAGTTTAGGGCAAAAATCTCAGTTTTCGGGTGAAAAATCAGAAAAAATCATGAAAATAGCATGGAAAATCTGTATAAATCAGTTTTTTTCCCGCTAAGCTAATTTTCAGGAATATTAAATAATAAATAAGTGCAAAAAAACAGAGCGTACTTGATCGGAGTTTGTAGCAGAAAATATTGAGATAAGTTCTGACTTTGATAAATAACCCCCTTAAAGTTCAAATGCTAAAAACTTAAAAAGTTCAAGTTTTTTTTACTATAAAGTCCGAATTTTTAGTGGGAAAAAAACTTTTTTCGAGAAAAAGAATTTTTCGAGATTTATTATACCTCGAGGCTGCACAAAGTCCAATACTCTATCTTCAACCTGTCGTGGTCCTGTAGAAATCAATGGCAGAGGTCCTATTTGCAATTTGAAGATATTATTGTCTGCGCTGGGTTTCGTACGATATGGCTTTTTAGATTTGAAACCTGGAAAGAGTCAGAAGAAGAAGGCAACATTTTTAAAAACTATAAAAAATAAATAATAATGACGAATTGCAAAGTTGCTTAGAACTGACCATTCTATAACATACTAAAAGTTAACTTAAAGGTAAACCACCCCTTTAAGAACGTCCCTCGTATTTTTCCTCTCTCTTAACAGCAATAGAGGCTGAGGATTATAGACTGGACTTTTGTTTATGATGACTTCTGTTATATGTTTTTTTATGATAGACTGCTGTACTAATTTTCATTGAATGGAATACATTTATAGATGATAAAACATCAATGGGGGGAATGTAATATTGGTCATTAATGGAAGAATCGCTTGCAATGCAAATCAATATTCACAAAGTGAATTATGTTCGCAAAGTGAATAAATGTTCCCAAAGTCAATAAATGTTCAATTTTGCCTTTGTGAACACTTTGCTCCTCAAGCAGGTGTTAAGCAATGCACAATTAAGATTCACAATGCAATACAAGCCTAATATAGATATTTCATTGTGACATGCACATTTTTTTTTGCAGATTTGTTCTCCTTATGAATTTTATTACATTTCCAAGATATTCATACTATTCAATGGTCACTGGCCATTGACTAAATAAAAATATTACAAACAGTAGCAATGATGTAAATGAGAAAAATCTATTTATTTTATTTCTTTGCATGTACCAATGCAAAATGCAATGAAATATTATTTCAAAGAAATGCACTTTGTGAGTTTTAGGGGCACATTTACTTAGCTCGAGTGAATGAATAGAAGGAAAAATACTTCAAATTTCTAACGTTTTTTTTTGGCTACTTTGACCATCGAATTAGCTACTTCGACTATGACTTCGAATTGAACGATTCAAACTAAAAATCGTTCGACTATTCAACCATTCGATCGGCGAAGTACTGTCTCTTTAAAAAAAACTTCGACCAACTACTTTGCCACCTAAAACCTACCGAGCATCAATGTTAGCCTATGGGGAAGGTACCCATAGGCTTTCTAACAAATTTCTGATTGAAGGAAAAATCCTTCGAATTGTTCAATTTGAAGGATTTAATTGTTCGATCGAACGATTTTTCCTACGATCCACGATACCACGAATAGCGGTAAATCCTTTGACTTCAATATTCGAAGTCGAAGGATTTTACTTTGACGGTCGAATATCGAGGGTTAATTAGGGCTCTTACACACGGCCGTTCCGACCTGCGCTCCCCTGCGTTCCGTTTGTTGGCGTTCAGCCGCAGGGGAGCGCAGGAATAGACGCAAGTAATAATTTGAAATGGGGCTGTACTCACTCAGGCGCGTGTAGGCGCCGAACGCAGGTTCAGACGCAACATGCTGCATTTTTCCTGCGTTCGGCGCCTACACGCGCCTGAGTGAGTACAGCCCCATTTCAAATCATTACTTGCGTCTATTCCTGCGCTCCCCTGCGGCTGAACGCCAACAAACGGAACGCAGGGGAGCGCAGGTCGGAACGGCCGTGTGTAAGAGCCCTTAACGATATTCGACCCATAGTAAATGTGCCCCTTAGTGTTTTGATCAGATTTATGAATGCAAAGCACAAACAAGAAAGAATTAAAAAAAAAAAAACCTACACATAGAAACCACTTGAAACATGGTCAAAATGCCCTGCTCATGAATGCTGACGGGTTATGTTTAGAGTCTTGTATAATCAAAGTTAATCTTTGTCTTTGAAGCTGTGTTTGTGTAATGATGGGTGCATAATTTGGTAGAAAAGAGTAGTAATTAAGCTCATTCCACCTGACAAGAAAATATTCAATTTATTTTGTTGGTTTTACTTTTGAAAACATCAAAACATTTGACTTGATCTTTCTAAAATAAAGCTGCAATCAAGGTTAAACTGTTTTTTTAAGTAATTTTTCTTACCCTTTTTAATTAATTTCTTCACATGCAAATTTACCTTGATCTAAAAAGGAAACCTATTTTAAACATTTACTTTGAATGTTCCCTCTTGCTTCACCAACTTGTCTTAGCAAATCCACTAATTAACTTTGCATAGCTTTAGCTGTATTCTTTTCACCACTGGGGTCCTAGTCAAGTTTGGGCTGCTGGATTCCCAAGAGCACCTCAAGACATCAACCTCACTTTTATAATAAGGTCCAATGTGATATTAACACTCAGAGAATCTATTCAGCTACCAGTAACTGACAACTCTGAAAGCAACAATGTGCAAAGATTAACTTGATTCTTTTTCACAAAGTGGTTGAGCACACGCTATTAAGAAATTCTTCAGACATACTACAATCTAAACCCATCTTAGGTCATCAAAAGTCTTGAAGTCTTGGAATCCAATAGCAAGGAACTGTGGCTACATCATATGCAATTAATGAGCTTAGGCACCCCTTAGGAATCTAGCAACTGGGATCATTTCAAAATTAAGCATTATAATTCCCAAATACACTGTTACCTGTAAATTTTTGCAACACTATTTTATATGAACTGGCAGCTCACATTAAGGGGCACATTTACTTAGCTCGAGTGAAGGATTAGAATAAAAAATACTTCGAATTTCGAAGTATTTTTTTGGCTACTTCGACCATCGAATTGGCTACTTCGACCTTCTACTACGACTTTGAATCGAACGATTTGAACTAAAAATCGTTCAACTATTTGACCATTCGATAGTCGAAGTACTGTCTCTTTAAAAAAAACTTCAACCACCTACTTCGCCACCTAAAACCACAGAGCATCAATGTTAGCCTATGGGGAAGGTCCCCATAGACTTTCTAGCCAATTTGGGATCGAAGGAAAATCGTTCGATCGAAGGAAAATCGTTCGATTTGAAGGATTTTATCGTTCAATCGAACGGTTTTTCCTGCAATCGTTCGATCGCAGGAAATGCAGTAAATCCTTCGACTTTGATATTTGAAGTCGAAGGATTTTACTTTGACGGTCAAATATTGAGGGTTAATTAACCCTCGATATTCTACCCATAGTAAATGTGCCCCTAAAAGTTTGCATTTTTCTTGTAGCAGCATATGCATAAATCAGACATACTGTACCATAATCACAGATCAAGGTATTTACAGTATACAATGGATGCCATACATCACCAATTTCCAGTTGCCCCTATGCAGACAGCATTTGGTAAAATAATCTTGAGTCCCCCAATTAGTAATATCTAGGACAACAAATAATGCCAGCCTAGGTATCTTAGTTTAAAGGGGATGTAATGGCAAAAAAATAAAATCCCATTTTTACTTTCTGCAATGAAAAAGAAACCTATCTCCAATGTACTTTAATTAAAGAAATGTCTACCGTTTTTTTTAGAAACCTGACTGTATTGCAGTGAAAATTTAATTGCTCTGACTGCTGCAGATAGGAGACTTAAGATGGTCCCAAACTGCTCTGCAGGGAAACAATCATACTATCAAATGGCAGGGGGGAGGGACTTCCCAGGACTCGAGCAGCTTTGTTTGTTTCCCTGTAGAACAGCCAGTGACTATGTAGAGATTCATATCTGCAGCAGTCAGA
Organism: Xenopus laevis; assembly: GCF_017654675.1. Classification (NCBI taxonomy): domain Eukaryota; kingdom Metazoa; phylum Chordata; class Amphibia; order Anura; family Pipidae; genus Xenopus; species Xenopus laevis. The sequence continues at coordinate 72,475,671 of NC_054384.1, forward strand.
GCAGGTAAATGAATGGGGAATTTCACTGCATAAAGTCAGGCTTTTTATAAAAACTGTACAGATTTTTTAATTGAATGGTATTTTATTTTTGCCTTTACATCCTTTCAACTCCAGCTGCAGGGACAACTATCATGGAGCCAGATTTAAACAGATAAACTGGGATTTTATTTGGATGATTTGTTTGGTGCAGCTACTGGTTCTGGAGCGTTGGAGAAAGTTTGTATTAAACAATACAAAAACTATAAAATCCACATTATATTAAATGACAACATAGGACCCAATGCAGTCTGCATATTCTGATTATTAGTCTTGCTGTATCTGCTTCTGTGGCAAATATTATTTGAAAGTGTAAATCATTTGTTTAATTAGGCTTCTGGTGCAGTATGTTTTTAATAAATCTCAAATTTTTAAAGGTTTTTAGAAATATAGGAAAACCACAAATTTTTCTTGATTTGTAGGAAAAAAGCAATTCAGTTGTTAGTAAATGGACCCCTTAGTATCTGAAAACCTTTAAAAGTCCCAATTGATTAAAAATTATCCAACAGCGCAGTTCCAATTGACTTCTATAGGACCTTGACAACTTTTACCTGGCAAATTTTTGCATTAGAGTTTTTTGTTGTTTCTACACTTAGGGGCAGAGTTATCAAGGGTCGAAGTGAAAAATCAAAGTATAAAAATTCGAATTTCGAGTTATTTTTGTGCACATCAACTAGGCAATAGTCCAAATTCAATTTGAATTTGAAAAAAAATTAAAAATTGTGAATACTGAAATTTATCATGTACTGTCACTTTAAAAGTTCGACTTCGACCATTCGCCATCTAAAACCTGCTGAATTGCTGTTTTAGCTTATGAGTGACCTCTTAGAGCCTATATGTAATCTTTAGTAATCATGCTTTCTACTTTTGCATGATTTATTATCAATCTGACCCGATGTAGTAAACCTTCCCAATACATATCTGGCTTGTTTTTAGCCAGACATACAGTATGTCAGGAAGTACCCATACATGAGCAGATAAGCTGTCGGCTCAGTATGAAGGGGCTGACTTGGAAATCTTAAATCTACACGTGTGGCAAGCTTAAGTAGGACTTTACCTGACATCTCTTTTAACAGGATAATTTTACACATGAAAGGAGCTGTCTAACTAACGATCACCCAGGCATAGCCATCAAAAACTCTACAAGCAAATAAACACACTATTTTACTAAAGTAATATGGATCTGTAGAATGCTACTACATTCATACAATCACAGTCAGTTATTTTTAACTTATTTTAAATATGGCACCATAATCTTAATTGTACTGAAGCACCTATAAGAGATTTTAAACTGATGGGACCCAAATCTGGGTGATTTTTGGTCACCAGCACAAATGCCCCAAACACTCCTGTTATGCCCTTCTCTCTGCAATGCCAGGGGTAGAATTGCTTTGGAAACCTCCATAAAATCAGTTTATTTACAAATGAGCAGCATCTGAATTGGTTATAAAAAAAAATGTGATTACGAAGAGCTCATACCTGAGCAGCAGCGGCCAGCAGAACATGAAATCACTGTCACTGCAGAGACTAAAGAAGAAATTTCTGTTTTCAATGCTCAACCACGGCTGCATTGAAAACAAATGATCCTTCCTGCGTCCAATGGTCGCAGGAAAGTGCGTAATTGTTACGCCACCTTAAGAAAACATGAAACCCAGCATACTGATGGGCTTTGCAAAGAATTAATCTCTCTTGGTACACTGACTGTACCTAACAAGTCAGTCTGACCAACAGTTGTAGTGTTGCAGTCATTTGGTTCTATAGGGATATGGTGTTTACTAATTCCAGAATGGTCATACATAACATGATTCATTGAACATTCCAATTTGAATATACCTCACTCTAAGTATTGTCTTGACTTATTTCAGGGAACCAGGGACCAAAACAGATCACCAAGTGGGCCTCTCATCTCTGTTAGGGGCACATTTAATAAAGAGGGAATTGTTATATTTGGGGTGAAAATTCGCCAAAATGACAATTTGTAACAAATTCACCAATTTACTAAAAGGAAATAATTCACTAGTGGAAAAAAATCAGCGCTAGAGAACTTTTGTGCCATTTTGCCAGGTGAATTTTCTCTTAGGTGAATGATCGTTAATCCACAAATTTATCAAAGTCTAATCTTTCCAATATGTCACCCTTTTAGCCAAAGTCTACTTTGCCTGGTTCTGCCTGGTGAATTGAAGAAGCTACATACTCAACATTACTATTTCAGTGACATCATATCCTGTATTCCAAGAAAGTATTTAAAAAAAGACAACACGTTGGCTTTTTTCATATTTTCATGTGGTATTTTTTAACCATTTGAAGCTCATACCACATTTGTTTTAGGGTAGGCTCATGTCTAGGACAATAGAACATCTCTTTAGTCTTTATTCTGCTTCCTTGGACATTTTAAAATAATAAAGGGGCATTTCCAGCAATTTCACCAACATCACTAATAAAGACATACATATGACCTGTATGTAGCCACCATATTTAAATTGATGTAAGCGTAATTATGTTAATGAAGTTTCACCAGCATTCATTTGGCGAGATGAATTTTCGCATTTTGAAGAATACGGAGTGATCATAGCGAAATAATGTTTGTGACATAATTGCGAAAAGTATGGAAAAGATTTCCAAAGTGAGAATTCAGACCTAAGTAAATGTGCCCCCAGGCTTTGATGTGAGGACCAAAAACACATAGAAAGGTACAGTACACATAGGGTTGCCACCTTCTGGGGGCGGGGCCTCAAATGGGCAGGGCGTGATGCCAAAATGGGCGTGGCGTGGCGTCAAAGGGGGCGGGCCACGCGACGGAGACCCGCGGACGCTAGAAGAGGAAAAAAAAAAGGTAAGTTGCAGGGGATTGGGGGCAGGCCGAGGGCTCCTTTTGATCGTATTACAAATTTACCGGCAGCTACATTGCCGGTAAATTTGTAATACCGGCCCCGGCCTTGGCAGGTATTTTACCGGCTAGGCCGGTAAAATTCCCGGCCGGGTGGCAACCCTAAGTACACAGCAAGGCAGAAAGTAGGTAACAACACAAGTAGGGTAAATGTCAGGCAAGACGAGGTACACACTTTATTGCAACACTGGCAGTGTAATAGGACAAGGCAAGGTGAAGGTTCTGGCATATATCAGGAAACAGGCAGGCAAAGCATTAGACAGTAGTAAAGGCTTAAAGTCCAATGTCAAGGCACAGGGTTAGAAGTGTAAACACAAGTTATAAGCAAAGCTAGGTAGGGATGGTTCTAATTGGCATGAGTATCACTTGGATAGGAGTATCATATCCACTGTCTTCTATTTAATATCTTAACATTATTTTTGTTGAGAAAAATAAGACTGCAAATCATCTGAATGCTGTCTTTGTCGTGACAATGCATTCTCTGTCTGCTGACAGCTGCTGCTCAAGAATAAGCTCTTCGTAAACATATATTTTTTACAACCAAATCAGATGCTGCCCATATATAAATAAATAGATTTTATGGATGTCACCAGCAATTATACTCCTGACAGGGCAGAGAAAAGAGCATAACAGGAGTGTTTTGGGGCATTAGAGGTTGTGACCAGAAGTTGCCCCCATTTAGGCCCTATGAATTTAAAATCTCTGTTGTCTCTAAGTACAAAGTATAAATGTAGTAGTATTCTAAGTATCCATATTGCATTAGTAAAAATAGTGTATTTACTTACTTGCAGTGTCTAGAGCTGACAGTGATGGCAGATTCTGTACAGGGCAGATATAATTTTCTGCACACATTCAGTTCGGTGCCTGTGTCAGAAAATAATGGCAGACACCAGAATAGTGAAAATGCTTGCAATAGCACATCATGAGCTTCCAAATCAAAAATAAAAAGGAAAATGAAAGTGCAGTAAAAACAATTGTAGCACAAAGAGGTTTGTGTAATTTACTGTGGATGAGAGCAGTAATCAAAACATTCCCTTAGGAAATGGTGCTAAAGGAAGAGCTTGGGGACTGCACCCAGCAACCATATAGCAACAGTTGCTACAAGAAAAAGAAATAAACTGGGTCTCATATCGGTCTCATTCTTATCTCATTATTGTCCTTCCTTAAACTGGCCATAGATGTGCAGATTTTATGCTTTGTGCGATGAACAATTATGCGTTTCAGTCTACCTATCTACCTTTAACCATTCAGATTAAGATAAGTAGGAAAAACAACAAATCAGATGATGTTCTGCCCATTAATTGACAGACAGCAATCAAACAAAAGTCATGTCCAACAAATAGCAGTGACAATTGCCCTTTAATATCTTCAGATAGGCAATACATGCAGAGATATGTTCAGTAGCCGATATAAATCTTTTAACCTTCCAATCGACTCAAAGACCAATTGCCGTGGCCCGAAAAATGTTGGGACACTCCACACATGATCCGAAAATCTTACAAGTCTTAACTATACTTGTCTTCAAACAACTATATCTTTGCAACTATGGCCAGCTTTATGGTAGGATTCTTCCTATCCTGCTCCCCAAAACCTTCCCTTTTGTTCCTCTTTCATCTTTTTTCTCTCTGCCCGGTTCTTCCATCTCTCTTTTATGTGAAGTCTCTTTTCCCGGACATCCTTCTTCCCTCTCCATTTATTTAATTCCCTGCACTCCCCATCCTCATGATTCACATTGCCGTTTGCTGGTTCCTACCATCATAACAAGGAACATTATGGCAGGGACACATTTGGAATACAAACTGCTCCCCTGAACAGCCCTTTAATTCCATCTCATTTTGCCTCATACCCTTGCTGTGGGTTCAAGACACGACTTGTCAAAGCCTTTTAACTTAATAATGTGCCAGTTATACAGGAATACACTGTTCTTTTTTACAATGACTGTATTGCATTGCCACCATTACCCCCTTATTCTCTCATTGTTCCCTTGGGCAGAATTGCTGCAAAATACACACCTGTGTGGTACTATGGATATCAAGAAGAGATTAACGGTCACAACCCAAACTGGCTTTCACAGACCTCAGCCACTGGGTACAGATGGCTAATGTGACTTGCAAGCAAATGGCAGGGCCACTTTTTGAGTAGGGTAGAGATGGCATCTTTTGGTGGGTTCTCCAAACACCACTTCCATGGCCGGATTTACATAGTGAGCACCCCTAGGCCCACTGTTGATTGTTGCTCTCGTACCCTCCCTTTTATTCAATACATTTTTCATCATCGGGACCAAAGCAATGGGGATTGGTGCGCAAGAAATGTAAAAACCTATTGTATCTCCTGTGCATCCCCAGTGTCTCTGAACCAATGTCTGTGTGGTTGGGTAGCATGCTGCCCCCTAAAATACTGCCGCCCTAGGCCTGGGCCTTGGTGGCCTCTCTACAAATCCGGGCCTGACCACTTCTTAGCAATGAAGATTGTATATAAAATTACAAAGATAATTTTATATACAGTAAAAGTTTTTATCTCAGTTTATTCATGAGGCATGTACAACCTGCAGCCCTCCTGCTGCTCTTGGACTGCAACTCCCCGTATCCCACAACAACAGAATACTATATGGGGGAGAGGACTGGGAGCCCAGGTTGCTGGAGGAGCTGCCATCTCTGATTTCTGTAATTAACCCCAGATTGGGGCACCAGCCTTCCTGAATTTTCTTGGGGCCCTTTATCTATAGCTTCTGACCAATGTAACATACAGGGTGTCTGGTTACAACAAGTTGTAAGCACTTAACAAAAGCTGCAATCAATAGGCCACCACTTCCCGAGTCACAGTCTCTCATTACACACTGTAAAACTCAGGACAGGAACCTATGTGATACTTGCTGGAGTGCATTTGATCTTCCTCAGTGCACTGTACATTTGGCTTCTATGCTAATGAAGTGTTAGCAATAGGGACTAAAACAATGGACAGACAGGTTATTTAAGTGTGCAAATGTGTGATGTAATATTCATTTATGCAGCATTTTAATTACTTTTACAATTATCTTTTTACAAACTGTAGGGACCCATGGGGTTAAATTGCCCCTATGCCTTTAATTTCCTACCCTTCCTCCCTTTTTCCCTAGTTGCTGGGCAAAAGCCCATGTATCTAGTTTATATTCACCTATCCAGAGAGGTGTAATGACCACTTTCTACCACACTTCAATATAGTGTTTGGAAAGGGGTGGATCTTCCTCTTTGGCTGCTGGTGTCCTAACCATCTGGATGTGCCTATTGAGCCTGGGTACACCAAGGCCCAGAAAAGCCATAAAGTACCTCTAGTAGTCGGGGACCAGGGAACCCCGTGAACAAGGTTAGCTAAAAACAGGGTTATAGCTGTCATAGACTTTCTAGGAGAGTAAGTTACAGAGAGAGTACAGATAGCAAGAGTGGTTTGTGCTCCATCAAGGATCTGTAGCAGGGAGTAGCTTCCCAAGGCTCCTAGATTGTCTTTAGTGAAGGGACCACAGTTGGATAGGGCATCAGGCTTAGACTCCTTCTCCCTGACCATTCCACTGGGTGGGATCTGGACAACTTAAAGGTATATCTGCCTGGTGATGTTCCCTACTGCTTGACTACAATGCCTTATAGGAGTCACATTCCTCAACTGTGTCATCCTTTGCCTGTTTCAGCCTGCTAATTCTACTTGCATTAACCTTATCATCTGTAAGTAAACCTGTGGTCATTTGTCTTATACAAATAAATGTGTTACTCCTTTGTTTCACCATAAGAACCTCCTGGCATCCATTATTCTTATTTTTGTTGCACAGTAATCCGACAGTTGTAGTTACACTACATTATTCCTGAAATCTTCCACTTAGCGAAGGCCCTAGCCTGAGGTGTTTGAGTCACATGTAACCCTATCACTAGTCCTATCACTAGCTGGACATTAACCCCTTTTTGGTCTGCCTAGCCAAATAAGTGTTACAAAACTATAGAAGGAACATCGATATCTCTTCTTTGTTACCTTATATTGTGCCTACTATATTATATACTGTATCAGATCACAAGTTCACAATCACAAGCTTTGCTGTAAGAATTCTGGTTTCCAGTGTTATATATTAAAATAAGGCCTGCACCATTTGAGTTCTCAGTGACTGAGGGAGCAAGACAAGTGGCTCAGTGTTAGAGTGGTTAAATGGCATTAAAGCTTTATCTATTTTCTTGGCCCAATATAGTTCAATACTCTTTTTTTCTCGAGCTGTTTATATAATAATGTGATATTTGTGCACTACAACTCCCTGTACCTTGATAAATAATAGTGCCAGGCACAATACTGTATATGTGGCTACACCAAGTCGAGAATTCTGAACATTATTTCTGATTACACCTTCTTTATATATTCAGTATGTGTGTTATAACCATTGACAGGCCTGGACTGGGCCTCTGTGTACTTGAAATGCCAATTTCTATTTTGAATTTAAGGCAAACCCTTACCCTTTGAGCATTCATACCTAGGTATGCTATATTGTTAGGGGTGCTACAGGGATTACTGCTATTTGAGACAGCAGACACAATGCCACCAGCTTACCCTACTCATTACATAGTAACATAGTAAGTTTGGTTGAAAAAAGACACACGTCCATCAAGTTCAACCTGCTATGTCTATATATAACCTGCCTAACTGCTAGTTGATCCAGAGGCAGCAAAAAAAACATTTGAAGCCTCTCCAATTTGCTTTAGAGGGGGAACAAATTCCTTCCGACTCCAAGATGGCAATCGGACATTGTGTTTGAATACACTGTAATGCACATGTCGATATGTCAAATTAAATGGGTTTCTAACAATTCCTGCACCATTTGAGTACTCAGTGACTCAAGGAGCAAGAAAAGTGGCTCAGTGTTAGAGAGGTTAAATGGCATTAAAGCTTTATTTATTTTCTTGGCACAATACTCTTTTTCTACAGCTGTATATATAATACCTGTGGAGTAAACTGTGCACTACAACTCCCTGCGCCTTGATAAATAATATTGCCAGGCACAATATCTGTGGCTACTCCAAGTCAAGAATTCTGAACATTATTTCTGAATAAATTTTCTTTATATATTCAGTATGTGTGTTAAAACCCTTTGTTTTGTTTAATTTTATTTTTCAACTATTGTTTCCTCATTTTTCATCACTGTGGCCTGCTGAGGATGCTGGGACTTGTGGTTGTAGTTTCAGCTATATCAATTTGCCAGTGTAGTGGTAATGGAAATAGGAGTAACAAACAAATTGACAATTGGCTACAAATTAAGGAAATATCTAGAAAGCCTCAGGACCTGAATTTCAATTTAACATCTGTGAATTACGCTTTCCTGCACTTTACACCACTTTTCTTTTTTGTAGTCTGGTCAGTTTTAGATTGAGATGGGGAGTTTGAGAGGGGGCCCACACATAACTGATATCTTGCCCATTTTCAGTCCATTCTGAGAGCCCCTAACACAGACCAATAAGCAGCTATATCACAAACATAACATTAGTTATTAGTACAGGTATGGGATCCATTATCCGGGAAACCTGTTATCCAGAATGCTGCGAATTATGGAAAGACCATCTCCCTTACACTCCGTTTTATTCAAATACTCCAAATGTTTTCCTTTTTCTCTGTAGTAATAAAACAGTAGCTTGTACTTGATCCCAACTAAAATATAATTAATCCTTATTAGAAGCAAAACCAGCCTATTGTTTTTTTTTACTATTAACATGATTCTCTAGTAGACTTAAGGTATGAAGAGCCAAATTATGGAAAGATCTGTTATCCAGAATGTCCCAGGTCCCGAGCATTCTGGATAAAAGGTCCCATACCTGTATCATTAAGTAATTAAGTATGTTAGAAAACCATCATCTGCATCATGACGCAGCGGGGGCGGGCTGTGAAGTAGTGGGGAGTGGCCGTGACGTGATGGGGTGGGACTGTGACATCATGGGTGGGGATATGATGTGGCGATTGCCCGATTGTCGCGTTGATCTCAGGAAATCATGCCCGGTTTTCCTAATTTCAAAAAACTGGGCTGTCCAGGTCAAAACTGGACAAGTGGCAACCCTATGTTAAAGGACAAGGAAAGTCTAAAATAGAATAAGGCTAGAAATGCTGTATTTTGTATACTAAACATAAGCATGCAGTTACTGCACTACAAAGCCTAATCAAACAAATAATTTATGCTTTCAAAGTTGGCCACAGGGGGCTGTCATCTTGTAACTTTGTTAAACATCTTTGCAAGACAAGACTGTGCACATGCTCAGTGTGGTCTGGGCTGCTTAGGGATTGTCAAAAATTATCAAAAGAGCACAAGTCAAATAATATCTGCCAGAAGCAAGACTGATTAATAATCAGAATATACAGACTGCACTGGGTCCTGTGTTGTCTTGTAACTTGAAATCCAATGTGGATTTTATAGTTTTTGTATTGTTTACCCCCCCCCCCATGAAAATGTAATCAGTGAAAGGCCTCTTTGAAATCTTTAGATAACTGCCACTCTTAACAGTAAGGATGCATGATCCCACTCACTCAGCATAATCCCACTCACTAATGCATAATCCCGCTCACTCGTGCATAATACCACTCACTGCAGAATCCATGCAGAATCCCACTCACTCAAGCATAATCCCGCTCACTCGTGCATAATACCACTCACTCATGCAGAATCCCGCACACTCATGCATAATCCCAGTCACTCCCACTCACTCATGCATAATCCCACTCACACATGTATAATCCATCATAATCCCACTCACTCATGCATAATCCCACACACTCATGCATAATACCACTCATACATGTCATCCCACTCACTCATGCCTAATCCCACTCACTCACATGCATAATCCCACTCATATGCATAATCTCACTCATACATGTATGAGTGAATGGGATTACATGTATGAGTGAGTGGGATTTTGAGTATGAGTGGGATTATGCATGTGAATGAGTGGGATTGTGAGTATGAGTGGGATTATGCATATTTATGAGTTTGAGTGGGATTATGCATATGAGTGGGTGGGATTACATGTACACATGGGTGGGATTCCAAGTATGAGTGGGATTATGCATATGAGTGATCGGGATTATGCATGAGTGAGTGGGATTATATGTAGGCGTGAGTAAGATTACACATACTTGCTAATAAAGTTACATTACCAAAAAACACTTCTGAGCAAGGTCATCAGGCGTGGCTGGATATGCAAATATAAATGATGATGTAGCCGATAGAAAATGGCAGCCTGGTTGAAGCAGATCTTGCATTCAGGAAAACACTACACTGCAGGCTAACGGAGGGGATACAGATACTACCTGACCCAATACAGAGACAATGATGCATTTTGTGTGGGGAATATGTGCCCAACCTAAAAACACGGTAAGGGTTTATAGAGTTTACATGTCCTGGAATACAAACTTTCTCCAACTCTCCATCACCAGTGGCTGCAGCAAAGTATCCTCCAAATTTAATCCCAGTTTATCTGTTTAAATCTGGCTCAATGATCTTTGTCCCTGCAGCTGGAGTTGGAAACAGTAAAGGGGGATGTAAAGGCAAAAATCAAATCCAATACAAATCTCTACACAGTCGCCAACTGCTCTACAGGGAAAAAAACAAAGCTGCTTGAGTTCTGCATGGCTGGGAAGTAAGCGGGGGCTCCCCCTGCTGTTTATAAGTATGATTGTTTCCCTGCCCAGCAGTTAGGGACCGTCTGACAATTCCTATCTACAGCCAGATTTCTTATAAAAACTGTACACATTTTTTAATTAAAGTATATTGGGATTTTATTTTTTTGCCTTTCTTTGTCCTTTAAACTTTAAGGAAAACAAAACAGCATTATGTGGAAAGAAAGGAGATAAACAATGTATAGGCATCATTTCCCAAAGATAGTGATCCTCAGCAGCTTATTTGTACAGAACTATAAGAACAGTTTATAGAAAGGGCAGAGCCTGTCTATTCCTGTCCCATGGTTTTCCCTCTCCTGCATTTTTTGTGGTTTTTCCAGTCAGTCTCCAGATGCTTAGACAGGAGTCATGTATTATCCATAACTTGCATCCCTGGATCAGATCAGCTATACATCTAAAACTCAATGGATGTGCATTATTGTAAAATTGAGGTTAAAAGCACATGCTTTTCAGTGTGGGGGAAATGTCAGACCACCATACAAATCAAAGGGAATCAGCAGTTGGAATTACTTTTTAAAAAATATTATATGAGAATATGCAGTTTCCCTGCCCTTGGGTAGATTTGGACATGATGGGTTTTATGAAACTCCAGAACAGCAGTTGTAATGTTCATACTGCTATGCACATGGACAGATTTACATTAAGGCTAGGGAAGACTAAGCCTTCCCAAACCTGGTTGATAAAAAGAATAAAAATGAAAAAAAAAAAAACTTTACTTGTTATTTTCCCAATCAAGATGTAAGTACAGCCTCGTAGTACTGGCTAGGCTGGAGGAAGAAACGTGAAGTCTCCTGTAGCCTAGCCAATCCCCTAGTGGCAGGACCTGGACTTGCACTTTGAGGGCAAAAAGCTGAAGTTTAGTCTGTCATGATTAACTGTCCCTGGTGGTCTAGCGGGGACTAGGGCCCGGCAGGGACGCCCGAAGCCCTAGTCCTTCCAGTTCCTGCGCCTGTTTCACTATGGCATGCGCGGCCACGCACTTCCTTGTTTTCGTGCCGGCCGCATGACGTCATCACACCAGCGGCGCGAAATTCAAATATTTAAAGGTGCCTCTGATCCAAACTTATGGCCCGTTTGTTAGGTTCCATTTCTGAGTTCCTGGGTATGTTCTGTTTGTATTTTGATTCCTGTTTTGACCCTGCCTGCCTGACTTTGCTGACTTCTGTGTTCCTGACCTCTGCCTGTTATCTGACTATTCCGAAATCTGTTATCTGACCCGTGCCTGGCTTGACTCTTCTGATTTGATCTTCTGGTTTTGACCCTTGCCTGTCTGACTTCGCCTGTATTCTGCCCGCACCGACCCGGCCTGATTTGACTACACCTTTGTCTGTTCCTTGAACTGTGACCTTCTGCCCAAAAAGACTAACAATCGTGTCCCTCTGCTTGTCCAGAACCCTTAGCTTGGCTCGTCTCTTAATAAGACCTGGCGGCATCCAATTAGCCGAGGGCTCCTCCAGAGGTGAAAGGCGGCTGTTAAATGAAGCAAGAGCCGAGACCAGGGAGCCTAGCATTGGTTCTGGATTTTGGGTACCGATAGTGACAGTACCTTTTTTTTCTTTACTCTTGGGCTTTGTTTTAATCCCTTCCTGCCCCCGCCAGCCTGGAAACAGTAAAACAATAGTAGATCATGCATATCTAGTTAGGGAAACATGACGTCAGAGCACAGAAATATGGGTGGGGGGAACCAAAATGCAAGGTTACAAATAAAAAATGCAAAGGGACCTGTGAAGTGATAGAAGATGTAGTGTTGTGTCAAATACACCTCCCCCATTCAGTAAACATTGTCTAATACTCTGTATAATGTGCATGGAGTGTTAGTACCCACTGCTGTTCACTGTTTGCCTCAACCCACTTCTGCATCAATCCACTGTCTCTCACTTTCAGGGCCGCCAACAGAGGGGCACAGGGACAGTCATCCCTGGCCCGCAAGCATTTTAGGTTAAAGGGGGGCTTGGCAGTGCTGCACTTTCGGATTAGCCAGGCCCCCTTAAGATCGTGCAAGCCGACATCCCTTAGAGCTGAATTGCCGAAGACCTGAAATCCCGGAGAGCCAAACTGCTGAAGACCCGAAGTGCTGAAGTCCCAAAGAGCAGAACTGCCAAAGACCCAAAGTCGCGAACGGAGCCGAAACTGTGAAAAGACTTAAAGCGAGGAAAGGAGCCGAAGGTCATCAAAAAACCCCAAAGAAGCTGCCATCACCGAGGACAAAGAAGAAGAACCTGAGGTAAGTTCCACTGAACACCAATGTTTTTTTTAATTAAACCCCTGGCCACCAATGATGTATTTTACAGTAATTGCTTATAGGCCCCTGGCCACCAAAATTAAAGAAAAAATCTATGGGGCCCCTGACCATCATTTTTTTTACTTGTGAGGGGGGGCCTGGTCACCAATGTTTTTTTTTAATTTTCTATGGGACCCCTGACCACCAATAGTTTTTTTTTTAACTTGTAATTTTCTTTTTACCTTTTGGGGGGGGGGGGTGGCTAACTGATCTCACATTACAGAATTAAGGGATACTGTCATGGGAAAGCATGTTTTTTTTATTTAAAAAAAAAAGCATCAGAAATCCATTTTTAAAAGAGTAAACTAGATTATTTTATATTGAATTTTGAAATTTGGCATGAGGCTAGACATGATGCTCATTTCCCAGGTACCCCAAAAACATGATAAATTTCAGTCAATCTTTACTGCTACACTGCAAGTTGGAGTGATATCAACCCCCGCCCCACCCTCCCCAGCAGCCCATCAGCAGAACAATGGGCAGCTAACCAGATAAGCAGCCCCCTGACAACTCTGCTGAAGGATTTGTTTGCATTGCTAAAAGTGCTCCATAGCTACCTAGTGGCAGACATGAGAATAACACCAAAACAGGGAAAAACCCTGCTTTTTCTTGCTTATGTGCTATTCTCATGTCTGCCACTGGGTGGGGATATGGAACATGACTTGGGTTGTGCTTAAATACAATGAGAAGAGGAGAAACAATAGCTTTCTCTAAAGCAATTCCATCCTGAAGTGCTGGCTCCATCTCAAAGCTCAGAATCAGGTACACCAATATTATAGCTAAAAATTACATTTGTTGGTTCAAGAATAACGTTTTAAATGGCAGATTGAATTATTTGCAATGTAAACAGTGTAATTTAGAAATAAAAAGTAAACCATAAAAATCATGACAGAATCCCTTTAAGTGGTGGGGATGACGTGCCTTTACTCATTACTCTTCGCATGCGCTAGATCCTACCCAAACTCTGAACTTAAGCTACTTCCAGGGTTCATCCTACAGCCCCAAGCTGGTGTTTATACTACACCTCTCAATATCCTTAGAGGCAAAGGCATTAAGTGGGTGTTTTCTGCATAAAATAGAAGTTTAAAGTGGAAATCGAAGCTACTCCATGCATGTCTGGTTTTTGCACAGTAGATAATTACATTCCCAGTTTCCCCTTTGATTTCAGTGTCCTGGAAGCAGCAATCCATTATTGCAGTAGGAATAAGCACTACACATAACCATCTTGCCACTAGTGAGAAGCAAATACGTTTCTTGGCGTTTTGTTTATTTATTACTGAGGTACAAACAGAGGATCATTATAAAAACAAGAACAGCTACTTTTACTCACCTACCTGCCAGAGATATTAAATTGTAGAGTTAGCTATCATATACTTAACACAGTAACTCACAGTAATTGCTCTTTCTTCTATGACACGTCCTGTGTTTACAGGACATAAGCAGAGAGGTAAAATAAAAACATCCCAGCAAGCACAAAAATCACCATCTTCCTATGGTTATGAATTTAAGAGCATAGCTTTAACAGGGTCTTCAGTAATATTTGTTTTAAACCAAGAGAGATTAAAACCAGATCATAGTACCAGCTGTCAGGGGTGTAACTATAGAGGAAGCAGACCCTGCACCTGCAGGGGGGCCCAGGAGGTATAGGGGCCCCACGAGGCCCTAATTCATATACAATTTCAATAAATATTGGTAAAACAAGTCAACTGCTAAAAATTTTTGGGGCCTGAAAAATAATTTGCTGTGGGGCCCAGTAATATCTAGTTACGCGACTGCCAGCTGTACATATTGTCATCTTAGAATGCATTTGTGTGGAGGCAAGCATTTGACACACTAAAGCTTTCCTTTATAAGTTCTCTTATACAGAATCACATGCTGCAAGTACTAAAAATATATTAAAGATTTATGTAGTGCATCAAATTATTTAATGATACCAAATGCATACAATATGCAGAACATACTCAAAGATGCCAGGGCAATGTGTAATGAAACTGTAATAATTATAAAAGCTTAAAAATTGTGAATATTCAGAATAATAGCTTTCTTCAAGACTAGTACTATAAACGTGTTATTGACGCATAAGGAATCATTCATCATCTTGCAAGTGCTGGTGTGTTAAAGGGCACCTGTCACCTGAAAAATGTTTGCCCCACTGGAAGTGTGGACTAATTGAGCCTGCACTCTGGTTGGGAGAAACAATACTTTTTTAAAGGAATGTCCCTGTCTGTGTGGCAAAACAGACATGCTGAGCAAAATTCTCATAAAATGCTCATTATATGCAGGTGCACCCTCAAACATGGCCACCCATAAAATGTAACTTCATCGGTACATTTGAGGGCAGATTTATTACGTGGTGTAAATAATGTATACTGCAGAATATTTCGCAGAACATCTTGGTGTAAAAAATGACTTATAAAGGTCTGAAGCATTATAAATGGTGTAAAATATCAAACAGTTTGCGATTTATTTTACAGTTTTTTACTCATAATAAATAGGCCCCTTCAACTTCAATGGGTGTGGTTTTCAAGTTGATCGCATTGCATTAGCAACACTGTATATTAGTGATATGCGGGTCAGGGTTTTGCTGACCCGCACCTGACCCTAACCCTCCCTGCTCCAGCCTGCGCCCGCCTGCACCCGAGCTTCCGTTGTCCTTTTATAGACCCGCACCGCCCTGCCGATGACGTCACAAATGGGGTGGGGTGAGCAGACGCGAGACTATGAAACCGGAACCCGGAAGCTGGCATTTGAAGGTGGAAGGCGGGGAGAGTAGCAGAAGAGCTCAACCCCCACCCGCCACCCACGAGGAGTAGTGAGAGGTCGACCCGAACCTGCGGGTAAACCCGCTGGTCCCACGGGTAAACCCGCTGGTCCCGCGGGTATCGGGTTGGCCCGCACATCACTACTGTATATAGTTCATTGCATAGTTGCCAAAATTTTAGATTTCCATTGAATTTGTCATTTGCCCGTTACCCCATATGAACAAAATGCTATACAAGGCTGAATAATGTGCCACATGATGCCTACTATATATACGGTCAAGAAGATTATATGGATCCAAATATGCTTTAACTATTCTAGTTCTTTATATACAGTATATGACATTTTTAAACACTCACTGCCCCAACTTAAAAGTATTACTGACTGATGCCCCATCAGTAGTTGTAATATTGCACCCCTTAGCACACCAGCACTTATTTTTAGAAGATGGTACATGATTTGTTATGTATCAGTAATATATTTAATGTGGGGCACTGAGTGCAATATAGTATGTATAATGAGAGTAATACATTATTTAGCATTACCATATTTGGGTTGCTACCAGGCAGTGGTGTAACTACTGGGGTTGCAGGTGATGCCACACATCTTTGGGGCCCTCAGGAGCCACACTAAGGCTTATTGTGGGTGGCAGGGAAGTGTTTGTGGACATGCGTGTCTGAAGGCCAGGGGAGCAGAGATCTGGAGGAAGGTACACGTCCTGAATGCCATTAGTTAAACTACTGCCACCTGCTTAATGTTTTACCAGTTTGGCCAGTTATAAGATGCTTGATGCCAACACACACATAATAAATATATATATACATAATATATATTGCTTAGGCTTTATTTACAACCTCTAGGCGACTGTAACTCTCTTTTAATTGGCCTTTCCTGCCAGAGACTGTCACCTCTCCAGTCCATTATAAACACTGTTGCGAGGCTCATAAACCTCAGCAACCGCTCCTCCTCTGCCATGTCACTCTGCCTGTCACTACCTTTCAGAATAAAATTCAAATTAATGACCCTGACATTCAAAGCACTTCATAACTCTGCCCCACCCTACATCTCAGAACTCATCTCTATACACTCACCCAACCACTTACTACGCTCCTCTACTGACCTGCTACTCAACTCTTCTCTCATTACCTCCTCACATGCTCGCATTGAAGACTTTGCAAGGGCTGCACCCCTCCTCTGGAACTCTCTCCCACGGTCTGTCCGACTTTCTCCCAACCTTTCTGCTTTCAAGAAATCTCTTAAAATACACTTATTTAGAGAAGCCTACCCTCACTCTGCTTAAAGGACCAGTAACATCAAAAAAAAATTTAAAAAAATTCATTAGAATACAACGAAAAAAAACACCAAGACAAATTAAAATTTCAAAATTGCAAAGCCTTTATTAAGAAATAACTTACCGAAACTCCACTTCCTGTCCTCTTAAGAAACAGCGATATGGGGACCATCCATAGTGCGGTGCTGGATTTGTCCTCCCTGGCTAGCTCCCATAGTCTACTGACAGCAGGAAGACAGTGCTGGAAAGCGGATGGCTGGATGAAGAGCTGAAGTGCCCGGTGTGTTCCCGAAACATCCTTGTGCAGAGCAGCGCGCCTCTGGGGAGATCTTGCAGGGACTCAGCCTCCTACTAACCCGGCACTGCAGCAGCAGGCGATTCTTAGCGAGAGTGCCCCAGGCGGGTGGCAGGGCACACAGACATCGCAGATTGTCTCTTCATCCTCTCTGGGGCGCATCTATCAGCGCAGGAGAGTTACATCGCTCAGATACAAGAAGCGGTGTGCGGCTGGTGCCGGGCCGGTGTCTGTGTGAGGCGCAAGAGTGAGCGCACACCGACAGCCGTACACTTTTTTCACAGGCAGCAGCAGCAGCACTCCCCTGTCCCCTCCTTTCGCTTCCATCTCTCTGGCTTGGAACCAAAAGGGGGAATCGGTACAATCCCAGCAGCCTCTCTCCAGAGCGGGACTAAGGAGGCTTCCGAGCAGCGGCGCGATGCAGATTACAATCCATGCATGAGAATGGCCGAGTGCTGCTGCTGCTGCCTGTGAAAAAAGTCACTCTTATAACTTAAAAACAAATTGGGTCCCCAAAAAAAAATTTGAAAAAAAAATAATTTTTTTTTTGAAAAAAAAAACTGGTGGCAGGGGCCCCCTTACAAGTTAAAAAAAATTGGGGCCACCAAAAAGAAATTTTTTTTTTTTTAAAAAAAACAAAACAAAAAAAAACAATGGTGGCAAGGGGCCCCTTACGAGTTAAAAAAAAATTGGGGCCCCCAAAAAAAAGTTTTAAAAAAAAGATTGGTGGCAGGGGCCTATAGAATATTAAAATAATACATTGGTGGCCATGGGATTAAAAAAAAAACACAAACTGGTGTTCAGTAGGATAGAACTCATGGCTTCAGTACTTCAACTTTGCCTCCTTTCGTGACTTCGGGTCTTTTCACCGCTTCAGGACTTCAATTTCGGCTGTTTTCGTGACTTTGGGTCTTTGCGCTGCTTCAGGACTTCGGCTTCGGCTGTTTTCGTGACTTCGGGTCTTTTCGGAGCTTCGGGACTTCGGCTTTTTCCGTGACTTCGGGTCTTTTCGGCGCATCAGCTTCGGCTTTTCGGCACTTCCGCATTCAGCAACGTAAGAGGCAAGACATATGGCTCGGACGCTCATAAGGGGGGCCCGGATCTTCAAAAAATGCAGCGCTGCCGGGCCCCCCTTCATGCGCAGGCCGGTACGCTTGTCCCCCCCCTGATGGCGGCCCTGACTATCAAATGCAACACCACATACAGTACCACATTTCTCACCCACTTAATTCAATCTTGCCCACTCCCACACCTTGTGTATTACTCCCTTCCCTTTAGATTGTAAGCTCCTTTGCACAGGGCCTTCCTCACCTTTTGTACCGGCATTGGTTGTGATGTATGTAACTCCATATGTTCTATGTATGTAATTCATGTGACTCAGTTGTATAAACACATACAGCGCTCTGAAACATGTTGGCGCTATATAAATACATCTTAATAATAAGTTGTGGGAAATTTGTCTTTGTATAGGCTTAGGCTACCAATAGACAGCTTTTCATGGGAGAAATTATAAGGTATATGGTGTTTTTTTTAGCAGCTAAAACACCCTATGTGCAACATTCTTATTCTGTAGCCATTTCTCTTCCCACTCAACCTTTGCTGCTGCTACTATTACTACTTTATCCTTAAACATCTCTTTCCATTTCCCGCCTTCTATATACCACAGACTCCGAGTTCTGTTCCCTTCCCCCGTGTTCTTTATATGGAATCACCCACGTGGTTGGAGCAGTTCAGAGCGCATACCAACGTCACAAAGACACGCCCATTTTTTTTACGTCAGTGGTGGGCGGGGTAGATTTTGGAAGGGCAGAGCCTTCAGATGAATGGATTAACATATCATTAGCATGTGATTAACGCCGAGCTGGAAGCTGCAGAGTAAAGCAGGTGCCGAACATGGCGAGTCATCCCGGAGCCGCTCTCTGCATCCTTCTCTTGGTAACTGGATTCCATGCTGGACTGCTGCAGCAAGGTAAGAGGGGCTGTGAGGGTATGAGTCGGACATGATACACGGGGGAGGAGAGAGCAAAGAGACTAATAGCCGGAGAGCAAGAGAGTGGGAGGGAGGTATAACAGTGAGGAATGCGGGAGAGGGAAAAGCACAGGCTAAAAGGATAGGGATATCCAGGCTCTGCTCCTTCTACTCATTTCTCCCATTGTTCTGTACAAATGAGCTGCTGATGATCACTAATGTCATTGGGATACAGCATTTCCTAGAGGGAAGGGGTTGGATCCAGAACCATATAGATGGGAAAGAGCAGCAATGTTCATCTTGCAGTGCTCTAGCTTCCCTCGGCTCTCCAGGCTTGTGTTCACGAGTTGTTGGTGAGAGTTGCAGTCAAACAGATGCCGGGGGTTGCAGATTGTCTGTGCCTGCAGTGGAAGAGAGGGGCCAAGACATTTACACATTTTGCGCTGCTATCAAATCAATCCATCCATCCTGCAGTGACACAACAGTATGTTACACTGGCCAGGAGGAAAGGGACCCCAAAAATGCTGGTAGGCTGGGTCCCCCCCATCTGGTGGTGATTATTTAAATCCGAGATTTTCAATCTGCAGCTCCTCCAGCAGCTGTTGCTGAACTGGAACTTCCAACCCCCATATAGCCTTCTGTTGTTGGTGGGATGCAGGGGAGTTGCAGTGCAAGAGCAGCAGGAGGGCTGCAGGTTGGACATCCCTGATCTTAATACTGAGATTAAAAACTTATGGAGAAAAAAAATGTTCTTTGTAATTTTAAACACAATCTTCTTTGAAGGATTGGTGCTTGGGGGACCCCCAAAAAACACCATCTCTGCCCTACACCAAAAGCAACACTTGCAAGCCACATTAGCCATCTGTACCCAGTGGCTGAGATTTGTTTTCCAGTTTGGGCTTTGACTGTTGATCACTTCTTTATCTACATGGTACCACACTGGTGTGCAATTGCAGCAGTTCTGCCCACAAGGAATAGTGAGAGAATTAGGGGTTAAAGGAGGATATTGCTATACAGTTGCTGCAAGAAGAGGGAGGTGTATTTTTTTCTGTATAACTGGCACATTATTAAATTAAAAGGCTTTGACGAAATCACTCATTTGGCTTAAACCCAAGGTGCGTGTGGTGGGGGGTGAGGTGAGGCGATGTGAGAGGGAAGCAAGGGGCTTTTTTAGAGGGGGTTGTAGACCACAGGGGTGCTCTGAAACCAGGGTTGCGTATACCAAATGTTTCCCTGCCGTAATGTTCCTTATTATGAACGGGTGAAACCAGCAAACGGCACTGAAGGATGAGGATGGGGAGTGCAGGGAGATAAATGAATGGAAAGGGGTGGGGAGAGAGGGAAGAAGGATGGTCGGGAAAGAGACTTCACATGAAAGAGAGATGGAGGGATCAGGGAGATGAGAGGGAAAAGAGATGAAAGAAGAACAAAAGGGAAGGGGGTAGGGAAGCAGGTTAGAGAGAATCCTAAAATAAGGGAGGACAAAGGGATGAGTGCGACACGGCTATTGTAATTTGAACCATATCTCCTCTGTTTTCCCCACAATCCACTTGTTGCATAGCAGAGGGGGTGTGAAAAGGAATATCCTCCTTGTTACTAGGAATGTCCAACAAGTGCTACCTCTAGCTGCTGTTAATGGCTGATATGGTTTTGTGATTTGTAGTTCAACAAGTTCAGGGCCGCAGGCTGGGTATTGCAGGATAACTAACAATTCCCTTCCAATGCCAAGGCAACATATTGTCTATTCCTATACATGGGAGGTTTTAAACCCCCTCTCCCCCCATTTATTTTTTGTAGTAAACAAACGCTCGGTTGCTATTTGCAGTCCCCAATCTTTTTTTTCTTTAACACCATTTGCTGAGGGAATGTTTTCAATGCTGCTTTGGTTCCCTGATTGCCCTAGTCCACTTCTTCATTACTGCTCATGGGGATGATTCCAAAGGAAACCACACAAACATCTCTGTGCAACAATTTCTTCTACTGCACTTTCGTTTTCCTTAGTATTTTTGGTTAGGGAGCTCACAATGTGCCATTACAAGCATTTTTCTTTATTTTGGTGTCTGCCTTTATGTTCTGACACAGGGACCCCACCAGAATGTATGGGGGGAAATTATCTCTGCCCAATGCATGTCCCTTTGGCACACTAACAGGGTCAATTCTGTCATCTCATCTTTTGCTGCATTTAAATATATTGAAGACTTGTTTTTGCTTCTGCCTGATTAATATGCACTCTGAATGGCAAAGCACTGTTGTCGAATAATGTCAAACTGTTGCTCACTCCTGGGGGCACTTTGTGTAAGCTGGCTGGTTTAAGAGGAGTGGATTTATACGTAGGCAGAGTGAACTGCTTTATTTCCAAACCTGTTTTAAAATGTTCTTTTTAAATAAATCTTGGAATGGATATTTTATTGCTAATTCAAGGCGGAGTCCATCCTGTTTTGCCCCTAATGGGATCCTGTGTTGTGTTTACACAGAACATTATTCTCTATATGTTCTGCTGCTGTGACCATTTGTTACTTTTGATTGGCAAGTGATTTGAAAAGGGGAGCGGGTTACATAGGATGATCCATATTGTTACATGCTACCGTTGCTTTTGCATCGATTCTGGCTGAAGCCGTCCTGGCAGCGCTCCGAATCAAGAGGGCAGTGTTTGCATTTCCAGAACAAAAACACACACAAATCCTCTTCTCCCACCTCCCTGCCTACCATGCAGAATTTCTCCTTTAACCCTCATTTGTCCATCATGCAGAGGCTGCTCTCTCTACCTGTTTTACTCATCCTACAGAAATCCTGCCACTGACACTATGACTATGCCTATGCCATCCTCCATTTATGCAGAATGGATTTTTTTTTCCTTTTCCACCTTTTTCAGTCCTGTAAAAATCCCCTCTCCTATTTCCCCGATCATTGCTTCACAAGGCCCTCACTGCCCCAGGACTGGATAGATGCCATTATTAAGATCTTTCCAGTCTTTGCAATACTTTCATAGGCTAAACATTTATTTCTTCTGGCACCTAAAAATATTTGTTTTGTGTAAGCTTTTTCTAATTCTGGTCGTCCTTGCAAGTTTGCTGAGCAAAAAAAGCTCAATGCAAAAAACATGCTTGTTTATTTAAAAAAAAAATCTATCTTCTTCCTTACATGATGCCAGCATATCTGTATATCCCTTTCCTGACCATTATAAACAATTGGTCCTTCAGCTCCCCACCTCCCACAATGAATTTTTTTTGCCCCCCATCTTCCTTATCAGGAAACAGTTCTCACTACATCCTGCTATCTTATTGCTATAATGGCACCTTAAATAATTTATTTCGATAAATCAAAACCTAAAAGCCTAGAGAGGACTTAAAGAACCAGCCTAGAGAGTTTGTTCCTCTTGGTAATTGTTTACTAGTACATTGTTCTACACAGCAAGAATCCATGGGAAATCTCAGTCCTTGTATTACAAGGGTTAGTAAGGCCAACTAAACAATACTGTGCCTTGATTTCTTTGGACACAGATTTCCTTTACCCCCTGATGGTTTCACTTTACTGCACTACCTCCATGGTCATTAAGGCCTTTGCACCATGTTGCTCAAACGCATTATGGAAATAATATTCCTTTATTCTCTGAGTATTCTATTTTCATCCAGACCTTTGCAGATGTAGTGAGACTTGAGCTAGCTATGAGTGTCTAGCTTTCATCATCGGTTTGGCTAATTTACACCATATTGCTTGTATGGCAAATTGGGGGACATTGCAACAAATAATCCTGTAATCCTCTTGGATTTTGGATTTTGTCCTGACATAAACATTACTACAGGTTGGCTGAAAGGAGGGGGCCACAGATTCTCTTTACTTTCTTCTGGGCGATCGGACCAAGTAAACAGAACAATAGAAAAGTGGCCATACATATATACCTGTTGGTTTGCCCCATGTGCCCATGGGTTCCTTAAACCATCCAATATAGTCATATAGGATTTCCAAAGAATAGTTCCCTATTAGTACTTTCCTGAAACAAATATTTTGCCTTCCAGCCCTTTGGAGAGTAGTTTTATTTTAGAACAGGTAGGGCAGTAGTTATGAGTAACCCTAGCTAAATTGAAAAAAAGTTGCATTTTGTGAACATTATTGTATATTATTTTTAAAGGGGTGGTTTACCATTAAGGTAACTTTTTTTATTATTATGTTATAGAACGGCCAATTCTAAGCAACTTTTTTAATTGGTTTTCATTATTTTTTTATAGTTATTTGTCTTTTTCTTTTGACTCGTTGCAGTTTTCAAATGGGTGTCACTGACTCCCTTTTAAAAAACAAATGCTCTGTAAGGCTATAAATGTATTGTTGTTACTTTGTATTACTCATCCTTCTATTCAGGCCCTCTCCTATTCATATTCCAGTCTCTTATTCAAATCAATGCATGGTTGCTAGGGTAATTTGGACCCTAGTTACCAGATTGGTTAAGATGCAAATCAAAGAGCTGCTGAATAAAAAGCTAAATAACTCAAAAACCTTCAATAGTAAAAAATGAAAACAAATGGCAAATTGTCTCAGAATTGCGCCCACTACATCATTATAAAAGTTATCTCAAAGGTGAACGACCCCTTTAATAATGTATTCTCATGAGGGGTTGACAAGTTTCAGCCTTTCCGCTTCTGTTATACTACATCTAACAGCATTTCTTGCACTGGGAGATGTAGTTTTATATCTGGGCCCCTCTTCTTGCATTATCTATGGCCCTTTTTTTTCACAGTTACCCTTTTCCTTAAAAGTCACTTTCCAAGACCCTTTTCTTAACATGCAGAATATTTCTCCTTTAAATTTTCCCATAAATTGCAGTGTTACTCACATCTCTGTCACTGAGCAGGGATAACCAAACCTTACCTTAAGTAACATTCCCTCTCCTATATTATTGTTTTTTTTTTTTAAACCCTAATGACTTGTATGGATTTTCGTCCATCACTGGTTTACCGCTCCAGAAAGCCAAAATAACTATTACGTTTTTTTATGATTCGGACCCAGCTCCTAGTAATGCTGGAGCCGCAGCTGTTGCAAGTTGAGCAAATGCATTCAGTATATGTATATGTGTGAAATATGGGGGAGGAGGGAAAATACTGAAAAGAAAATGGAACAGAAGAAAGTGTGGGTTTGGGGAAGGAGCTTCTTGTTATTAAAAATGTTTGTCATGAAAATGGCATCACGTTTGTTTAGGTCTGCTGTGTTTGGAGAAGATAAAGGAAGAATTTGTAGACCTCCTAGAACCAATTTAGTCAATTGGTGGACTTTGAAAAATCAAAGGTTTTTTTTGGGAAAAACTTTGAATCGAATTAGATTGAATGCGCTATTAATTTGATTCGCACCATTCGAATTTGGCCGAATACGGACCTATTAGATCAAAAACTGACCTATTCGACCAAAAAAAAAAACTTCGACTTAATTTTGGTTGGTCTTTTTGAATTTGAATATCGAAGGTTTTTCAATTTCGAAATTCGACCCTTGATAAATATGCCCCTAAATGTTAAAGGACCAGTAATACTGTTGTTTTATATGCATTTAAATGGAATGTATTCTTGACTTTAGTGGTAAAAATGTGTGTTTGCCTCAGAAACATGAAGGTTTATATAAATAAGTTGCTGTGTAGCCATAAGGGCAGCAAATCAAGGTAAATAGGACAAAAAAAGGGACGTGTTTACATAACAGATAAGAAATGTAGAATACAAAGGGCACTCCACCAAAAACTCATTTTTATATGATGAAGGGAATTGTAATTCTAAGTAACTTTTCAATACACATACTTAAAAACAAGTTATTTGTAAGTATAGTTGCCATTTTAAAGCAGTGTTTGTATATCCTTTTTTTCACTGATTCTTGGTCTAAAGTCACAGCTTTTAATCGCCTTTTATTAGCAAGCTTTCAAGGTTGTTTTAGGAGTGAGAGATGCAGGAAACGTAACCAAACAGAGATACTAGTCTCAATTGCATTTACAAATAAACTGAATATGTACATTCTAATTGTAATTATGTATATATTGAAAAGTTGCGTTGAAGTATTTTTTTTTTGTTTATCACTGTCCAAAAAGTAGTTTTGAACTATTTTAAAAAAGGTGCTAACTGCCTTCCATGACTCTTTACAGAACTATAGAATGAAAACCTTCTCTTATATAAAATGACATTTGTTGCCAAGAAATTGTTTATTTTAGGTGCTCAATCAAAAGGAAAAATAAACTTTTGCCATATAAAAATTCTAATAGGGTGCTTTGTCAACCATATGGATTGATACAGAGGAAAATTAAATATGCCACAACTTTCTGGATGACCAATTCTGTACCTCTTGCAATCATATAGATGCTCTAGAATAACAATGTAAAATGCTCACCAGGTTGTGTGGTCCACGTGCACCAGACCACAAGCTTCATGGAGCGGAAAACCGAAACTAAGCAAGAAGACAGGGCTATCCGGCACTCAGAGGAATCCACAGGGCCAAAAGTATGAGTTAAAAAATTAGTCTTTATTAGTCATAGTTAAAAATATAAGTGCATCTCCGTAGGCCCTACGCCTTTCGTACCCTCAAGGTACTTCTATACCAAATCCAAATGGTGTTTTGTGCTTAGCAACCGGCATAAAGGACATCTACTATATTGAATGTATTACTGCCATTAATGTGTAATTATTGCAGTCACCAATAGTGATGAATGACATTTTTGCCAATTTTTCCCAGCAAAATTGCCGACAATAGACTTTAATGGGTGAAAACATTTTTGCAAATTTTCGGCGAATCAAAACTTTTTGGATTTGCCCATCACTAGTCACCAATAAAAAAATTAAAAACGCCAAGCAGTTTCCTCAGGGTTTATGACAGCAGTTGCAGGCATGTTGTAAAGCTGAACATGTAAACAAGCACTATTCAGGGTAAAATCAATAATCATTTAAATAGAAGACCCAAATGGTTTATAGTTTACAACTGCAGTAAATAAGCAAAGGCCTTTACAGAAATGAATGAAGCCCTTTTTCTTTCTATACAGACTTATTTTAATCTAGTATTGAACTGATATCTGTCAGTCTGTCCAATTAATTAACTTGTCCTGTACATGTTAATCTAAATGTGATTAGACTTTTCATGTGTTGCTTACAGATCCATTGTGAATAAAAGGGACTTGCACAGTGGCATTTTTGGTCAAAGACAACCAACCAAAACATCAGTTCCATGACTATTTATCTTTATTTCTTGCGTGACAGGTGGATTTGCATCTTATTTCCATACAACTAGAATCATACAATATACATTTTCATCATGGAACTCGTAAAAGTAGTTTGATGTGACCATCAAATGACGACAGTTATGTTTAATGTTTTTATATTGCTTGAAAGAGGTACTGACACCAGAAAATAACCTTTTTTATATCTATCTTTGCACTATTGTCTATTCAATATCTACTATTGTCTTTGCATACTATTTATACTTTTGCAATAAAAGTATTTGCCAGATGCTTTTACATTAGCTTTCTTACCCCCATGTTCCTCTATGAGAGGGCTGCCATATTTGTGCAGCAGTAGTCTGTTCGTATTAGAAACTCTAACGGATAGGTTGAGATGGGACAATCAGGTTGGCAAAACAGTCAGATTACAGAGTTTACAAAAGCAGAACTATCAGTGAAAAAACAATCAACATGACCTTTAAGTTACCTTTCATGTAGATTCATATTTTGAAAATAATTTTTAGTGTCTGTATCACTTTAACTGGTCATTTAGTATAAAAATAAATGATATATATTATTGAGGTTTTTTTTTCCTGGCTAATCTTCCCAGTGTGGCCCTGGCTAGCTCCTGTGTGAGGTTAACTTGCTCCATGCAGAATGAGCACTGTGTTTGACCGTTGGATGTCTTTCGAGAAAACTGAAATATGACGCTGGCATTTTCATACAGTTCTATTTAAACAAGCAATTTTTAAAGTGTTTTCCTTTTCTCTGTAATAACTACACAGTTTTTTGTACATGATGAAAACTAAAATAACATTCACATTAATAGCAAAACTATCCATATTTTAAAATATCTAAATGTTTTTAGTAGCTTTAAGGCACGCGGTTTCACATTTTGGAAAAACGCCCTATCCGGAAAACTCCAGTTCTAAAATATTTCATATAAAAGATCTCATACCTGTAGCTGTGGACAGCATGGATTATCTGTAAATGAGCCCATTAAATCACACTGCTGATCTTGCTGTGATACACTGAGTTACAAACACCTAGGTTCATGAACAAATCTGCAGATTTGAGGTTGATTTGGTCAAATTTTAGGTATTTCTCTGTGATCATGTATGTACCACCAGGGTAGCTATTGGCAGCCTGATGGCCTGTATATAAACCCATAATAGTGAGCAACCTGTCTGATCTAATTGGGGTCTTGGGGTTGAGATATTGATTGAGTATTGCAGAAAAGCCCACTTGACATTGGTCATGATGTTAAACATTCTTTATTTTCCATAATTCGTATAGCACTGACATGTTTCCACAGCACTTTACAGAGATCTACATCAGTCCCTGCCCCAGAGGAACTTCCAATCTATGTTTCCCGTCCCACACTATGGTCAGTTCAGTCATAAGCCAATTAAGCTGTTCGTATATTATTGAAGGCAACCTACACAGGCACAGTTAGAACATACAAACTCCTTGCAGATAGTGCCCTTGCAGGGATTGAATGCAGGACCTCCAGCATTCCAAGACACTGAGCCACTGTGCTGCACTTCGTTTTATTACATTCATTTTATATAGGAGTGGAGGGTGAAAATGCCTGCAGCTTTCAACTACAGAGATGTTTGAAATTGTTTTCCTTGTAAAAGTTGTGTGTTGTACATGGAGTTCTATGCAAAGCTTGCAAGAGGCTTTAAATAAGAACTTGTGGGTAGCAATGCTAAGAAGTGAATATTATCCATTAAGAATGAAGTAACATTATACCTATTTATGTTGACTGTGCAGTTGTTCACGTGCTGCTGACAGATTAGGTCCATGCATGGTACTTCAGAACAAGAAAAGAGGCTTTGAACTTGCTGTTGTATAACTGATATATCACAAATTAACAGATACTAGCTGTCGCTTTAAAGGGACCGTTACACCAAGCTCTTGTTCTGTGTGCAAACAGTGGAATTAGTGTCATGTTTTGGGGAATTTATGGGAGGGAACAAAGGAGCCTTTGAGGGAGACTGTAGACAACAGAACAGGGGGGCTACTGGAGGGGTGCAGAAGCCGTCTTTTTGCAGCAAACAATAAGATTATTCATGATTCTGTGTTACACGTACTATGTGAATGAGGTCTTTTGCTCCGGGTGAGGGACTAGGCCCTCCTTGCTAATTAATGCTTCATCCTCGATAGAGCAAGTGACATCTACAAATTTGCAGAGCTGAACGTAACCCCTTTTTGCCTTGCTGTTTCCCATTCTGAACAAATTTAACCAGTGTCCTATATTAATGCACTCATGTTGGTGACATAAAATTCTAAATTTCTTTCGGATTTCATCTAAAACCCTGTTGAATGAACAAACTCTTTGTATACAAACAAAGACAGATGGACGCGCACATTTTTCTAATATAAAATTTGATCTTGTTGCATGAAATCTTCTTTTGTGCTCTTTACAAGTGACATCATAGTTTTGAATTGGGATGCCATTCCTTGCATGACTGTCTGGATCAGTCCAAAATTCACACATGATGAGACTGCCTTGCAAGTTGTATGGTATATGTGACTCCCATAGAAATACTCTGATTGGATGAAAATTGTGGATAAGATAGCGTAGTGTATGAGGCCTAAGAGTTTGGGGAAAGAGGGGACTTTGGATTGACAACTATTGCATTTGATGATCACAATTGTTGGTTGTTTTCTATTTCTCTCTCACTGTACTTTCTTATCCTGGGGTGATACCCTGTGCTCAAAAATGGGCATTCTGACGCACTGGCGTGGAAAATAGAGGAGTGAATATGTGAGAAGATGAGCGAGAGGGAGGACAGTATTGTTACTTTAAATTGAGTTTTTCATCTTTTTTAACTCTGCCCTGATATTTCATGCCTCATTTGTCGATTCGAATTTCCAATAAAATGAACGCCATTCCTTTTGTAAGACATTAAATCAGGCGTTGCACAAATAAAAATAACTCTGCGTGAACCCAAAGGTTTGCCAGGCAGTGAGCACGATCTGAGGAGGATTGCACCCATGCTGAGGCTGTGCATATGAGGATAAGCCATGGCTTTGTATGTGGCCTCTCTAGAAATGCTTGAAAAATCTCTCTCCAAACACACATTCATGTACTGTATGTGGGTACATTTTTTTTTATTTATTTATTTATTTTTTTTGTGATGTTCAAAAATGTCATTGTTACATGGCTTGGGATTTACGGCCTTCGTACATTTGTCTTCCCAGTGATGTTTGCTTAAATATAGTCACCAATAGGTTATGCACTCTGGATTGATATAAGTTTGAGTAACTTTGTTTCATCGTGGGCCAATACAGAGATTGTTTAAGGAGAAAAATCATTATATAACTCTGTGCTGTAACTTTCCATATTCCTTTATTCTTATTCCAGTGGCTATTTAACTGGCCACAGGGGAGTAATCAGGCCTGCAGTACGATTGCTCAGTGCAGCATAGCTTGTCATATAAAAGCCATTTTTAATCTATATAAATACCTGTACTAAGAGCTTGACTATAACCACATAACCTTTTTATAAAGCTAAATTTGTGACAGAGCTACAGTCATCAGTAACAATTTAGCAATTCTGGTGTAAGTGAAAACGTTCCTATTTCACTGCTTAACCTTGGTATCTCTGGGCATTGTAGAATTTTTAACACGTTGATTTAACCCAATACTCTGGGATGTAAGTTAAATGATGTGTGTGGTTCTAGCCTGGTAGTTTTTACACAAAAGAAGCAGTGTGGTATTGCTCTATTTTGGAGAGCGCTTATTGTTTGTTTTTCACAGGCATTCACCCTTTTAATATTCAGTCTCTGTGTCTGGTTCAAAAAAAGTTTGTTTTTGTATGTGCATACTAAAATACATTTCATTATTGCTTATTTCTATAGCACTGGCATGTTACACAGTGCTTTTCAGAGATTTGTAATTCACGCATGGGCCTTCCCCAGTGGAGCTTATTGTCTAAGGTCCCTGCAGACATACCACATGCAATACGTATGCACACTACGGTCAGTTTCATCAGTAGCCAAATAACCTTCATGTTTGAGGAGTGTTGGTACTCGTTTCTTCATCACCAATAAATAAATAAAAAGGCAAGGGGAGAAAGTAAACTGAAAGATAGTGCCCTGATATCTTATAGTAATGCAAATCAGCAATGCCTTGTGTATTGCTATAATGCCTATGGTGTATTTCTTTTCAGCACATTCAGTAGCAGTGTTTATATTTCAGCATTGTGAGTACGGCTGTTCTTCATCTATCAGTCAAGTACTCCCTTGGCCTTGTGGGAGAAGCTATTACTGTACATTTGTTGAGAGGTGTGAAATGTAGAGCAGCAGTGGATGCAGGTGTTGGCATAGGGCAGATCCAGTTAAAATTGAGAGTATCTATATCAAAGCCCCCAACTGATTGGCCAAAATGTTTCCGTCTTTTTCCGATGACAGTTTGGAGAAATGACAGAAGCTTATGTGAAGTGGGTCCTATTCTCATGAGAAATAAATATTTTGTATTCCAGTATCTAGTTTAAAATGTACAGACTAAGAGTTGTTAGTATTTTATTAATTTTTTTTGGAGGGGGGTAAGATATGCAGCATTTGACTTTTTTTTTTTTTTGTTTTAAAAAAACCCAAAAAACCTGCGCCTCCCTTGTAATATACCAGCCTGAAGTAAGAAATCTGCCAATCAGGGCAATATTGTTGAAATCATATATAAAGTACCTCTCACCTTTTAAGGTTGTAGCTCAAGTTAAGATTTCAGCGTTGGTATGATGTAGACCGTGGCATTCTAATCCATTTGCAATTGGTTTTCAAATTAATAACCTCTTGTTTAAATGAAAAAATCTAATAAGCTACAAATTAGACTAACAACTCATGGAACTAATAAAATAGCTGCTACTACTTCAAACACACAGTTTTTTTTTTCCTTATATGTTTCAAGTTCCACATTTTTTTTAGGCCAATTTCTTATGGAAAATGGGTTGTCCTCTCGGTTGCACGCCCTAGTAGGAATTTTAAACTTCATTACAGAATGCTTTGGGTGACTGTTCTATGTAACCACCAGCAGAAAGTTAAGTGTAAACTGCCCTGCCCATACTACCCAATCACAAAAGGTGGCAACCCTACTCGGAGCCTACATATTCGTGAAATTTGATGTTTCTGACTATAGAAGTTAGGACAGACCCATGTTGTATATTAAAGTTTGTTTACATCATTAGTAAAAATACCTAAAAAGGTGAATCTGAAATTGATATTGAAAAAACAGAATGTATTTGTTTTCACAATGACCATTTCCTCAAAAGAATTTGCTTAGAATCCTCCATATCAATTTTGCATATCTAGAGGCTAATTGAATATATATGGAGAAATTGATATAAAAAAAATGTATAATAAAGTGTATATTTTTTTTTTTCTCCCTAAGGGGTCCGTTTACTAAAGCGTGGTCAACTTGACGATATGTTTCCGCATGTTATCGCTGCGAATATTTTTCTGACAGAATATTCACAGCGACTACGTTTACTAAACAGCGATGCGCTCAGAAGTCATTGCGTTCACTTGCGGTAACTACGTCGACGAACCAGCTTACGTTAGCGGTAATTTTAGCGAGTTGTGAATTTTTTGGCAACAAATTAAGTTTGCGAATATTTATGCTTTAAAATAGTCTTGTTTTATGGCGTTTATTATGGCATGATTTATGGCCAGATCTGTATCTTCAAAACTGCTACACTTTATAGATATTCTCAACAACACAGTAAACAGATTTCACCCAACCAAACATGTATGCATCATATAAATCCACATTTCAATACATCCAGTCACAAGACTTACCCCCTGCCAATAAAATATTATAAATAAAATTCATAAACAAGTTCTACCAATAAATCTGTGTGCATCATATAAATGTAGTTTTATCTAGGTTGACAAAGCCTTTGGTCCCTCCTAGCCATAATAAATCGTCTTTCAGCTGAAAAAGCTGCTGTAGCAGCAGACAAAAGAATAATCCAAAACATCTTTGATTATCCTGTCACTTCTCTCTTCTCCTGTTAGGAATGGCAATAGGAACAGAATGATGGGTAAAACAAGGTGTTTTGGGATATTTCCTGTCCCTTTGAATTTTCTGGCTAAAAAATAAATTACCACCAATATATAGATGGTGGTAAAATTTTGTGAATATTCTAGCGTTAATTTTGTCTTTCGTACATTTCGCTGTTTAGTAAACCAGGCTTTAATGTGTACGTAGCGTTATTTTCAGCAAATGCAATAACTGGTGAAAACATATTCTTGTGCAAGAAAACTTATTAAAATTTATATTTACCGCAGGTTAGTAAACTGGCGAAAACATATTTGGCGACAAATTTGTCTGCATATTTTTACCGCGCTTTAGTAAATGGACCCCTTGGTCTGTTACTTTTGCTTGCTTCAAATTAGCTCTTACTAAAAGTTAAGCTTAAAGGAGAAGGAAAGGTTAAAATTAAGTAAGCTTTATCAGAATGGTCTATATAAATACACCAATAAATCCTCAAAGTAATGCTGCTCTGAGTCCTCTGTCAAAAGAAACACTGCATTTCTTTACTTCTATTGTGTATACATGGGCTTCTGTATCAAACTTCATGATCCTGTTTTCATCATTCATAAACCTCCAGGGCTAGGGCTTAAGCATGCTCAGTTTGCTCATCTCTCTTTCTTCCTCCTGCCTGCTGTTATCTGAGCCCAGAGCTGAGTGAGCAGAGAGAGAGAATCAGATAGGAAGTGATGTCACACCAAGCTAATATGGCAGCTGCTAACCTAAACAAACAAAGAGAGCTTCTAGAGCTGTTTTACTCAGGTATGGTAAAACATTTGGCAGAATAAATAAATTGTTATAGCTTGCACTATTGTGGCTAATCTATTGGAAATTAACTGCTTTGATAGCTTTCCTTCTCCTTTAAGTATAGGATATGTGTTTTAGTAAACTTTCTTTTTGATATTTAATGTCTGCTGTTTGATCTGAGAATTAACAAGACTGTGATGTTGCCCATCTCCTTTTACCATCCCATGCACACACAGGTTCAATTTATTCACCCTCTATAATGAAGGGATTTAATGAGGTTTATGCCTAACCAAATGCCAAGAGGGAAACTAAATCTAGTTGTATCTATAAACCGTATTTCCTCTGGTGGTCGTGCTGCTGGCAGTGCTTTTTATTTAGTTACAGTTCTGCAGTTATACTTCTGTTCTGTTACGTTACAATGTTTACCAGCGGCACCAACAGTCCTTGTTAAACTTACCTTGCCATGGTCTCAAAATGTTGAACTGTTCAGAATGCAAACCCTTTGTTCGTGGGTGCATTTTATGTTTGAATAATGAACAGCAAGAATGCTGGGCCAGTAGCCAATTTTGGCATAGAAAATTTCCATTTTGCCGGAAAAGCTCAACTTCTTTTTATAAAAAGGAAATACGATGAAAAAGATCTCAATCGAGGACTAGGCAAACATATATGATTTGATATGTGTGTATATATGGGTTTTTTTTTCCCTTGAATGTTCAGTGAATGCTTTGTATTATACAGGAGCTGGTATTCCTTAATGTGTGCATCCTGTGATTTAATGTCATTCCAATGTGCTTGCAGCACTGTAGAGAAATGTTTGGCTCCAGCAAGTCTAGACCTGTGGAACTATAGCAATTAACACTGTCAAGTAGTGTAACAGGGCTATTCTGTTTATTATGAGCAAAGATTTAGATATAACCATTTTTAATTACAGTGAAATACTACTGTATATCACATTCACTTATAATAGCATCACTGTTTTCAAACTGAGCCAGGCCAACTACTGGACATTGGTGTGAAATAGCTGTAAAGGGCACCCCAAAAACAAGCTACCTCCCAGATTTTTTTTTTTTTCTTTTTCACTTTTGATTGTTTTGAGGTATGCCCAAAGTGTGATACTAATATAAAGGCCACTTTCAAATGTGATCACTATACTGGATTACTTCAGCGCACTGCCCGGTTTTTAAATGCAATGGTGCTTCTTTCCTCTAAGACTTCACCGCAAGTCTTCAGTATCAACATAACTAGTAGAATGAAGAGAACAATCCAAGGCAGAATATCTGCAATAATGTAGTTTATTAGCAGCTACAAAACACTACAAAGGGCGTTTGAGGCCCGAAACATGTAGGGACAAATTCATCAAGGGTCGAATTTCGAGGGGTTAAATCCCTCGAAATTCGACTGAGGAATAGAATCAAATAGACAATTCGGGCGAATTTACGCGCTGGCGAATAGTCGAATTGGCGAATATTCGCCAGGCGAATAGGCGCTCGATCGAATATTCGCTCGAAGGATTTTCATTCGATCGAATGTCTTTTTATTCGATCAAAAACTTGGAAAACAAGCCTATGGGACTTTCCCATAGGCTTTTAAAGCAATTCGGTAGGTTTTAGGTGGCGAAGTAGGCAGTCGAAGTATTTTTAAAAGAGACAGTACTTCGACTATCGAATGGGCGAATAGTCGCAGCGTTTTTGCGCTCGATCCAGTACTTCGACTATCGAATGGCGAATAGTCGCAGCGTTTTTGCGCTCGATCTATTCGAATCATTCTACTCAGGCGAATTTACGCCAATTCGATAGTCGAGGAGCACAAAAATTCGAAGTTTTTTTACTTCGAATCCTTCACTCGAAGTTAGTGAATCGGCCCCGTAGTGTTTTGTAGCTGCTAATAAACTACATTGTTGCAGATATTCTGCCTTGGATTGCTCTCCTCATTCTACTAGTTACACTTTCAAATGTGCTCACATTATAATACAGTAATTGGACCTGTTATCCAGAATGCTTGGGGCCTGAGTTTTCCAGATAATGGTTCCTTATATAATTGGGATCTTCATACCTTAAGGCTAATAGAAAATCATATAAACATTAAATACACCCAAAGGCTGGTTTTGCTTCCAATAAGGATTAATTATATGTTTGTTTTGGATCAAGTACAATGTACTGTTTTATTACTGCAGAGAAAAAGGAAATCATTTTTTTTTTTTAAATTTGAATTATTTGATTATGATGAAGACTATGGGAGACAGCCTTCCCTTATTTGGATCTTTCTGGATAACAGGTTTCCCCGATAACTGATGCCATACCTGTAAAAGTTAATTTAAAGGTAAACTATGCCTGTAATATATTGCATCTCGGAGTAAGCCTTAAACATAGAAGATAAATAGTTGAGCTTGGCCAGTTAAATAAAGAACAGTCTCTAATTCGGTTAAAGTCCTATTTCTCCCCAGGCCTCTCAATCCAGTCACTCCTCACGTTACATAAAGTGCTGACAATCCGTGGCCACCTGGAGATGAGCAGCATTCTCTGGGGGGAGTGTTTGCTGGGCAGGCAGACAGCTGGCCGCCACAAACTGTGCCTGTCTCTACATGCTGGGGGGGGGCACAAACTGCTTAAATATTGGAGCACCAAGTACTTCTTCACCTGTGATGTTGTCATTTCAGCCATGTATAAAGGCTGTTTTTGTGTTAAATGGGCATGACATTTGGGTGTATGGCCAAATGTTTTTCCACTGCTCTAGCTGCGACGGTGCATATTGTCTGTCATATTAGTGGAAGGTACATTTCATGTATATTGGTCTGTCTAGAGTCAGAAATATCTTTTGCACAATACCTTCAAAGGGCAAGTCAACCCCAAAATAAAAATTTGCCGTAAAAGGAAATATTATTCTAAGTGACTTTGCAATTTACATTCATTACACATGTTCTATGGTTTTTAAGTTATTTGTGTGTGTGTGTATATATGTATATGTATGTATGTATGTATATATATATATATATATATATATATATATATATATATATATATATATATATATATATATATATATATATATATATATATATATATATATATATTGCGATTGAAAGCACTGTTTGTCCCTTTCTATTCTCTAATGTGTAAATGAAACAGATCCGCACACACAACGATTAATGCAGTCGGGGATTATCCCCTTTTATTCAGCCACCAAACATCAACGTTTCGGGGGGAAACACCCACCCTTCATCAGCCCCCTCTGATGAAGGGTGGGTGTTTCCCCCCCCCGAAACGTTGATGTTTGGTGGCTGAATAAAAGGGGATAATCCCCGACTGCATTAATCATTGTGTGTGCGGATCCGTTTCATTTACTCATTGGTTGCTAAGGGACCCGGCCGGGTCAACGGAAGGAACGCACCACCAGCTTGCAGGATTGGTGAACTACAGGTGTGCGGTAGGAGAATTACATTGTAATCAAGTTGTGGCCTTTCTATTCTCTGCCTTGATGGCTAAGACTGTTGATACAATGTAAGACAAGGCAGCTGATTAACAGACCTGACTTTGCTAGGGAACATTGTTTAAAAGGTAACAAATGCTGCTTTTAATAGCAAATGTATTTACAAATAACTTTAAAAGCACTGAAAATGTTTTAATAAATGTATATTGGAAAGTTGCTTAGAATTATGTTTTCTTTTATTAGGAATTTTTTTTATTTTGCGGTTAATTTGCCCTTTACCCTAATTTGGATTGCCACAATTTATCTAGAAAACCCATGGTCTCAAGCATTCTGGATGATAACCAAAAAAACTGTTATCCAGACACAGCATTGCCCTTTAGCTCTATTTAAGCAAACAATCCTTCTTCTCTTTAAGGATTTTTCATCTGTAATAATTAGACAGTAGACCTATTATCTGATATTTAATCTGGAGTAAATTCATATTTATGGCAAAACACTTTTATAGAGTTTTCAAGTAATTAATTTTTCAAATTGATTTTCTAGTAGCTTTTTGTTTTTATTGGCAAAAAATCCCAGGTTCGATGTATTTCAGACAAATTGATCTCCTATTTAAAGAAGTATCATACTTCTTAGATGTGTTACTAAATTGAATGTACAAATTCAACGAATGTTCTATATAAATTCTTTTAGAACACACTGGTGCTGCTGGCCCTTTAACATGGAGTTGTAAACCGGTGAAAAATGCCATAAGCCATAACAAGCCATGGTGCTTTATTTATGGAATAATGTTTGCTCATAAAGGGTTCTTTCTTGATTTGCCTCCTAATTGGACCTCTGGGAAAGCTAGATGTGTTACTGGATTCCGTTTGCTATTTCTAATCTGTTTGTGTCTCCCTTCAGGCCCCTAGAACAGGTTAGGAATACATTTTAATGTTGATGCTTTTATTTAAGCTAGGGCCATACTAGTCTAGGTCTCCCTGATTATTCCTAGCTGATGTGGCCAGTTCTTTGGTGGCACTCATGCAGTGCCGGCCCAGGTGCCCTAGGCAACCCCCCCCCCCAGCAGCCTAAAAACATAAAAATGGGAAATTAACAAGATAGCAGCTCCCTAACACAAGATAACAGCTGCCTGCTAGATCTAAGAACAGCACTCAATAGAAAAAGCCAGGTCCCAATGCATCAGATTCAGTTACATTGAGTAGGAGAAACAACAGCCAGCCAGTAAGCAGTTCCATCATAAAGTGCTGCCACTTTCTGAAAACACATTACCAGGCAAAATGACCTGAGATGGCTTCCTACACACCAACAGTACAACTTAAAAATAATTCACTTGCTGGATCTTCACACCTTAAGTCTACTAGAAAATCATGTAAACCTTAATTAAACCCAATAGGCTGGTTTTGCATCCAATAAGAATTAATTATATCTTAGTTAGAATCATGTACAACGTACTATTTTATTAATACACCGAAAAAGGAAATCATTTGAAAACATTTCGAATATTTGGATAAAATGAAGTTTATGGGAGATGGCCTTTCTGTAATTCGAAATTTTTTGGATAACGGGTTTCTGGATAACAAATCCCGTATTGCATTGTGCAAAACTGGTATGTTGCACATTATGCTTTTTGCATATCCTGCTAGATACAGGAAGCAATCCTTGTTAAACAATTGAAAAGGCTGCATTGCATTCTCCATTTATTTGAACTACAATTGTTATTCGTATAGGCCCATAATAAAGCCCTATTTAAACCTAAGTGTATAGGATAATTATTTTATGCAAAACTAGGTATCTAGTTGCCTGAGGATTTATGTACAGCCCCTTCAACATGGGTTGAGCACAATGTATGACGTGGGAACACTATAGGGCAAATTCACTAACCTCAGAAAATTCGCCGGTGACGTCTTTGCTCACAGCGCAACACTTCGCCAGGCATAGATTCGCCAGGACAACGCTAATTCACCAAAATCCAAAATTGCGTCCAGGGTATGAACTCTGGTGAAGTTGCGCTAGCGTTTCTGTGACAAGCGAATCGAAGTTAAGCTAGCGTTGGCTAATTTGCATATGGTGGGAAGTTAAAGTTGATTGGATGTATATCTTACAGCAAATATATTACGCTGCACAAGCCTGGGAAACCTAAATAAAATAAAGTTGTTATTTTGGTTACCCCAAAAAAAGTTCCTGTAAAAAAAATAGGTGAGACAAAGTCAATTAAAATTTTGCAACTTTGCTCCTAAAACTCTTTATTTTATTTTCAGATTAGGATTTTTAGCAGCTTCGGAGAATAATAAATCTCAAAAATGTTAGTTTTCAAGTTTTTCCCCTTTAAAAGCTCACCAGTTTGTTCTTTGCTATAATACTATGTAATACAATTCAAGAAACACATTTTTGGTAAAAACAATAATAATCTTTACAATTAAAGTTAGCTGCATGTAGTTTAGCACATGTACTAGCCCCAAACATGCTCTAGATTCCAAACTTCTGTGTTTTTCATGATGGCTTGTGTTCTTTTGTAACAATCTTGACTTGATAGGAAACTTCAGCCCTGGTCAGTGGCTTATTTGCTACATGTGCAATTTACTGCATATTTTTCTTGCCTTGACATTTTTCTCCCTGGAGTTACATATTCTGAAATTGGATTCACAAAGTGCAAAAATGTGACATCCTAACCCAAAAGCATTGCTTTAAACCAATATCCTACTGTTCAAAACCTTAAATTACATTTCATTGCTGTAAGACAGAGATCCCCAACCTTTAGATCCCATGAGAAACATTCAGAAGTAAAAGGAGTTGGGGAGCAACACTAGCATGAAAAATGTACTTGGGGTGCCAAATACGGGCTGTGATTGACCATTTAGTAGCCCCTATGTATATTGTCAGCCTACATTGAGGCTCTGTTTGGCAGTACACCTGATTTTTATGCAACTAAAACTTGCCTCCAAGCCTCAAATTCAAAAATAAGCACTGCTTTGAGGTCACTGGGAGCAACATCTATGGCAGTGATCCACAACCAGTAGCTCGTGAGCAACATGTTGCTCTCCAACCCCTTGGATGTTGCTCCCAGTGGCCTCAAAGCAGCTGCTTATTTTTGAATTCCAGGCTTAGAGGCAAGTTTTGATTGCATAAAAACCAGGTGTACTGCCAAACAGAGCCTCAGTGTAGGTTGACAATCCACATAGAGGCTACTAAAAGGCCAATCACAGCCCTTATTTGGCACCCAGGAACATTTTTCATGCTTGTGTTGCTCCCCAAATCCTTTTACTTCTGAATGTTGCTCACGGGTTCTAAAGGATGGGGATCCCTGATCTACGGGGTTGGAGAGCAACATGTTGCTCACGAGCTACTGGTTGGGGATCAGTGCTGTAAGGGCTAGTCCACACGAGGAGATTCGGGGAGATTTTGTCACCTGGCGACTTAATCGCCTCGTCTTTTGAGCGAATATCTCCCCGAACTGCCTCAGCGTTTTTCCCCATAGGCTACAATGAAAAGTCGCCTGCGCTAATGCACATGCGGCGATGCGTTTTCAATAGTCGCCCAAAGTTGCGTTAGTCACTTTAGAAAATTTGCCCCTATGACTTGTACTTTAAGGCGGTTCACATTAGTCAGCAGGATGCAAGATCTTCCTTACCAGTTTGTGTTCGATATTGATTGGTGAAGTAGGAAAATCCCTTCAGGATTGGGCCCTGATGTAATCTAATCAATAGCCAAGGGGTGGGCAAATTGTCTGTAAAAAGGTTTTACAGACAATTTAACCACTAGAATGTCATATAAAGATTAAACTTTTTTTCTCTGTTATTTTTCTACACCTCTCTCTATTATAAGTTGTTTGGTTTGTCCATTCTTTTTCCTCTCACCTCATTCTCGTTTTTATTTATTCTTTTCACTGTACTTGCATCGTGCTAATGCAACATTTTGCTGACTATTCTTTTTTTTTTTTTTGGTCTCGTCACTTCCTTCTCACTCACTGGTGCTGGTCTTGCATACCACAGATTTATGTTCTCATGCGCTCGCACATGCGGCTTGCGCACTCTTTTATGCACGCGCGACATTCTCACTCTCTTACACACGCGTAACATGCGCGCTCTCTTACGCATGTGTGACATGCATGGTGGGCTTTTATATTTTCATTTTCCGATAAAGTCTT
Source organism: Xenopus laevis (assembly GCF_017654675.1). Lineage (NCBI taxonomy): Eukaryota > Metazoa > Chordata > Amphibia > Anura > Pipidae > Xenopus > Xenopus laevis. Next base: position 72,516,388 of record NC_054384.1, read on the forward strand.
GGATTTTATGAAGGTTTCCTGCTTAAGAAATAAACTGAATTTATTAGCAGAGTGCTTGGATAAACGGTGTTCTGCTGGCACTGTATTTACAGTTTGAGTAAATTATATGGTTTCTGGCAGTATTAGAGGTGCATCCAGCTTTTACTGCACAGAGAGTAGATGCCTGTGATTATTCCAGCAATGCAACTAATGGTATGATACAAACTAAATGCACCTTGGAATCGGGTCATTATCATTCGAAGCCTGGAAGCTCTAGGAGCATCTTTACTTTTTGAAACTGTACTTTAACATTGCAGTGATGCTCTGTATGAGAATTATACATTGTATGTCAATCTAATTATTAATTAAAGAAAAACACAGAGCCTGTGATGTTATGGCGATCTGGCTAGCACAATAGGCTTGTCATTTACTGCTGAGAAAAAAATCCTTTTTAATGAGTTTTTAATTGGGCTGAGAAATGTCTCTTAAGCGAACTGACGCCATTATGTGTTTTTAAATATCTAAATTTTTTGTTCTGGTGACATGGGTATTGGGCAAGAGTTGAATAATGTTATGGACGTCATGAAAAATGTACAACTTCATACTAGTTCTTTGTTGCAGCAGTGTCAATTTTCATTTGGGCAGGGAATAATATGTGAATAATTGCTTTTCCTTCCACATCTAATTAAAGTGGTAGAATGATGGTTCTAGGGAGATTGATAGAAATAGTAATGTACAATGCATTTTGTTTTTGGGTTAGAGTTTTATGCAATCAAGGCATGCTGTGTGCTTTAGAAGTGCTTAGTCAAAGCCTACAAATCTTTTGAATTTTTTTTTTTTTTTATAGCCATACACTCATGCGTCGCCTTACACTTAGGTGCTATTTTATCATACTGTGTATAACAAAAAACTGTAAAACTCTGTGTAAAATAAAGGGGCAGTTTATCAAGGTGTGCTTTTATTTTTCACTTCCAAACTATGGATTGGACACCATTATGTCAAACCCCTTTAGACATGGCATAATCGATTAAAGGGGTTGTTCACCTTTACAAACACCTTTTTAATCTTTTTATTTTTTCCAGGATTGAAGTATAAAGTGTAATGTTCCTGTCTCTAGTTTTTCAGTCTTGCAGTTCAGTAATCACTGAGCAGATTCTGGACAATTTGCTACATTTCTCAGCAATATCTGTGGAAGGTGTACAACTATTGTATCAATTCTGCTGCTTTTAATGAAATGCGGATATTGGTGATGTGCGGGCTGACCCGATACCTCGCAGTGCTTCTCGCGGGCGGGTGCGGGTTGAGCTTTTCTCCTGCTCTCCCTGGCCGCCACCTTCAAATGCCGGCATCCAACTTCCGGGTTCCGGTTTTATAGTGTCGCGTCTGCTCGCCCCGCCCCTTTTGTGACGTCATTGTGATGTCATCGGCGGCGTGGGTCTATAAAAGGATCCCTGGAAGCGGGTGCGGGCGGGCGCGGGTTAGGGTGCGGGTCAGGGAAACCCTGACCCGCACATCACTAGCCGATATTCTTCTCAGCAGGGACAAAGATAAGAAATGTGTTAATACTAATATATCCATAAGGGTTAGTCCACACTAGGAGATTCGGGGAGATTGTTGCCTGGCAACTAAACTCCTCCTCTTCTGGGCAACAATCTCCCTGAACTGCCTTCGCGTGTCTTCCCATCCGCTATAATGAAAAGTAGCCTGCGCTAAAGCACATGCGGCGTTTCATTTTCCGAAGTCGTGCGAAGTTTCCTCGTGAAGCAGAAAACGAATCACTGCGTGTGCTTTAGCGCAGGCAACTTTTCATTATAGCGGAAAGGAAGACACGCAAAGGCAGTTCAGGGAGATGTCGCCCAGAAGAAGAGGCTTTTAGTCGCCAGGCTACTAAATCTCCCCGAGTCTCCTTGTGTGGACTAACCCTTAGAGCTGTTAAAGAGTTGGTGCCCTCCCCCCAGTTTTTTTTAGAAAGACCTATGGTAGAAAATGAAACTTTACGCTTCAGTATTAGACAAACGGTCACAAATCAAAAGTAAGAAGTAATTGAAAAGTATTTTTTTCAGTTCACTAGTAATAGTGTTGGAAGGTGAACAACCCCTTTAAAGGCAATGGGGAAAAATGTGAAGTGGCAAATAAGTTCCAGCAAAACAAAAACAAAACATGAAAAAGATCAATAAATGCTGCAGTGAATGAATGCCATCGTTTCCCAATTTTCAAATGGCTGCTTCATTTTCACTAGGTTTTTACAAAGATGTCTGTGTTTGCTGAAGTGGATACTATGTCTTCTGCTGCCATGACAGTATTATTCTGTAAGTAGAGGCAGCTGAACTTCTTTCAGAAAAATTCTTAGGGCCTGCGAAGGTCAAATTCATTATAGGTGTAGGGACCTATAGGGATAATTTGCCCCTATGGCTTTAAATCCCTACACTTACTGATCTCCCTAGTTGCTGAGTAGGTGCCCAGGGCCGCCATCGGGGGGGGGGGTACAAGTGGTCCAGCGCTGTCAAGTACTGCACACCAAAGCCATGGATGTGAGATTATAAAAACTTGCCTACTTTCTACCCAAAACTTGCAGTGTTGAATAGTGAGGGAGATCCCAGTACCAACTCGTATTCATGTTATTTTTAGAAACAAGTATTATTACTGCAGTTTAACATGAGTTAGTTCTCCATGTATGAGTTTCTGTGCATTTAGTATAGACTTAAAGGGGACCCGCCACCCCAAAAAATTGTTCAAATTTTTTTTTTTTATCATATTAGTCAAGCAAAATGAACTTTAATTACACTATTTAAATTATTGGAATCTTGTTTCCTTCTGTCTGGGAATTCATAATTATAGCAAGCAGGCAGGAGCCATTTTGTGGACACTGTTAAAGCAAGCCTTGCATCATCTCATAATCTTGTTTCTGCACCAAAATGGGGGACCCGTTGTCCATTTCCATGCCCTGGCTACACAATTAAATGTGTGTGTGGAGAGCAGTGACATCTAAGAAGTGCTGAATGGAAAGTGAAAGTTATTGTCTGCCCCGCCTCTATGCCATTGGCATAGTGGAGGGGCAGACAATATTTGATTGACAGCTGAGATTTTTAAATGAGTTTACAACTGTTTTAATAAAATAACATGCTTTAATAAAAAATAGAAATTGAATTTCATGTTTAATTTGAAAAGGACTTTTATTATACAGATTTTTGTGTCTGGATGACAGGTCCACTTTAAGCTGACCATAGATGTAAAAATCTTTAAAGGAACAGTTCAGTGTAAAAATAAAAACTGGGTAAATAGGCTGTGCAAAATAAATGTTTCTAATATAGTTAGGCAAAAATGTAATGTATAAAGGCTGCAGTGACTGGATGTGTAACACAATAGCCAGAACACTACTTCCTGCTTTTCAGCTCTCTTGGTTTACACTGACTGGTTACCCTGGTCACCAGGCAGTAACCAATCAGAGACTTTAGGGAGGCCACATGGGTCATATCTGTTGCTTTTGAATCTGAGCTGAATGCTGAGGATCAATTACAAACTCACTGAACAGAAATGTACCATCTGCCCCCCTTCAAGTCACTGACTAACTCAGAGTTATAGAGCTGAAAAGCAGGAAGCAGTGTTCTGGCTATTATGTTACACATCCAGTCACTCCAGCCTTTATACATTACATTTTTGCCTTAGAAACGTGTTTTATTTTGCACAG